>NC_138296.1:91470000-91540000 GCF_965601325.2 Salmo salar | reverse complement strand
TGGTATCAGATCTAACTGTTCCCCTGTTACAGACAGAGGTGGTATCAGATCTAACTGTTCCCCTGTTACAGACAGAGGTGGTATCAGGTATAACTGTTCCCCTGTTACAGACAGAGGTGGTATCAGGTATAACTGTTCCCCTGTTACAGACAGAGGTGGTATCAGATCTAACTGTTCCCCTGTTACAGACAGAGGTGGTATCATCTCTAACTGTTCCCCTGTTACAGACAGAGGTGGTATCATCTCTAACTGTTCGCCTGTTACAGACAGAGGTGGTATCATCTCTAACTGTTCCCCTGTTACAGACAGAGGTGGTATCAGGTATAACTGTTCCCCTGTTACAGACAGAGGTGGTATCAGATCTAACTGTTCCCCTGTTACAGACAGAGGTGGTATCAGATCTAACTGTTCCCCTGTTACAGACAGTGGTGGTATCATCTCTAACTGTTCCCCTGTTACAGACAGAGGTGGTATCATCTCTAACTGTTCCTCTGTTACAGACAGAGGTGGTATCAGATCTAACTGCTCCCCTGTTACAGACAGAGGTGGTATCAGATCTAACTGTTCCCCTGTTACAGACAGAGGTGGTATCAGGTATAACTGTTCCCCTGTTACAGACAGAGGTGGTATCAGATCTAACTGTTCCCCTGTTACAGACAGAGGTGGTATCATCTCTAACTGTTCCCCTGTTACAGACAGAGGTGGTATCAGGTATAACTGTTCCCCTGTTACAGACAGAGGTGGTATCAGATCTAACTGTTCCCCTGTTACAGACAGAGGTGGTATCATCTCTAACTGTTCCCCTGTTACAGACAGAGGTGGTATCATCTCTAACTGTTCGCCTGTTACAGACAGAGGTGGTATCAGATCTAACTGTTCCCCTGTTACAGACAGAGGTGGTATCAGATCTAACTGTTCCCCTGTTACAGACAGAGGTGGTATCATCTCTAACTGTTCCCCTTTTACAGACAGAGGTGGTATCATCTCTAACTGTTCCCCTGTTACAGACAGAGATGGTATCATCTCTAACTGTTCCCCTGTTACAGACAGAGATGGTATCATCTCTAACTGTTCCCCTGTTACAGACAGAGGTGGTATCATCTCTAACTGTTCCCCTGTTACAGACAGAGGTGGTATCAGATCTAACTGTTCCCCTGTTACAGACAGAGGTGGTATCAGATCTAACTGTTCCCCTGTTACAGACAGAGGTGGTATCAGGTCTAACTGTTCCCCTGTTACAGACAGAGGTGGTATCATCTCTAACTGTTCCCCTGTTACAGACAGAGATGGTATCATCTCTAACTGTTCCCCTGTTACAGACAGAGGTGGTATCAGGTATGACTGTTCCCCTGTTACAGACAGAGGTGGTATCATCTCTAACTGTTCCCCTGTTACAGACAGAGGTGGTATCAGGTATGACTGTTCCCCTGTTACAGACAGAGGTGGTATCAGATCTAACTGTTCCCCTGTTACAGACAGAGGTGGTATCATCTCTAACTGTTCCCCTGTTACAGACAGAGGTGGTATCAGGTATGACTGTTCCCCTGTTACAGACAGAGGTGGTATCATCTCTAACTGTTCCCCTTTTACAGACAGAGGTGGTATCATCTCTATCTGTTCCTTGTTACAGACAGAGGTGGTATCATCTCTAACTGTTCCCCTGTTACAGACAGAGGTAGTATCATCTCTAACTGTTCCCCTGTTACAGACAGAGGTGGTATCAGGTCTAACTGTTCCCCTGTTACAGACAGAGGTGGTATCATCTCTAACTGTTCCTCTGTTACAGACAGAGGTGATATCAGGTCTAACTGTTCCCCTGTTACAGAGAGAGGTCGTATCAGGTCTAACTGTTCCCCTGTTACAGACAGAGGTGGTATCAGGTATAACTGTTCCCCTGTTACAGACAGAGGTGGTATCATCTCTAACTGTTCCCCTGTTACAGACAGAGGTGGTATCATCTCTAACTGTTCCTCTGTTACAGACAGAGGTGGTATCATCTCTAACTGTTCCCCTGTTACAGACAGAGGTGGTATCAGATCTAACTGTTCCCCTGTTACAGACAGAGGTGGTATCAGGTCTAACTGTTCCCCTGTTACAGAGAGAGGTCGTATCATGTCTAACTGTTCCCCTCTTACAGACAGAGGTCGTATCATCTCTAACTGTTCCCCTGTTACAGACAGAGATGGTATCATCTCTAACTGTTCCTCTGTTACAGACAGAGGTGGTATCAGGTCTAACTGTTCCCCTGTTTCAGACAGAGATGGTATCATCTCTAACTGTTCCCCTGTTACAGACAGAGGTGGTATCAGATCTAACTGTTCCCCTGTTACAGACAGAGATGGTATCATCTCTAACTGTTCCCCTGTTACAGACAGAGGTGGTATCAGATCTAACTGTTCCCCTGTTTCAGACAGAGGTGGTATCATCTCTAACTGTTCCCCTGTTACAGAGAGAGGTGGTATCATCTCTAACTGTTCCCCTGTTACAGACAGAGGTGGTATCAGGTCTAACTGTTCCCCTGTTACAGACAGAGGTGGTATCATCTCTAACTGTTCCCCTGTTACAGACAGAGGTGGTATCAGGTCTAACTGTTCCCCTGTTACAGACAGAGGTGGTATCAGGTCTAACTGTTCCCCTGTTACAGACAGAGGTGGTATCATATCTAACTGTTCCCCTGTTACAGACAGAGGTGGTATCAGGTCTAACTGTTCCCCTGTTACAGACAGAGGTGGTATCAGGTCTAACTGTTCCCCTGTTACAGACAGAGGTGGTATCAGATCTAACTGTTCCCCTGTTACAGACAGAGGTGGTATCAGGTCTAACTGTTCCCCTGTTACAGACAGAGGTCGTATCAGGTATAACTGTTCCCCTGTTACAGACAGAGGTGGTATCAGTTCTAACTGTTCCCCTGTTACAGACAGAGGTCGTATCAGGTATAACTGTTCCCCTGTTACAGACAGAGGTGGTATCATCTCTAACTGTTCCCCTGTTACAGACAGAGGTGGTATCAGATCTAACTGTTCCCCTGTTACAGACAGAGGTGGTATCATGTCTAACTGTTCCCCTCTTACAGACAGAGGTGGTATCATCTCTAACTGTTCCCCTGTTACAGACAGAGGTGGTATCATCTCTAACTGTTCCCCGTTTACAGACAGAGGTGGTATCATCTCTAACTGTTCCCCTGTTACAGACAGAGGTGGTATCATCTCTAACTGTTCCCCGTTTACAGACAGAGGTGGTATCAGATCTAACTGTTCCCCTGTTACAGACAGAGGTGGTATCAGGTATAACTGTTCCCCTGTTACAGACAGAGGTGGTATCATCTCTAACTGTTCCCCTGTTACAGACAGAGGTGGTATCATCTCTAACTGTTCCTCTGTTACAGACAGAGGTGGTATCATCTCTAACTGTTCACCTGTTACAGACAGAGATGATATCATCTCTAACTGTTCCTCTGTTACAGACAGAGGTGGTATCAGGTCTAACTGTTCCCCTGTTACAGACAGAGGTGGTATCAGGTCTAACTGTCCCCCTGTTACAGACAGAGGTGGTATCAAGTCTAACTGTTCCCCTGTTACAGACAGAGGTGGTATCAGGGCTCTATTGTCCCTCCATCAGGTCCTAATGGCCTGGTACTCAGGGCTCTATTGTCCCTCCATCAGGTCCTAATGGCCTGGTGTTCAGGGCTCTATTGTCCCTCCATCAGGTCCTAATGGCCTGGTGTTCAGGCGCTCTATTGTCCCTCTATCAGGTCCTAATGGCCTGGTTCTCAGGGCTCTATTGTCCCTCCATCAGGTCCTAATGGCCTGGTACTCAGGGCTCTATTGTCCCTCCATCAGGTCCTAATGGCCTGGTGTTCAGGGCTCTATTGTCCCTCTATCAGGTCCTAATGGCCTGGTTCTCAGGGCTCTATTGTCCCTCCATCAGGTCCTAATGGCCTGGTACTCAAAGCTCTATTGTCCCTCCATCAGGTCCTAATGGCCTGGTACTCAGGGCTCTATTGTCCCTCCATCAGGTCCTAATGGCCTGGTACTCAAAGTTCTATTGTCCCTCCATCAGGTCCTAATGGCCTGGTACTCAGGGCTCTATTGTCCCTCCATCAGGTCCTAATGGCCTGGTACTCATGGCTCTATTGTCCCTCCATCAGGTCCTAATGGCCTGGTACTCAGGGCTCTATTGTCCCTCCATCAGGTCCTAATGGCCTGGTACTCATGGCTCTATTGTCCCTCCATCAGGTCCTAATGGCCTGGTACTCTGGGCTCTATTGTCCCTCTAACCACTCTGACGTGTCAAACACTTATCAACAAAATAGTATCCTGCTTTTAAAACTCCCCTCACTGTGATGATCAACAGCATGTCGAAACTAAGTGTAAAACATGGTCCTGGTGGATGTTGTTTCAAAGCCTAACACAACAAAATGGACAGCCCTTCATAAGGTGTTGATTCATTCAAAACACACATATGAATATTAGAGTTTATACCTACATATAGGCGTTTGAGCCCAAGCCCAAAATACATTTTAAAAATACATTAAAAACGTGAAACAAAACTGATTTAAGATGTCTTTGGTACATAATTGGTCTAACCAATACTCAAAATTTTAACCAATTCTAGGAATCTCCTTTGAGTGTGGATTGTATTAATATGCACGCTGAATGGACAGGTTACCTTATGCTACGCTCCAAACTTACTATTCATGAGTCTGGGAGAGAATGTATAGCCCTAGGCCATGCTGTTTGTTCATTGATTGTGCTGGGCGGATTACAGTTAGCCTACAATTATAGCGAATTATATTTTCATAATTAATTAGGTGACACATTACATTTAGCTATACAGAATCTCTCACCACCATGCGTTTCCATCTCCTCTCTCCTTTATTTATTTCTGCAGCGTGCAGAGCGGCTGTCAACAGTTTAGTGAAATATATTTAATTGCGAAAACATGTCACCATCTATGTTCCCTCGAACAGACTTCACTTGGTTTCTTAATAAATGAAGCAGTGGGTAGCAGCAGGAACAGGTTTGGAGGCATACTGAGTTTGGGGCGGGAATATCACCTGTCGCACAGCGAGAGAGTGTGCTCCTCAAACAGTGGTTGATGGGTGGAGTGATATAAGAGTTGTTATATTTATTTTTCAGCTGCTCGTATTAAACACTGCTCTGCTATAAAACCCAAGTAGCTTACGAGACATCATTGAAAAACGGTGGGAAAGCGGGGAAAGCACACGGCCTCCACTCGCTATTCAACTGCATACGGATGACATCATTTGATCATTTGATTATGGGCCGCTCTTAATCTAAAGCATTTTGATATTATTTGTAAAGCCAAGATTACATTTGAGAATAGTCTGATAGGTGAAAATATTTTGGGAAAAAAACGGCCTATCACAGTTATTATGTTGATGTGTGACAGTTAGACTGTGTGTTTGTGTTCGTGTGTGTTTGTGCGTGTGTGTGATTGCATGCAATCATCTAATCATCAGTTATCATGTAGTCATCATCATCATCTAATTTATCATTTAATCCCCTTCAGTAACCCCCTTCAGTAACCCCCTTCAGTAACCCCCTTCAGTAACCCCCTTCAGTAACCCCCTTCAATAACCCCCTTCACTAACACCCTTCAATAACCCCCTTCAGTAACCCCCTTCAGTAACCCCCTTCAATAACCCCCTTCAGTAACCCCCTTCAGTAACACCCTTCAATAACCCCCTTCAATAACCCCCTTCAATAACCTTCTTCAGTAACCCCCTTCAGTAACCCCCTTCAATAACCCCCTTCAGTAACCCCCTTCAATAACACCCTTCAATAACCCCCTTCAATAACCCCCTTCAATAACCTTCTTCAGTAACACCCTTCAGTAACACCCTTCAGTAACACCCTTCAGTAGCACACTCCAGTAACCCCCTTCAGTAACCCCCTTCAGTAACCCCCTTCAATAACCCCCTTCAATAACACCCTTCAGTAACACCCTTCAGTAGCACACTCCAGTAACCCCCTTCAGTAACCCCCTTCAATAACCCCCTTCAGTAACACCCTTCAATAACACCCTTCAGTAACACCCTTCAATAACACCCTTCAGTAACCCCCTTCAATAACCCCCTTCAGTAACCCCCTTCAATAACACCCTTCAATAACCCCCTTCAATAACCCCCTTCAATAACCTCCTTCAGTAACACCCTTCAATAACCCCCTTCAGTAACACCCTTCAATAACCCCCTTCAATAACCTCCTTCAGTAACCCCCTTCAATAACCCCCTTCAGTAACCCCCTTCAATAACACCCTTCAATAACCCCCTTCAATAACCCCCTTCAATAACCTCCTTCAGTAACACCCTTCAATAACCCCCTTCAATAACCCCCTTCAATAACCCCCTTCAGTAACCCCCTTCAATAACCCCCTTCAGTAACCTCCTTCAGTAACACCCTTCAATAACCCCCTTCAATAACCCCCTTCAATAACCTCCTTCAGTAACACCCTTCAATAACCCCCTTCAGTAACACCCTTCAGTAACCCCCTTCAGTAACCCCCTTCAGTAGCACACTCCAGTAACCCCCTTCAGTAGCACACTTCAGTAACACTCTTCAGTAGCACACTCCAGTAACCCCCTTCAGTAGCACACTTCAGTAACACTTCAGTAGCACACTCCAGTAACCCCCTTCAGTAGCACACTTCAGTAACACTCTTCAGTAGCACACTCCAGTAACCCCCTTCAGTAGCACACTTCAGTAACACTTCAGTAGCACACTTCAGTAACCCCCTTCAGTAGCACACTTCAGTAACACCCTTCAGTAGCACACTTCAGTAACACTCTTCAGTAATACCCTTCAGTAACACCATTCACTAGTCCTTAACCTAGTCATCATTAGTACAATCATGGTTGTGTTTCAACATGTAAACATTGGCATCATTTAATTAAGTCACTACCAGCATTAGACAGACACACCCAGCACCTCCCTGTTTTTACTGCCTCTAATTAGCAGCATTCTTTTCTCTCTCTCTCTCTCTCTCTCTCTCTCTCTTAATTTTCAATTTAAGGGCTTTAGTGGCATGGAAAACATATGTTTACATTGCCAAAGCAAGTGAAATAGATAATAAACAAAAGTGAAATAAACAATACCTTTTTTTACAGTAAACATTACACTCACAAAAGTTACAAAAGAATAAAGACATTTCAAATGTCTTATTATGTACAAATAGTGAAAGTACAAAAGGGAAAATAAATTAACATAAATATGGGTTGTATTTACAATGGTGTTTGTTCTTTGCTGGTTGGCCTTCCCTCTCTCTCTCTCTCTCTCTCTCTCTCTCTTTCTCTCTTTCTCTCAGAAATCTATTTCATTTGACACAGAGTTGTGGAATGGATAAATCATTTTCCTCCAGCGAAAGAGGGGAAGGGGGAAGTTAATTGCGTGTTGTTTTAGATAACAAAACAAAATACAATTCTGTTTTGGGCCTCGCCTGTCTGCCCCTGACTGTGCTAGACAGTAAACCCTTCTGTCTATTGACATCTGTAATCTGTTAATTAGCTACTGGGGGAAACTTCATCCATTACAGCTGACGACAGGGGGTAGGTTGGCAAGAGCAAGAACAAAGACAGCGACAGGTGATTCTAAAAACAATTTTCCTAGATTTCTCACATCCTATCTCCTCACCTCATAACTTCCTAGGAAGGGAAGCGATGGCATCATTGGAAGAGCGGATCCACTCGCTTCCCTCTGATATGTTGATAAGGAGACTTATTTTTTATTTTATTTAAATGTAACATTTATTTAACTAGGCAAGTCAGTTAAGAACAAATTCTTATTTGCAATGGCGGCCTACACCGGCCAAACATGGACGACGCTGGGCCAATTGATTCAAACCAGGGACTGTAGTGACGCCTCTTGCGCTGAGATGCAGTGCCTTAAATCGTTGCGCCACAATATATCGAGAGAAAGTCTTTCGAGATTCATCCAGCGTCTTTATAATGGAATATTCTCCATAGATCACCTGTCAATAGAAAGTGAGTCTGAGATAATTTTTATACACTACTGTTTAAACAGGCGTCGATAACTGTTCCATGCAGATGGCATTTCGGTGGAGTGCGTCATTCATGGCCTTTTGCCTTTAGCAAATGTCACATGAAATTAGCTTTTCTTTTCAAAATGTACTTTCCATCAACTGTACATCAGAAATATGTCGATCACATTTTCTTTACTCACAATATTATTATATATTTTTTTTGTATAACAACAGCTAAGTATAAATGAATTAAATCTAATATAGTAGCATTAGTTATTCTACATTATTGATTGAACTGTCTATTTTGTTGTGTGCTTTTTTTTTCTAAAGACACCATTGTTATTGTTTCCACCTATTTCTGTAGAAAACTAGGTATTAAATGCAGAGAGAGAGAGAGAGAGAGAGAGAGGGAGAGAGAGAGCCCTAGTCAAAGTAGTGGTCTACATAGGGAATAGGTTGTCATTTGGGACCAGTCTACAGTTAGAAGCAGTATGCGTAGCTCTGAGGGTTATTTCTGAACTTCATAAAATGAGACATTCATACAATATTATTAATGTAAATGTGGGAATGGGAGATTAAACACTACTTTTCTTGTTTGCTGTGGAGTGTCTTTGAACCTCTCTCCCCTAATGCAGAGAGGATGTGGCAACATTAATGAAGAAACCCTTCTTGATTACATCTTTTTTTCGGGGTATATTTTACAGTATTGAAAGGCATTCAGTCTACCATAAGCCTCTGTTCCACAAAAGTTTATTTTGGGGGTTTCTGAGAATACAGTCTTGCATGAATTAAATTCCATATCAATCCCCCCCCCCAAAAAAATGTGCTGCACAAAAATAATGTCTAGCTTTTGTTAGATCTTGGATAAACATTTTGTCCTCAGAAAAAAAGACAGGAAACTAGATCTGTAAATACACAATTGTTTATTTTTTCTGTATTGTGATCAGGTTCAGGACCTGCTGGTACATACAGTATGTGGATGCTTCCTGTATTGTGATCAGGTTCAGGACCTGCAACATGGTATACTTTGTGTGTGTGTTCTGTGTTTGTGTGTACTGTGTGTGTACTGTGTGTGTACTGTGTGTACTATGTGTGTACTGTGTGTGTTTTATACCAATGCTCTGATTCATATTCAACTAGCTAAAGCTGTTAGAGCCCTCTCTGATTCATATTCAACTAGCTAAAGCTGTTAGCACCCTCTCTGATTCATATTCAACTAGCTAAAGCTGTTAGCGCCCTCTCTGATTCATATTCAGCTAGCTAAAGCTGTTAGCACCCTCTCTGATTCATATTCAGCTAGCTAAAGCTGTTAGCACACTCTCTGATTCATATTTAGCTAGTGTCATGACGTTGGCCTCTTTTGGTACAGGGAGGACAGTTGACCCCTCCCTTTTGCACCACCACCCCCTACCTTCCCCCCAATCCACCCTGTGTGTAAAGGGTCGTAAAAACTCTAAAATTCCAGGAGAGTCTCTGGCCACATGGCCCATAGAGAGACACAGGAAATTCTTCCAACTCATAGAATTGGAGAGCCAAGCGACATTTTGTGTTCTGGAGAAGGTATGGAAGATTGGTGAAGAATCCAGCTACGAACTGATCCGCTTGGTACAATTTTGTGATACTCAGAAGAGACAATATAGCCATATTACCATAAAACTGTTTATATAATAGCATCATAATGGTTGTATAGAATGTATTAATAAGGATAAAGCTTTTGTAAGACATTGAGATGCTTATTTCACATGCCTTGCTTGCTGTTTGGGGTTTTAGGCTGGGTTTCTGTACAGCACTTTGAGAATATCAGCTGATGTACGAAGGGCTATATAAAAATAAATTTGATTTGATTTGATTTGATGCTATGTACTGATGTAATGTGATCGAATTGTATTTCTGTAACCAAGTCTAGCTCAGTCATGGGCACGCCCCCAGGGACCCATACAGGACCAGGCGTCATTTGACAAGCCTGTTCTATGGGCACTATAAAACACCCCTTGATTTACATTTCCCAGACCAGGCCTACACTCTATGGCCAGAGGTTTGACCATCCAAGTACTCTACTGAAAGTGAACTATACCACGTGGTTAACTTTTAGACTATCGAGACCGACAGAATAAGAACAAGTCTTTGATATTAATTATTAGTCTGCAGCTAAGTAAATTATATCATCGAATGCGAAGACCAACGAAACAACCATTCGATGACGACATTAATGAATGTCGCTCTGAAAGATCCATTCTAACCGAGAGAGAGAGAGAGAACACGGACAAAACTATCCAACAGAACAGAACTCTCGAACAAGGATCACGACGACACACTGAGCGTAAATATATATTGATTGCAATTGTTCCCGAATGAGTGAGCCTTCAATTGTCAATTGTTAATATTAATGAACTCTGTGCAACTTCTCAGCTGACCGTTTATGACCCATTGTTCAACAGGCCGACCTGCCTGTTTAGCCCACAAGGGCACATTCCTCTACCAATCCTTTGTGACGATAATTACTGTTTGTATGTTTTTCTGTTAATTACTTAGTGTAGTAAATAAATGATTTTAAGACAATTGATGTATGGGTGATTTTAGTAAAGACTGGGTTCGTGCAGATACAACAATTTACGACGTTTGGAATGAGACTGGACTAGAGATAAAATACACCATTTAAACAAGAAGATAATCGGCCTATACTATAATAGAATATAATATTATAGTACAGGAAAGTTATATTAGGAAAATTATAGCTTTGTAATCTGAATATTCTCCTTGGTGCCCCGATCTCCTAGTTAATTACAATTAAACGATTAATCAGTTTAATCGCGTGATAATAATTACAGGGAGCTAATTGATAAACATATCTTCAGTGTAATGGTACCCCAAAGACACGACACTAGCTAAAGCTGTTAGCGCCCTCTCTGATTCATATTCAACTAGCTAAAGCTGTTAGCGCCCTCTCTGATTCATATTCAGCTAGCTAAAGCTGTTAGCGCCCTCTCTGATTCATATTCAGCTAGCTAAAGCTGTTAGCGCCCTCTCTGATTCATATTCAGCTAGCTAAAGCTGTTGGCGCCCTCTCTGATTCATATTCAGCTAGCTAAAGCTGTTAGCGCCCTCTCTGATTTATATTCAGCTAGCAAAAGCTGTTGGCGCCCTCTCTGATTCATATTCAGCTAGCTAAAGCTGTTAGCGCCCTCTCTGATTCATATTCAGCTAGCTAAAGCTGTTGGCGCCCTCTCTGATTCATATTCAGCTAGCTAAAGCTGTTAGCGCCCTCTCTGATTCATATTCAGCTAGCTATTGCTGAGTGCACAAAACATTAGGAACACCTTCCTAATATTGAGTTGAACCCAATTTTGCCCTCAGAACAGCCTCAATTAGTCGGGGGATGGACCCTATAAGGTGTCGGAAGTGTTCCACAGGATGCTGGCCCATGTTGAGTCCAATGCTTCCCACATTTGTGTCAAGTTGGCTGGATGTCCTTTGGGTGGTGGATCAATCTTGATACACATCACTGGAGGTTGGTGGCACCTTAATTGGAGAGGATGGGCTCGTGGTAATGGCTGGAGTGGAATTAGTGGAATGGTAACAAATATGTAATTCCGTTAGCTCGGTTCCAGACATTATTATGAGTTGTCCTCTCCTCAGCAGCCTCCACTGATAGACATGGGAAACTGTGGATCATGAAAAACACAGCATCATTGCAGTTCTTGACACAAACCGGTGCAACTGGCACCTACTACCATACACCGTTTAAAGGCACTTATAGTACATATTTTGTCTTGCCCATTCACCCTCTGAATGGTACACATACACAACCCATGTCTCAATTGTCTCAAGGCTTTAAAATCCTTCTCTAAGCTGTCTCCTCCCCTTCATCTACACTGATTTGAAGTGGATTTAACAAGTGACGTCAACAAGGGATCAATAGCTTTCAACTGGATTCACCTTGTGAGTCCATTTCAGCGTTTCCCAAACTCGGTCCTCGTGACTCGACACATTTTGGTTTTGCCTTAACACTACACAGCTGATTCAAATTCTCAGAGCTTGATGATGAGTTGATTATTTGAATCAACTGTATAGTGCTGGGGCAAAAAACAAAACGTGGACCCTTTGGAGTCACGAGGCCCGAGTTTGGGAAACTTTGGTCTATGTCATGGAAAAACAATATTTTCTACACAGTGTATATTCAGATGTTTTTATTTTTTATGTCCACTTGTTCCTCAGTAGATAGACATCCCCATAGCTGGAGGAGTTATACATGTTGTTCACTTTTTATGTCTCCCTACGTGGTATACATCCCAAATGGCACCCTATTCTCTATATAGTGCACTACGGACCCTGGTCAGAGCACTACGGACCCTGGTCAGAGGAAGTGCACTACAAAGGGAATAAGGTGGCGTTTAGTATGCAGTATATATCTAAAGTGTATGGATTTGTCTCCTATACCGCTGTGTGTGAATTAAGACAGCATTACCCATTAAGAAAGTATTAAACATTAAGACAGCATTACCCATTAAGACAGTATTACCCGTTAAGACAGCGTGACCCATTAAGACAGTATGACCCATTAAGACAGCGTGACCCATGAAGACAGTGTGACCCATTAAGATAGCGTGACCCACTAAGATGGCGTTACCCATTAAGACAGCATTACCCATTAAGACAACATTACCCATTAAGCCAGTATTACCCATCAAGACAGTATTACCCATTAGGACAGTATTACCCATTGAGACAGTATTACGCACAATGGCTATAGATTTCGCCTCTCCTCTCTCTTCCACCTGGTCTCCCCTCCTCTCTCTCTCTCCTCTTTCCCTCCACCCCTCCCCTCTTCTTTCCTTTCTCTCTCCCTCCATCCATCCTCCCTTCCCCACTGTGTTGTCCCTCCATCCCGTCTTCCCCTCCTCTTTTCCCCCATGTTGTTCAGCTCATTTCCCAGGTGTATGAGAGAGGACTGTTGAGTGAAATGAATGTTTCATTATGTAGCACTGTAAATCAGATGTTATGTAGAAGCCAGGCTGCAGTATGTGTAAAAGTGTGCATGTAAAGTATGAATTTTCAGAGCCCTGTGTGGCCAGTCAGGTAGGTGGCGCAACCTGGAGGCTAGAGAAGAGGGCCAGTAACCAAAGGGTTGCAGGTTCAAGGACTGATTTGGTTAAATCTGATGTTTTTCAGGTGCCATCTGCTGCCGTTGTGCCATTGAGTATGGCACTTAACCCCTAAAACTGCTTTCAGGTGGCCTTGCTCTGAGACAAAGGTTGTCCTTAAAGATTCACATTAGAGATTCAATCAAACGAGACTGAGGTGGAAGACTGAAGAGTTCTCAATGACAATAACCTAAACGACATCTTGCAATGTTTCGATCGATAGAGGGGGTGAAGTAACCCAGTAAAAATAATTTCCATAGCAACATGACACGTGTGAGTGGTGTTTTAGGGTCGTTATGTTACGCTACAGTATGTCCATGTTGTTGATAATATAAAGTAAATCTGGGAAAGCGGGAGGCAGCTTGATGTATGTAATACAGTGAGGGAAAAAACGGCATGTAATACAGTGAGGGAAAAAAGTATTTGATCCCCTGCTGATTTTGTACGTTTGCCCACTGACAAAGAAATGATCAGTCTATAATTTTAATGGTAGGTTTATTTGAACAGTGAGAGACAGAATAACAACAAAAAAATCCAGAAAAACACATGTCAAAAATGTTATAAATTTATTAGCATTTTAATGAGGGAAATAAGTATTTGACCCCTCTGCAAAACATGACTTAGTACTTGGTGGCAAAACCCTTGTTGGCAATCAAGAGGTCAGACGTTTCTTGTAGTTGGCCACCAGGTTTGCACACATCTCTGGAGGGATTTTGTCCCACTCCTCTTTGGAGATCTTCTCCAAGTCATTAAGGTTTCGAGGCTGACGTTTGGCAACTCGAACCTTCAGCTCCCTCCACAGATTTTCTATGGGATTAAAGTCTGGAGACTGGCTAGGCCACTCCAGGACCTTAACCTGTTGGGGCTAGGGGGCAGTATTTTCACGGCTGGATAAAAAAACGTACCCGATTTCATCTGGTTACTAATCCTACCCAGTAACTTGAATATGCATATACTTATTATATATGGATAGAAAACACCCTAAAGTTTCTAAAACCGTTTGAATGGTGTCTGTGAGTATAACAGAACTCATTTGGCAGGCAAAACCCTGAGACATTTTCTGACAGGAAGTGGATACCTGATGTGTTGAATTACCTTTAAGCCTATGCCATTGAAACACACAGGGGTTGATTAATGTTTTGGCACTTCCTATTGCTTCCACTAGATGTCACCAGCCTTTACAAAGTGTTTTGAGTCTTTTACTGTGAGATCTGACCGAACAAGAGCCATGGAACGGTGATGGCCGATTAGACTCTGGCGCGCGAGTTCATGTTGGGTACCCTCGTTCCAATACGTTATAAAAGAGAATGCATTCGTCCACCTTGAATATTATTCATGTTCTGGTTAAAAAAGGCACTAATGATTTATGCTATACAACGTTTGACATGTTTGAACGAACGTAAATATATTTTTTCCCCTCGTTCATGACGAGAAGTCCGGCTGGCTTAGATCATGTGCTAACAACACGGAGCTTTTTGGATATAAATGATGAGCTTTTTTGAACAAAACTACATTCGTTATGGACCTGGGATTCCTGGAAGTGACATCTGATGAAGAGAATCAAAGGTAATGGATTATTTACATAGTATTTTCGATTTTAGATCTCTCCAACATGGCCGTTTGTCTGTATAGCAAAGCATATTTTTCTGGGCGCAGTGCTCAGATTATTGCAAAGTGTGATTTCCCAGTAAGGTTATTTTTAAATCTGGCAAGTTGATTGCGTTCAAGAGATGTAAATCTATAATTCTTTAAATGACAATATAATATTTTACCAATGTTTTCTAATTTTAATTATTTAATTTGTGGTGCTGACTTGACTGCCGGTTATTGGAGGGAAACGATTTCCTCAACATCAATGCCATAGTAAAACGCTGTTTTTGGATATAAATATGAACTTGATAGAACTAAAAATGCATGCATTGTCTAACATAATGTCCTAGGAGTGTCATCTGATGGAGATTGTAAAAGGTTAGTGCAACATTTTAGCTGGTTTTATGGTTTTGGTGACGCCAGTCTTTGAATTGACAAAACATTACACACAGCTATTGTCAATGTACTCTCCTAACATAATCTAACTTTATGCTTTCGCCGTAAAACCTTTTTGAAATCGGACAACGTGGTTAGATTAAGGAGATGTTTATCTTTCAAAGGGTGTAAGATAGTTGTATGTTTGAAAAATTTGAATTTTGACATTTATTTGGTTTCAAATTTGCCGCTCTTGAAATGCACCTGCTGTTGATAGGGTGCACCACGGGTGGCACGCTAGCGTCCCACATAGCCCCAAGAAGTTAATGTGCTTCTTCTTGAGCCACTCCTTTGTTCCCTTGGCCATGTGTTTTGGGTCATTGTCATGCTGGAATACCCATCCACGACCCATTTTCAATGCCCTGGCTGAGGGAAGGAGGTTCTCACCCAAGATTTGACGGTACATGGCCCCATCCATCGTCCCTTTGATGCGGTGAAGTTGTCCTGTCCCCTTAGCAGAAAAACACCCCCAAAGCATGTTTCCACCTCCATGTTTGACTGTGGGGATGGTGTTCTTGGGGTCATAGGCAGCATTCCTCCTCCTCCAAACACGGTGAGTTGAGTTGATGCCAAAGAGCTCCATTTTGGTCTCATCTGACCACAACACTTTCACCCAGTTGTCCTCTGAATCATTCAGATGTTCATTGGCAAACTTCAGAAGTGCATGTATATGTGCTTTCTTGAGCAGGGGGACCTTGCGGGCGCTGCAGGATTTCAGTCCTTCACGGCGTAGTGTGTTACCAATTGTTTTCTTGGTGACTATGGTCCCAGCTGCCTTGAGATCATTGACAAGATCCTCCCGTGTAGTTCTGGGCTGATTCCTAGCCATTCTCATGATCATTGCAACTCCACGAGGTGAGATCTTGCATGGAGCCCCAGGCCGAGGGAGATTGACAGTTATTTTGTGTTTCTTCCATTTGCGAATAATCGCACCAACTGTTGTCACCTTCTCACCAAGCTTCTTGGTGATGGTCTTGTAGCCCACTCCAGCCTTGTGTAGGTCTACAATCTTGTCCCTGACATCCTTGGAGAGTTCTTTGGTCTTGGCCATGGTGGAGAGTTTGGAATCTGATTGATTGCTTCTGTGGACAGGTGTCTTTTATACATGTAACAAACTGAGATTAGGAGCACTCCCTCCTGTTGGGGCTAGGGGGCAGTATTGAGAATTTTGAAAAAAATATGTGCCCATTTTTAACTGCCTCCTACACCAACTCAGAAGCTAGGATATGCATATTATTACCAGATTTGGATAGAAACACTCTGAATTTTCTAAAACTGTTTGAATGGTGTCTCTAAGTATAACAAAACTCATATGGCAGGCAAAAACCTGAGAAAAATACAACCAGGAAATGAGAATTTTGTGGCTGTACTATTTTTCGAGTCATTGCTAATAGATCACACAGTGACAAAGGATTAATTTCGCACTTCCTACGGCTTCCACTAGATGTCAACGATCTTTATAAAGTTGTTTGAAGCGTCTATGATGAACAGAGACCGGATGACAAGGAAGAGAAGTTGACGTCCCTGGGATGTCGTCACTTCATTATTGCAAGCACCTGCGCGTTCATGTGAGGCGAGACATTTTTCAAAAATGTTTTTCAAGACACAGGAGAGGTCGGGTTGAAATATTACTGATGTTTCACGTTAAAAATGGCCCTAAAGATTGATGCTAAACAACGTTTGACATGTTTGAACTAACGTAAATAGATTTTTTTCTTAACTTTTCATCGTGACTTTTCCCCCCCCCACCCTACTTTTGAGTAGCCTACCGAAGCGCTAACAACATGGAACAACTTGGAGTTATTTGGACATAAATTAAGAACTTTGTCGAAAGAAACCACATTTGTTGTGGACCTGGGATTTCTGGAAGTGCCTTCTGATGGAGATAATCAAAGGTAAGGGATTATTGACAATAGTATTATTGATATTAGATGGTGCTAACCTGTATATCCTAGCCTATTGTTCTTAGCATAGTACCCCATTTATTGCAAAGTGTGATTTCCCAGTAAAGTTATTTTGAAATCTGGCAATGCGGTAGCATTTACGAGCTGTTAATCTATAATTATTTGAATGACAATATTATAATTTACCAATGTTTTCGAATAGTAATTTTGTAAATTGTAACGCTGATCCACCGGAAGCATTTGAGGGAAAAAAAAAATCTGATTTTCACCGCCTCCGTAAAATGCTGTTTTTTGATATAAATGTGAACTTGATGGAACAAAAAATGCATGTATTGTATAACATAATGTCCTAGGAGTGTCATATGATGAAGATTGTCAAAGGTTAGTGCATAATTTTAGCTGGTTATCTGCTTTTGGTGACGCCTGTCTTTGAATTGACAAAACATTACACACAGCTATTTTCAATGTACTCTCCTAACATAACCTAACTTTATGCTTTCGCCGTAAAGCCTCTTTGAAATCGGACAATGTGGTTGGATTTAGGAGATGTTTATCTTTCAAATGGTGAAAAATAGTTGATTGTTTGAGAAATTTAAATTATTAGATTCTTGCAGTTTTGAATTTCCCGCCATGGTCTCTTGACAATAAATCCATATACCGGGATTAGAGCGGGAAGGGGTCCCCAACAGGTTTTAAGAGTGTGCTCCTAATCTCAGCTCGTTACCTGTATAAAAGACATCTGGGAGCCAGAAATCTTTCTGATTGAGAGGGGGTCAAATACTTATTTCCCTCATTAAAATCCAAATCAATTTATAACATTTTTGACGTGCGTTTTCTGGATTTGTTTGTTGTTATTCTGTCTCTCACTGTTCAAATAAACCTACCATTAAAATTATAGACTGATCATTTCTTTGTCAGTGGGCAAACGTACAAAATCAGTAGGGGATCAAATACTTTTTTCCCTCACTGTAGTAATCCTACAGATCCATAGTAATCCTACAGATCCATAGTAATCCTACAGATCCATAGTAATCCTACAGATCCATAGTTATACGACAGATCTATATTAATGCAACAGATCCATAGTAATCCGACAGATCAATGTGTGCATGAGCTTTATCTGCTGTCAGTCATTTTTTTATTCATGAACATACATAAAAACAAGACTTTTATTGATCTTCTCTCCAACTTCACCATGCAGAAGAAACCTCAAGTCGTGTCCCAAATGTCACCCTATTACCTACATGGTGTACTACTTTTACTACAACCCTATGGGCCTTGCTCAAAAGTAGTGCACTATATAGGGAATAGGGTGCCATGTGAGATGTATCGTAGGGTAAAGTAGTGCACTATATATGTGGGATGCTGAATCAGTAAAGTTTAAATCATAAGATTCTCTGAGCTCATCCTGATGTAGAGTGTTGACTGAATCAGGGACCTTCTAGATCAGTGTTACCGTGGGTTACAGGCTTCACATAACATCAGATTACAAGAACCTAGGAAAGTCTGTAGTTTCTGAGACAGACCCTGTGGGGTATTATACTGTAATTTCTAGGTAATTAGATACAGTGCATTCGGAAAGTCTTCTGACCCCTTCACTTGTTCCATATTTTGTTACGTTACAGCCTTATTCGAAAATGGATTAAATACATTTGTTAACTCATCAATCTACACACAATACCCCATAATGACATCACAATACAACATAATGACAAAGTGAAAACAGGTTTTTAGATAAAAAAAGAAAAAAGAGACTCGAAATTGCGCTCAGGTACATCCTGTTTCCATTGATCATCCTTGAGATGTTTCTACAACTTGATTGGAGTCCACCTGTGGTAAATTCAATTGATTGGACATGATTTGGAAATGCACACACCTGTCTATATAATGTCCCACAGTTGACAGTGTATGTCAGAGCAAAAACCAAGTCATGAGGTCTAAGGAATTGTCCGTAGAGCTCCGAGACAGGATTGTGTCGAGGCACAGATCTGTGGAAGGGTACCAAAAAATGTCTGCAGCATTGAAGGTTCCCCAGAACCCAGTGTCCTCCATCATTCTTAAATAGAAGAAGTTTGGAACCACCAAGACTCTTCCTAGAGCTGGCCGCCCGTCCAAACTGAGCAAACAGGGGGAAGGGCCTTGGTCAGGCAGGTGACCAAGAATCCGATTGTCACTCTGACAGAGCTCCTCCGTGGAGATAGGAAAACCTTCCAATCAGGCCCTTATGCTAGAATGGCCAGACGGAAGCCACTCCTCAGTAAAAGGCACATGACAGACCACTTAGTTTGCCAAAAGGCAACTAAAGGACTCTCAGACCATGGGAAACAAGATTCTCTGGTCTGATGAAAACAAGATTGAACTCTTTGGCCTGAATGCCAAGCGTCACGACTGGAGGAAACCAGGCACTGCTCATCACCTGGCCAATACCATCCCTATGGTGAAGCTTGGTGGTGGCAGCATCATGCTGTGGGGATGTGTTTCAGCAGCAGGGACTGGGAGACTAGTCAGGATCGAGGCAAAGATGAACGGAGAAAAGTACAGAGAGATCCGTGATGAAAACCTGCTCTAAAGCGCTCAGGACCTCATACTGGGGCGAATGTTTTTCTTTTTTTTCACCTTTACTTAACCAGGTAAAGTAGTTGAAAACAAATTCTCATTTATAACTGTGACCTGGCCAAGATAAAGCAAAGCAGTGCGACACAAACAACAACACAGAGTTACACATGGAATAAACAAGGGTACAGTCAAATACACAATAGAAAAGAAATGGAAGTATATATACAGTGTGTGCAAATGGATTGAGGAGGTAAGGCAATAAATAGGCCATAGTAACGAAGCAATTACAAATGAGCAAATTAAGACTGGAGTGATAGATGAGCAGATGATGACGTGCAAGTAGAGATACTGGTGTGCAAAAGAGCAGAAAAGTAAATAAAAACAATATGGGGATGAGGTAGGTAGATTGGGTGGGCTATTTACAGATGGGCTATGTACAGCTGCAGCGATCGGTTAGCTGCTCAGATAGCTGATGTTTAAAGTTAGTGAGGGAAATATAAGTCTCCAGCTTCAGTGATTTTTGCAATTTGTTCCAGTCATTGGCAACAGAGAACTGGAAGGAAAGGCGGCCAAAGGAGGTGTTGGCTTTGGGGATGACCAGTGAGATATACCTGCTGGAGCGCGTGCTACGAGTGGGTGTTGTTATCGTGACCAGTAAGCTGAGATAAGGCAGAGCTTTACCTTGCATAGATTTATACATAACCTGGAGCCAGTGGGTCTGGCGATGAATATGTAGCGAGGGCCAGCCGACTGGAGCATACAGGTTTGCAGTGGTGGGTGGTACAAGGTGCTTTGGTGACAAAACAGATGGCATTGTGATAGACTGCATCCAGGAGGCTATTTTGTAAACGACATCGCCGAAGTCGAGGACTATCGGTAGGATAGTCAGTTTTACGAGGGTATGTTTGGCGGCGTGAGTGTTGCGAAATAGGTGTAACAGCTGTCTTCAGAAATGGACCAAGGCGCAGCGGGAATGTGGATACTCATAGTTTTTTAATAAACACAAGTAAAGCATCCACAGGGAAAAACAATAAACTCTACTCACGATGACAGGAACAGTTTTGCAGGCACACAACACGCAGTGCAAAAAAACAACTACCCACCACCCCAAAGAAAAACACACACTAGTATATAGGACTCCCAATCAAAGGCAACTCAACACACCTGCCTTCAATCGGGAGTCCTAATCACCAACACAACAGTTAACACACAAAAACCTGCCACGTCCTGACCAAAACTAATACAGTTGCTCCCTCTGCTGATCAGGACGTGACAATAGGAAGCCGATTCTAGATTTCATTTGGAATTAGAGATGTTTAATATGAGTCTGGAAGAAGAGTTTACAGTCTAGCCAGACACCTAGGTATTTGTAGTTGTCCACATATTCTAAGTCAGAACCGTCCAGAGTAGTGATGTTAGTCAGGCGGGCGGGTGCAGGCAGCGAATGGTTGAAAAGCATGCAATTGGTTTTACTAGCATTTAAGAGCAGTTGGAGGCCACGGAAGGAGTGTTGTATGGCACTGAAGCTCATTTGGTGGTTAGTTAACACAGTGTCCAAAGAAGGGCCAGATGTATACAGAATGGTATTGGTTCCTGACTTCCATGGAAACTTGCATATATTGGTGTAGATTGATAAGGGGGGAAAAAACAATTTAATCAATTTTAAAATAAGGTTGTAACGTAACAAAATGTGGAAAAAGTAATGGGATGTTAATACTTCCCGAATGCACTGTAGACTGATATAGTGGTATTTTCTCATACTTCCTCTGCTGAGACCAGTCTGTTGGTGATTCAGAATCTAATCAACACAGAGTGATACTGTGATACTCACTCATACTTCCTCTGCTGAGACCAGAGTCTGGTGGTGGTTCAGAATCTAATCAACACACAATGGGACTGTGGGCTAAATAGTTCTACTGTAACACACAGGCTACACAGACACACACACACACACACACACACACACACACACACACACACACACACACACACACACACACACACACACACACACACACACACACACACACACACACACACACACACACACACACACACACACACACACACACACAGTCACAGTCACAGACACAAATACAGACACAAACAAACACGTTACACATGGTCACACAAACGTGCAGACACACACACACACACACACACATACACACACACACACAAACGTGCACACACACACACACACACACACACACACACTTCGAAGGCTTAGCAACTCCTCCCTGGCATTAGGCTGAGATGTGTTTCATATTGATGTTTTCTGTGATCGATCGGTAGAGTCTAGCTTCTCTCTCGTTCATCAATACTGCTGACAGACCAGACGAGGAGCAGGGGAAATCCCATTCAGATGGAAGATACATACAGTAGACACTATATATGAATGATGGAGTTAGAATTGAATGATGGACAGAGATGTTAAATAGCTAGAATTGAATGATGGATAGAGTTGTTATACAGTTAGAATTGACCGATGGATAGCAGAGATGTGAGATAGACATGAAAGATGGGCAGATACATTTATGAGAGATAGATTGAAACTGAGGAGATGTACGTTTTTTTGATGGAATTATGTTTTTTTGTAAATGTAATTTTGTATAATTTTGATTGTATCAAAAACACCAGGAATCAGTTCCAAGTGATTGTAATTTTGGAACTGTGTTCCTAAGTATTCCCATGCATAATAGAGAGATTTGTTCGTATTCGTTAAGTAAGATGGCGCCGGAGAAGAAGGCAGACGTTTTACATGCCCCCAATCGATTGTTTTCTTTCTTCGTTTATCTGCATTGTTTGTAACTTATTTTTTTACTGTTTTTGTACATAATGTTGCCGCGACCGTCTCTAATGACTGAAAATAACTTCTAGACATCAGGACTGCGATTACTCACCACGGACTAGCAGAATCCTTTTTCTTCTTTCACGACTCTGAAGAGACCGAGGCGAAGGATATACAGCTCCCTCGGGAACAGGCCCCGACCCCAGCGATCTGCGTGAAGAGGAGGCGGAGAAAGAGAGGCCAAAGGGCGGGCTGCCTCCTGAGAAGTCGGAGGCGATCGAATAAACCCCCACTCCCCTCAATTCCGCAAGCAGACATGCAATCTTTGGACAATAAAATGGACGAGTTATTGAGAAGATTAAACTACCAACGGGACATTTAAAAACTGTAACATCTTATGCTTCACGGAGTCGTGGCTGAACAACAACAATATCAAAATACAGCTGGCTGGTTATACGATATACCAGCAGGATAGAACAACTGCGTCTATGTATTTTTGTAAACAACAGCTGGTGCACGATATCTAAGGAAGTCTCAAGCTATTGCTCACCTGAGGAAGAGTTTCTCATAATAAGCTGCAGACCACATTACCTACCGAGAGAGTTTTCATCTATATTCTTTGTAGCTGTTTACATACCACCACAGTCAGAGGCTGGCACAAAGATAGCATTGAATGAGCTGTATTCCGCCATTAGCAAACAAGAAAACGCTCACCCAGAGGCGGCACTCCTAGTAGCCGGGGACTTTAATGCAGGGAAACTTGAATCAGTTTTACTATATTTCTATCAGCATGTTAAATGTGCAACCAGAGTGAAAAGAACTCTGGACCACCTATACTCCACACATAGAGATGCATACAAAGCTCTCCCTCACCCTCCATTTGGCAAATCTGACCATAACTCAATCCTCCTGATTCCTGCTTACAAGCTAAAATTAAAGCAGGAAGCACCAGTGACTAGATCAATAAAAAAGTGGTCAGACGAAGCAGATGCTAAGGCACAGGACTGTTTTGCTAGCACAGACTGGAATATGTTCCGGGATTCCTCCAATAGCATTGAGGAATACACCACATCTGTCATTGGCTTCATCAATAAGTGCATCGATGACGTAGTCCCCACAGTGACCATACATACATACCCCAACCAGAAGCCATGGATTACAGGCAGCATCCGCACTGAGCTAAAGGCTAGATATGCCACTTTCAAGGAGCAGGACTCTAACCCGGAAGTTTATAAGAAATCCTGCTATGCCTTCTAACGAACCATCAAACAGGCAAAGTGTCAATACAGGACTAAGATTGAGTCGTACTACACCGGCTCTGACGCTCGTCGGATGTGGCAGGGCCTGCAAAACATTTCAGACTACAAAGGGAAGCACAGCCGAGAGCTGCCCGTGACACGAGCTTACCGGACGAGCTAAACTACTTCTATGCTCGCTTCGAGGCAAATAACACTGAAACATGCTTGAGATCACCAGCTGTACCGAAAGACTGTGATCACTATCCGCAGCCAATGTGATTAAGACCTTAACCTCTTGGGGCTAGGTGGGACGCTAGCGTGCCACCCGTGGTGCACTCCATCAACAGCAGGTGCATTTCAAGAGCGGCAAATTTGAATCCAAATAAATGTCAAAATTCAAATTTTTCAAAAATACAACTATGTTACACCATTTGAAAGATAAACATCTCCTTAATCTAACCACGTTTTACGATTTCAAAAAGGTTTTACGGCGAAAGCATACATTTAGAGTATGTTAGGACAGTACATTTACAAGAGTTGTGTGTAATGTTTTGTCAAGTCAAAGACAGGGTCACCAAAACCATAAAACCAGCTAAAATGATGCACTAACCTTTTACAATCTCCATCAGATGACACTCCTAGGACATTATGTTAGACAATGCATGCATTTTTAGTTCTATCAAGTTCATATTTATATCCAAAAACAGCGTTTTACTATGGCATTGATGTTGAGGAAATCGTTTCCCTCCAATAACCGGCAGTCAAGTCAGCGTCACAAATTAAATAATTAAAATTAGAAAACATTGGTAAAATATTATATTGTCATTTAAAGAATTATAGATTTACATCTTTTGAACGCAATCAACTTGCCAGATTTAAAAATAACCTTACTGGGAAATCACACTTTGCAATAATCTGAGCACTGCGCCCGGAAAAATACGCGTTGCGATACAGACTAGACGTCATGTTGGGGAGATCTAAAATCGAAAATACTATGTAAATAATCCATTACCTTTGATTCTCTTCATCAGATGTCACTTCCAGGTATCACAGGTCCATAACGAATGTAGTTTTGTTCAAAAAAGCTCATCATTTATGTCCAAAAATCTCCGTCTCGTTAGCACATGATGTAAGCCAGCCGGACTTCTCGTCATGAACGAGGGGAAAAAATATATTTCCGTTCGTTCAAACATGTCAAACGTTGTATAGCATAAATCATTAGGGCCTTTTTTAACCAGAACATGAATAATATTCAAGGTGGACGAATGCATACTCTTTTATAACGTATTGGAACGAGGGTACCCAACATGAACTAGCGCGCCAGGTGTCTAATGGGACATCAACGTTCCATGGCTCTTGTTCGGTCAGATCTCCCTCCAGAAGACTCAAAACACTTTGTAAAGGCTGGTGACATCTAGTGGAAGCAATAGGAAGTGCCAAAATATTCCTAAACCCCTGTGTTTTTCAATGGGATAGGTTTAAAGTCAATACAACACATCAGGTATCCACTTCCTGTCAGAAAATGTCTCAGGGTTTTGCCTGCCAAATGAGTTCTGTTATACTCACAGACACCATTCAAACAGTTTTGGAAACTTTAGAGTGTTTTCTATCCATATATAATAAGTATATGCATATTCTAGTTACTGGGTAGGATTAGTAACCAGATTAAATCGGGTACATTTTTTTATCCAGACGTGCAAATGCTGCCCCCTAGACCCAACAGGTTAAGACATGTCAACATTCACAACAGACAGATTACCAGGATGTGTACTGCGAGCAGGCGCAGACCAACTAGCAAGTGTCTTCACTGACATTTTCAACCTCTCTCTGTCCGAGTCTGTAATACCAACATGTTTTAAGCAGACCACCATAGTGCCTGTGACCAAGAACACTAAGGTAACCTGCCTAAATGACTACTGACACGTAGCACTCACGTCTGTAGCCATGAAGTGCTTTGAAAGGCTGGTCATGGCTCACATCAACACCATCGTCCCAGAAACCCTAGACCCACTCCAATTTGCATACCGCCCCAACAGATCCACAGATGATGCAGTCTCTTTTGCACTCCACACTTCCCTTTCCCAACTGGGCAAAAGGATCACCTATGTGAGAATGCTATTCATTGATGTGGCGAACCTCCCACTCTGTCTGCCGAATTTCTTTCTCTTTGCGCTTGTTTTCCTTAATAGGATGTCGGTGGGCGGAGCTGGGAGGGTCGTCAGCGAAATGGGACACACCTGGGCTCAGGTGTGTCCTGGGATAAATACACCTTTTCCCCATTCATTGAGATGACTCTCTGTTGGATTTAGTTTTTGGCATTTTTGTGGCTATTTTGTTTGTTTGCTTTGGCACCTTTCAAAACTCCTCCTTATCTAGGCACGCAACCATTCACTTACACTGACTACACACACCATTGTTAATTGTATTTAGATTACTTCAGTTAATAAATATATTTTTGTTATTCCTTATCGCCACATTGTCTCCCTTTTTGTTACGGACTTTGAGCCGGTTCGTGACAAGTGGGGGAGCTCATCCGGGATCATAAGGTTGGTTCCTAGACATTTTGGCGTATACCACTTATAGCACTTTGTTGCATTATGAAGGACTAATACTAGTGTCGTTGGGATTATAGCTTGTTTGAGTTGTAATGTTTGGTGCCCAGTGTTGGTTGCCTTTGTTTGTTTGGTAGACTTGCCACTGCGGTGCATAGTTGGTTGTGTGCTGAGTTGGAGAGAGTACATTGGTTAGTTTCCATGCCACTGCCCAGGCTGGAAACTCTTGCTCTACTCGCTGTTGGGACATCGGTCTGAGGTGAGTACAATTGGCTGTGTACATCAGTGGTAGATTTGGGTAGGGTAGTGACACTTGTTACCCAGAGCTATAGCCTTTCTTTTTCCCCTGTTAGGCTTAGTGACGGAATACGTTGGGCATAGTGATTTTTCTGTTATTTTTGTGTGGTGTCTGTGGACTGAGCAGTTGTCTCGTGGGCACATCCGTGGCTTGGGGGAATCTTTTTCCTTGCCAGCGGGCTACAGTGCGTAATTACCCACCGCGAATCCTCACGAAGACTAGGGTTGAGTTATTGTAGGATTGGGGAAGCGCCACATATATCTTTGTATTTACTTGTGACTATGGCATCTTATGTAGACAAGTTCATTCGCTTTCCATCAGAGGAACTGTTAGAATTGTGTACTAAAGAACAGCTGTTGAAGATTGCTGAACACTATAAGGTTGAAGTTAGTGGAACGTCTAAAAAAATCTGTTAGGTTGATATTGAAGGCCAATCTGATGGAGAGTGGTGTTTTTGAAGTTAACACTGGGGCAGCCTCTGCCGAGGACTAGCTACCTCCCCAGCCGTCTTAGGGAAGGAAAGCTCTCAGGGGAGAGTTTGCTCTGGGAAGTTGACCCAGATGTGCCTAGGGGTCGCTCCTCTTTTGGTCGTGCCCCGGACACATTTGATATTGTTGGAAACTTACGGTTGTTGCCAAAATTTCATGAGAAGGATCCTGACACATTTTTTGTTGTTGTTTGAGCGTGTTGCTGACGCTAGGAGTTGGCCTGATTCTGACCACACATTATTGTTGCAGTGTGTGTTGACTGGTAAAGCGCAGGAAGCATATTCATCTCTTAGTGTAGCCGACAGTGTCAGTTATGATAAGGTTAAAATGGCTGTGTTACAGATTTACCAATTGGTTCCTGAGGCTTACCGCCAACAGACTCATGTTGAATTTGCGCGAGAGTTCAATTGCTGGTGCTCCGCCTCTGCGGTTATGACTTTCCAAGGGCTGTGTGTGTATAGCCATGTACATTAACGAACGAAAAGTGAAGACTATCGCTGGAGCTGCGGTTTTGGCGGACGAGTATGTTTTGACTCACAAAGGTCTCTTTGCAGAGCCCCATATTCGGAGTGAGTGGGGGCATTCGGAGAGATTTGGGCCTCACTCACCGAGATACTCTGGTTCACAGGCACAGTTTCATTCAAATAGGGTTGAGCCTGACTCCTGTGGTAAAGCTGACTTTGGTCAAGAGCCACTACTGTCAGGGTTCAGATCATTGGAAAAACGAATGTCCGGTTCTCAGGGCTAAGGGTAAATTCAGTATTTGCGATTACGTTAAATCTAAGCCTACTGTGTTAGCAGCACCTTTCCTACATCAGTTCACTCCTGACACACTGTCTCATGACCAGGGGCATGTGAAAGTCCATATTGACCCAGACTATTTACCCTTCATTACGGAGGGTTTTGTGTCAACAATAGGAAGTAACGACCTAGTGCCAGTGAAGATCCTGAGAGACACAGGTGCCTCTGAGTCATTTGTGCTGGAGTCTGTGTTACCCTTCTCTACTGAGACTGATTCGGGGGAATAGTGTTCTAATTAGGGGAATAGGTTTGAACACTCTGTCAGTTCCATTGCATAAAATTATGTTGGATTGTGGACTGGTGAAGGTGAGGTTGTTGTAGGGGTGCGTCCTTCATTGCCTATTGAGGGTATCGACGTTATCCTTGGGAATAACTTGGCTGGTGAGTGTGCATGGCCTGTCGTGTTTCCATCTCTAGTGGTTTCCGATAAGCCGTCATTTGTAGGGGTTCCTGATGAGAGTGCGCAGAGTTTCCCAGAGATGTTCTCTGCGTGTTTGGCGACCTGGTCACTGCCTCGGCTAACGAGAATGGCACAAAGAAATCTGTCACTACTTTCCCTGTTATCGCGTTATCTGTACCCAGCTACAATCTAATCAATGTGCAATGGGCTGACCCCACATTAGAGGAGTTGCGTGGCCAAATTGTGCCTGTGGAACAATTGGGAGATGTCTCCCATGGCTATTTTCTCCAGGAGGATGTCCTGATGAGAAAGTGGGTGTCTCGTTGTTTTGTGGGGGAGGCTATTAGTCAGGTTGTTGTACCAGTTAAGCTTTGTGAGTTGGTGTTGATAACTTCCCACAGTGACGTTGCTGGACATATGGGCGTGAGGAAAACCTACAATCGCATATTAAGACATTTCTTTTGGCCTAGGTTAGAGGGATGTTTCTGAGTTCATCAAAACCTGTCACACCTGTCAATTAACTGGTAAACCTAATCAAGCTATTAAGCCGGTACCTCTGTTTCCTATTCCTCTACTCAGCCAACCTTTTGAGTATCTGATTATTGACTGTGTTAGTCCTCTGCCTCGTTCTAAAAAGGGTAATAGTTACCTGTTCACTGTGATGTGTCAGACCACTAGGTTTCCTGCTGCATGTCCTCTTTGGTCTATCAGAGTCAAGGAGCACTGGAATGTTTCCATCAAACACTTAAGTCTTTGTTGAGAGCTTATTGTACTGAGATGGATAAGGATTGGGAGGAGGTGTTGCCTTGGTTACTGTTAGCCACTAGGGCGTTTTCAGTCCAAATGACCTTGTGTTTGGACATAGGGTGCGTGGACTTCTAGTAGTTCTCCAGGATGACTGGAAGTCTCTCGAGCCCCCTCAGTCCCTGTTATCTTATGTGTGTGATTCCCGGCGACGCTTGCACGCAGCTGATGAGATGGCTAAAGAGACGCTATCATCTTCACAGGAGAGGATGAAGAGCATATTTGATCAGCGAACTGAGTCTCGTCACTTTAGTCCAGGTGACCAGGTTCTTGCTCTTCTGCCAATTGTTGGTTCTCCTTTTCAAGCCAAGTTTCAAGGTCCATATATGGTTGTGCACCGCTGCACTGAGCAAACGTATCTAGTTGCCACTCCAGAACGGAGAAAAGCACACCAACTGTGCCATATAAATCTGTTAAAACCATATTATGCACATTCCTCTGAGGACAAACAGTGGGAGTCTACAGAGGACGGTAAACCTGTTCTTTTGGCTAGTACCGTTATTTTGCTGGGTTCTTCTCATGCTAGGTCCGTGCATGGGGAGGAAGATGTTCCTGGTCCTGACGATTGCATACTGCAGGGTAGATTGGGAAAATTCAGAGACTCTGGATGTTTTAAATAGCCTTCTTGCTCATCTACCTGCTGATGGGCGAGATGAGATGGTCGGTCTGATTCTGAGATTTCCAGGTTTGTTTTCTGATACACCTATAGATACAAACTTAATAGAACATGATATTGACGTTGGGGAGGCTGACCCCATTCGTCAGCTGTTCTATAGAGTTTCTTCAGAGAAACGATGTTGTCTGGATGCTGTGGTCAGGTACATGCTGGAGAGTGATATAGGAGAGCCTTCTTTCTCCAGTTGAGCTTCTCCCTGTATCTTGGTCAGTAAACCGGATGGGACAAACAGATTGTGTACGGACTGCCATAAGGTAAACAGTGTCACCAAGCCAGATTAATTTCCTCATCCTCGGATGGAGGACTGCGTAGATCAAGTCGGAGCAGCTAAGTTTGTGAGCAAATTTGACCTGTTAAAGGGCTATTGGCAGGTGCCACTGATGAGTAGGGCACGTGAAATCTCTGCCTTTATTACACCCTCTGGTCTGTACTCGTATTCGGTTATGAGTTTCAGCCTGCGTAATGCACCTGCCACTTTTCAGCGACTTTTGAACAGGGTTGTCTCCGGTCTGGTGCGCTGTTTATCTGGACGACGTGGTGATATATGCAGATACTTGGGAAGAACATCTGTCCCGTATTCAAGCCTTGTTCGACCGCCTCACGACCAATCTGGCTAAATGTGAGTTTGCTCACGTGACCGTTACATACCTTGGAAAGGTGGTTGGGCAGGGTGAAGTGCGTCCTGTTCGGGCTAAGGTGGTAGCTATTGATGCTTTTCCACCGCCAACTACTAAAAAGGAACTGATGCGTTTCTTGGGAATGATTGGTTATTACCTTCATTTTGGTAGGAACTTCTATACTGTGGTCGCTCCCTTGACAGATTTGCTGAAAGATAAGGCTGTTTACGTCTGGTCTTCTCTTTGTCAACAAGCTTTTGAAGATGCAAAGAGGTTGCTTACCTCAACTCCGGTGCTGGCTGCTCCTCGCGTGGATTTGTCATTTACCTTGCAGGTGGATGCGAGTCATGTGGGGGCAGGTGCAGATGTGTCTGGTGTTGGGAGGCCTGTTAGTTTCTTTTCCAAAAAGTTTAACCATTATCAGTTGAACTACTCGGTCATTGAAAAAGAAGTGCTAGCACTCATTTGGGCGCTACAACACTTTGAAGTGTATGTCGGGTCGGGAGTAGTACCTAGTGTGGTCTACACCGACCATAACTCTCTCACCTTCTTGAGGTCCATGATGTGTCCTAACCAGAGGATAATGAGATGGTGATTAATTTTACAAGCATTCCATCTCGACGTGCGGCACATTAGGGGGAATGATAATGTCATTGCCTACGAGCTCTCTTGTGCTCCCTGTTTCTGAATATCCATGTCACTGACCACCGTTTATTTTGTGTTTGGTATTGTCCTGTTCTATTGCGCCTGTCTGTTCCCTTCTGGTCTCGTTTTCTTCTTTCCTCTTAAAGGTTGCTTCCTGTGCGCAAAGGTTGCTGAGGTCTGGAGAGGACGAGTTTGGCTGGGTCAAGTGGAAGTGTGAACCCGTAACCCTTCATGGATTTAAAAGGCATTTGCCTTTTAAATGATAAACTTGGATTAGCTAACACACCGTGCCATTGGAACACAGGAGTGATGGTTGCTGATAATGGGCCTCTGTACGCCATTAAAAACAAATCTGCCGTTTCCAGCTTCAATAGTCAACATTAACAATGTCTACGCTGTATTTCTGATCAATGTGTGGGTGTGTATGTATATGTGTGTGTGTATGTATGTACACACACACACACACACACACACACACACACACACACACACACACACACACACACACACACACACACACACACCATTATATATATATATATATATATATATATATATATATATATATATATATATATATATATATATATATACACATATATGTATGTATGTGTGTGTGTGTATGTGTGTGTGTGTGTGTGTGTGTGTGTGTGTGTGTGTGTGTGTGTGATATATATATATATATACATACACCTTAAACTCAGTTTTTCACAATTCCTGACATTTAATCCCAGTAAAAAATGCTTGTCTTAGGTCAGTTAGGATCACCACTTTATTTTAAGAATGTGAAATGTCAGAATAATAGTAGAGAGAATTATTTATTTCAGATTTTATTTATTTCATTACATTCCCAGTGGGTCAGAAGTTTACATACACTCAATTAGTATTTGGTAGCATTGCCTTTAAATTGTTTAACTTCAGTCAAATGTTTCGGGTAGCCTTCCACAAGCTTCCCACAATAAGTTGGGTGAATTTTGGCCCATCCCTCCTGACAGAGCTGGTGTAACTGAGTCAGGTTTGTAGGCCTCCTTGCTCGCACACGCTTTTTCAGATTGTTACGTTCCCCAGTTTCTGTGTTGGATTTGTGAGTGTTTGTTTCAGGAAATGGTTTCCTGAAATTCTCCCCAAGCATCTGATTGGTCGGCCCCCATTGATGATTGGAGAGCTGACCCCGCCCCCTCATCAGGACAAACTGTCTTCATTTACAGACTCCTTCTGAAGCAGTATAAGCCAGTGTTTTGTTGCTCAAGAGAGCACCAGATGATTGCTGGGAGAGGAGGCTGATGGCTGAATCATATTGGTTGTTGCTAACAGAGTTGGTATGTACTGTGTTAGATGATTGCTGAGAGAGAAGGCTGATGGCTATATCATAGCCAAAACATACCAAAACTGCCTATGTTAGTTGTTGCTGGGAGCAGCGTTGGTATGTTTTGTGTTAGTTTGTTGCTCAGTCAGCTTATTTGATATCCTGTGTTTCTCTTTTTTTGTGAAATTGTTTATAATATTCTGTTTCATTTGTTCCCAGGGGGGAAGGGGAAGGCACCTAGGGAGTGCTTAGGCAAGAGGCCCGCGGGCATACATAACCCATAGTATTCACTGTCTATGCACACTAGGTAAGCCCTGGGCAGACCACCCCCTGTATTTTTGTTAGTGCACCAGGTGGTGCTAGTTAGGTGGGTAGGCAGGTAAGGTAGGAGAGGGGGCTTTGATATTTACTTTCTTTGCTTTGGTTCCATCCAGACCCTTTTCCCCCAAATTACCGTGTAATGGAATAAATTCCTTTTAAACGGTAATTCTCTGCCTTTTGTCATCCTTGCTCACACCTACGGTCCATACCTCTTTCACACCACGGAGAGTTGAGTTGTAGCAGGGTGTTGCGTTCCCTCTTCCTAGAGGCGTGTGTAACACAGATCTGTCCACAGATTTTCTATAGGACTGAGGTCATGGCTTGTGATGGCCACACCAATACCTTGACTTTGTTGTCCTTAAGCCATTTTGCCACAACTTTGGAAGTATGCTTGGGGTCACTGTTTATTTGGAAGACCCGATTGCGACCAAGCTTTAACTTCCTGACTTATGTGTTGAGATGTTGCTTCAATATGTCCACATAATTTTCCTTTCTCATGATGCCATCTATTTTGTGAAGTGCACCAGTCTCTCCTGCAGCAAAGCACCCCCACAACATGATGCTGCCACCCCCGTGCTTCACAGTTGGGATGGTGTTCTTCGGCTTGCAAGCCTCCCCCTTTTTCCTCCAAACATAATGATGATCATTATGGCAAAACAGTTCTATTTTTGTTTAATCAGACCAAGTACGATCTTTGTCCCCATGTGCAGTTGCAAACCGTAGTTTGGCTTTTTATGGCGGTTTTGGAGCAGTGGCTTCATCCTTGCTGAGCGGCCTTTCAGGTTATGTCGCTATAGGGCTGGTTTTACTGTGGATATAGATACTTTTGTACTTGTTTCCTCCAGCATCTTCACAAGGTCCTTTGCTGTTATTCTGGGATTGATTTGCACTTTTCGCACCAAAGTACGTTCATCTCTAGGAGACAGAACGCGTCTCCTTCCTGAGCGGTATGACGGCTGCGTGGTCCCATGGTGTTTATACTTGCGTACTATTGTTTGTACTGATGAACATGGTACCTTGAGGTGTTTGGTCTTGGCTGATTTCTTTTGATTTTCCCATGATGTCAAGCAAAGAGGCACTGAGTTTGAAGGTAGGCCTTGAAATACATCCACAGGTACACCTCCAATTGACTCAAATTATGTCAATTAGCCTATCAGAAGCTTCTAAAGCCATGACATCATTTTCTGGAATTTTCCAAGCTGTTTAAAGGCCCAGTCAACTTAGTGTATGTAAACTTCTGACCCACTGGAATTGAGATACAGTGAAATAATCTGTCTGTAAACAATTGTTGGAAAAATTACTTGTGTCATACACAAAGTAGATGTCCTAACTTACTTGACAAAACTATAGTTTGTTCACAAGAAATTTGTAGTGGTTGAAAGCGAGTTTTAATGGCTCCAACCTAAGTGTATGTAAACTTCTGACTTCAACTGTATGTGTGAACATATAGTGTTTTTCTAGACATTTCGAGAATATTTCCATGGCTGAAGTGTCTGCAATTCCACTCATAGTTCACATTCCTGTAAAATCCACATAAGTAACATTCATGATACAGTATACACACACACATATATATATGCAAAAGTGTGACTCTTATTCTTTGTATTAAAACTAGACCGTCAAGTGTTTACATCTGCAACACTCATTCATCACACAACTAATGGAATTGGGGGTCAGGGAGTTGTTTCTGTCTGAGAAAACCTCTCCATCATCAGTCCTTGAGAGAGTGAAGCCAAGCAGGCAGGTTGCCAAGCAGGCAGGTAGCCAGGCAGCCAGGCAGCACTAGCTGCTGAATAGTAAGTAAGTGCTCTGAGATAAGCATTTAGAGGTCAAATACCCTTGAAACGACAGTCAACACATGAAACTATTGTGGGGCCGTCGAGAATGAGGGGGCTGAGGAAGTCTTTGATAAGCACACACGCGCTCTCTCTCTCTCTCTCTCTCGTCATAATGGAGAAGACGTGCAGCAGCAATACTATACTAGTGAAGAGCTAAGAATTGCAAAGAATAGCTCTGTAGAGGGAGGGAGGTAAAGCTCTGTAGAGAGAGGGAGGTAAAGCTCTGTAGAGAGAGGGAGGTAAAGCTCTGTAGAGAGAGGGAGGTAAAGCTCTGTAGAGAGAGGGAGGTAAAGCTCTGTAGAGAGAGGGAGGTAAAGCTCTGTAGAGAGAGGGAGGTAAAGCTCTGTGGAGTGAGGGAGGTGAAGCTCTGTGGAGTGAGGGAGGTAAAGCTCTGTAGGGTGAGGGAGGTAAAGCTCTGTAGAGTGAGGGAGGTAAAGCTCTGTAGAGTGAGGGAGGTAAAGCTCTGTAGAGAGGTAAAGCTCTGTAGAGGGAGGGGGGTAAATCTCTAGAGAGAGGGAGGTATCTGTAGAGAGGGAGGTAAAAGCTTGTCTGCAGTAATTCTGGAAAGAGAAGCCATCCAGTTTGAAGGAGAAGCTCCTCAAGGTCTGAGCCCCCTAATAACCTGGTTCTCAAGAACTTTTGTGAGGCCTTCTTACAGGAGAGGAGCCAGAGAGCTTTAGCCGGGTCTGAGGTGCTCTGCCGTCAGCATGGAGTGAAACTCAAGCTCTTCTGTCTGGAGGAAAAACTGCCTTTCTGTGTTGTGTGTCGCGATTCAAGGAAACACAGAAATCATGAGTGTATCCCTATAGATGAAGCTGTACAGGAACATAAGGTACAGTAAACCATTATATTGTTAATAGTCAGTGCGCAATGCAGAATTCTTTTAAAATTACCATTTGTTTTTCACCTTGAGAATGATAATCGATGGTGGCAAGACACTAATGTAAGTATATACTGAATATTACAACTGGAATCAATGTGGTATTGTACAACATGTTGTTAATTTCCCGGAGAGACTCAAGCCTATGTTGAAGTCCTTATGGAAGAAACCGGAAGTCTTTAAAACAGTCAAACTCACCTGTGATGAAACAGGACAGCATATCAAGGTAAGATGTTGAGAGACGTAACAGAACTGTACAGATGCTGAGAGACGTAACAGAACTGTAAAGATGCTGAGAGATGTAACAGAACTGTACAGACGCTATGAGATGTAACAGAACTGTACAGATGCTGAGAGATGTAACAGAACTGTAAAGATGCTGAGAGATGTAACAGAACTGTAAAGATGCTGAGAGAAGTAACAGAACTGTAAAGATGCTGAGAGATGTAACAGAACTGTACAGACGCTATGAGATGTAACAGAACTGTACAGATGCTGAGAGATGTAACAGAACTGTAAAGATGCTGAGAGATGTAACAGAACTGTAAAGATGCTGAGAGATGTAACAGAACTGTACAGATGCTGAGAGATGTAACAGAACTGTAAAGATGCTGAGAGATGTAACAGAACTGTACAGATGCTATGAGATGTAACAGAACTGTACAGATGCTGAGAGATGTAACAGAACTGTACAGATGCTGAGAGACGTAACAGAACTGTACAGATGCTGAGAGATGTAACAGAACTGTACAGATGCTGAGAGACGTAACAGAACTGTACAGATGCTATGAGATGTAACAGAACTGTACAGATGCTGAGAGATGTAACAGAACTGTACAGATGCTATGAGATGTAACAGAACTGTACAGATGCTATGAGATGTAACAGAACTGTAAAAATGCTGAGAGATGTAACAGAACTGTACAGATGCTGAGAGACGTAACAGAACTGTACAGATGCTATGAGATGTAACAGAACTGTACAGATGCTATGAGATGTAACAGAACTGTACAGATGCTGAGAGACGTAACAGAACTGTACAGATGCTGAAAGACGTAGCAGAACTGTACAGATGCTATGAGACGTAACATAACTGTACAGATGCTATGAGACGTAACAGAACTGTACAGATGCTGAGAGAAGTAACAGAACTGTAAAGATTGTATATGTCTGATTTATTATTTTTTTGTTCAATTTACATTTCCAGAGATATGTTTATATTGTTTCTCCAGAGGCAAGCCCAGCACACATAGAAGCATACTAAGGTGGAGTTTAAGAAGCTTGACCTGTTTCTACGTCATTTTATTTATTTATTTTACCTTCATTTAAACACAAATTGTCCTACTTTGTTGTTGTGGCCACTGAGTCTCTCTAGAGGTCTAATACTTGGGATTAAGTCTGGGCTTTTCAACACAATGATCATGTTTTAAATTTAGATGAATATGAAGTACTGTGCCCAAACAGTGAACCAATTGGTCTCATGTTGAGAGGGCGACCCTGTAGGATCAGAGTGCAGCTGGACTGGGACTGAGGAGAGCTGTCATTCTCTAACTTTATTTTAACACACATATACACACTAATTGCACATAATTTCATAGAGACAGTCTTTCCAATATTTTGTACATCTTTCGGCAAGCTAAACATTTTACCACTTAGGGCCTCTGTAAGAGTGGAACAGCACAGTTAGAGCTGATACCACCTCTGTCTGTAACAGGGGAACAGTTAGAGATGATACCACCTCTGTCTGTAACAGGGGAACAGTTAGAGATGATACCACCTCTGTCTGTAACAGGGGAACAGTTATACCTGATACCACCTCTGTCTGTAACAGGGGAACAGTTAGAGATGATACCACCTCTGTCTGTAACAGGGGAACAGTTAGAGATGATACCACCTCTGTCTGTAACAGGGGAACAGTTAGAGATGATACCACCTCTGTCTGTAACAGGGGAACAGTTAGAGATGATACCACCTCTGTCTGTAACAGGGGAACAGTTAGATCTGATACCACCTCTGTCTGTAACAGGGGAACAGTTAGAGATGATACCACCTCTGTCTGTAACAGGGGAACAGTTAGAGATGATACCATCTCTGTCTGTAACAGTGATTACATGTGATTTTCATCCAGTTGATGTAGTTTTAGCCACAAGATAATCTGTCTATAGAGAACATGTTATTTCAAGGAGTCTAATAAAATCATTGATCTTCAAATGGTCTGTTTTTTACTATGTCTACAAATTGATTTCACACACACGCGCACACACACACATAATTATTCCAGCTAATCCTACTTTGCAGTTAACATTTAATTGACAAGGTTTGGGGGAAAGTATTTCTGTCAACCCGCAGATGGTTATGACATCAAATGACTTCACACGCAATATTGCTGGAAATTAATTGGCAGATACCGTGTTAGGTTTGGCTTTTTAAGCAAATAGTGGCTAACCAGGGGTGCGATAATATCAATGTTGCATTGGTTAAATAGCAGCTGAAACTCCTCTATTTTTCTGTTTTCATCTATCCTTTCTTTACTTTCTCCATATCTGTTGTTACTGTATAGTCACAGCCAGGTCACCCGTGATACAAGTCAGTATTCGCCGTCCATCCATTTCTGAGGACGTCGGTGAGATGACATGGAAACCGGCCACTAGGGGCAACAGTGAGAGGTGTTACCTTCAAGTAGGTTTCGGTTTAGCTAGGGTGTTGTGGACGGGGATGGTGGATGGGCGTAAGCATCTGCCTCTGGTTCCTCTAAGGATGTTCAAATCCAGCAATAAAAACTAGATTGTTTTAAGCCTATCCCAAACCTTAACCTTGACCTTACCCATTCGCAGTTAATGCCTAAACTTACCCTAAACACGTCGAAATTTGACGTTTGGAACAACTTCAAAATTTCAAGTTTGACAAACATGGATGAACGTCTAATTCTGACGTGAGATTCTGAGAGCTTGTTGATATTCCTTCCCTTACTTTCTCACTATCTGTCTTGAGCGAAAGTCTGGCACAAACCAAATAAATAAAGAAATCTACTCTCTCTTCACCTTCTTCACTGTCTCTGTGGATGTACTGTACAGTACTGAATCTCTCCTTGGGTGACTTTCTTGCCATTGGGCCACGATGTTATCTGACGAGAAGGAGCTTGTTCTGAATGAAAACGGTGAATAGTATGTCACCGGCTTGGGGTGTTGTTTGAAAGATGGTGTTTGGAGAACGGATTGGGTTGTTGTTTGAGAGATGGTGTTTGGAGAACGGATTGGGTTGTTGTTTGAGAGATGGTGTTTGGAGAACGGATTGGGTTGTTGTTTGAGAGATGGTGTTTGGAGAACGGATTGGGTTGTTGTTTGAGAGATGGTGTTTGGAGAACGGATTGGGTTGTTGTTTTAGAGATGGTGTTTGGAGAACGGATTGGGTTGTTGTTTTAGAGATGGTGTTTAGAGAACGGATTGGGTTGTTGTTTTAGAGATGGTGTTTAGAGAACGGATTGGGTTGTTGTTTTAGAGATGGTGTTTGGAGAACGGAGAAACCAACGAGTGGATGATGAGGTTCTAATTCAGTCAGTCAATCTCAGGAAATATAATTTACCCTCCTGTTGTGTTCTTTTCATGTTAATTAATTCTGTGTTCCTGGTCCAAAATGACCGCTCCATTATAGAGGATTATAAATCCATAATAATACATATATTATCACCTAATGTTGTGTTAGATTTTTTTATTAACTTTAGTTCTTGTGAACATTACAAGTTTTGAACTTCTATTTGCTATTTATGTGTAACAAAATTCGTCGTCTGAAGAAGATGAATCATCGGACCAAAACGCAGCGTGGTAAGTGTTCATGATTATTTTAATAACTGACCACTAAAACAAAAATAACAAAGAGAATACTGAAACAGTTCCGTAAGGTGCAAACACTAAACAGAAAGTAACTACCCACAAAAACCCTGTGGGAAAAGGCTACCTAAGTATGGTTCCCAATCAGAGACAACGATAGACAGCTGTCCCTGATTGAGAACCATACCTGGCCAAAAACAAAGAAATACACAAAACATAGAAAAGGGCACATAGAATGCCCACCCTAGTCACACCCTGGCCTAACCAAAATAGAGAACAAAACCCTCTCTATGGCCAGGACGTGACAGTATGGCCTCTAGGCCTCATTGACCTGAGCTCATACAACTCATTGTTGCGTAAAAAAAGCATAATGTATGGATTATTTTGACTATAACAAACACTCAGATGAAATATAATGTGTTATTTATCACAGACTACTTTGTGTCAAAGTTTAACGCCTCCTCACCAGTGGCATGATCAAAGATATGACCAAGAGCCTCACATACAGTATATCGTTTGGTCATTGTGCTGCCACAGAATGAATTATGAGTAAGGCCTCAAAAAAGCTTTATATATATACCAGTACTGCGAGAAAAGTTATATATATATTATTGAAACAATGTTGGGGAAAGGTTCCTGTGGGGGTTGCCATGGAAGCCAAGAAGGGGAGTGAGGTGTGTGTGTGTGTGTGTGTGTGTGTGTGTGTGTGTGTGTGTGTGTGTGTGTGTGTGTGTGTGTGTGTGTGTGTGTGTGTGTGTACTTAAACACACATGCATGTGGGGTCTGGGAGAGGAAGTTTGTCCATCTGATGAATGTGCTTGTACCTGAACTCAATACACTAACTGTACTGTCACCCATTCATTTCTAATGACCGGTCATTTTTGACCAGGAACACCACAGGTGTACAAAAGTTAAATAAAACACCCAAAATGTAATGAAAATCATCAACATGTATTTTGTGTGTTCAGATGTCCTGTGTGGACAAAGTCATTGAACCTTATGACAATCAGATTAAATGAACTACATTCTTCAGAGAGAAAACTTGTAAATCGGTCCAATTAGACCGGAACACAGCAGGAGGTCCGGTCAGGGCCCGTATCCAACAAAAGCATCTCTCAGAGTAGGAATGCAGATCTCTTAGAATGTAAGTGCTGTTCTAGGATCAGTTTTTCCTTTTAGATCATAATGATTAAGATGATATGGACAGATCCTAGATCAGCACTCTTACTCTGAGACACTTTGTGGATACAGGCCCATGTCTCTAACACCACAATGGGATTTGATGAGTCACTGGTGACAAACTGTAGAAAGAAAAACATTTTAAATTAATTTATCTTTGGGACAATGGCAAGATCTGAGAAATGACTACATTCTCCAGAGCCTAGCATTTAAATAATCATACGCTTTGTTTTTAAAAACCCGAAGGAGATCTACACGGATCAGCTGTTTTGCTGAAATTAATGGAATAGTTTTGAGTGTTTACGTTGAAAAGAGGAAGATACATTTCATAGAGGGAATTGAAGGTGAACGCAGGGTATCCAGATACTCTAACAGAGCGCGAGCGAACACACATACACACACACACACACACACACACACACACACACACACACACACACACACACACACACACACACACACACACACACACAAATGGACACACACACACATTAAGTGCATTCGGAAAGTATTCAGACCCCTTGACCTTTACCACATTTTGTTACGTTACAGCCTTATTCTAAAATGGATTTAATAAAAACAGAAATATCTTATTTACATAAGTATTCAGACATTTTACTATGAGACAACAAATTGAGCTCAGATGCATCCTGTTTCCATTGTTCATCCTTGAGATGGTTCTACAACTTGATTGGAGTCCACCTGTGGAAAATTCAATTGATTGGACATGATTTGCAAAGGCACATACCTGTCTATATAAGGTCCCACAGTTGACAGTGCATGTCAGAGCAAAAACCAAGCCATGAGGTCGAAGGAATTGTCCGTAGAGCTCCGAGACAGGACTGTGTCATGCCACAGATCTGGGGAAGGGTACCAAAACATTACTGCAGCATTGAAGGTCCCCAAAAACACAGTGGCCTCCAACACTCCACCAATCAGGCCTTTATGGTAGAGTGGCCAGACGGAAACCAATCCTCAGTAAAAAGGCACATGCCCGCTTGGAGTTTGCCAGAAGGCACCTAAAGACTCTCAGACCATGAGAAACAAGATTCTCTGGACTGATGAAACCAAGATTAAACTCTTTGGCCTGAATGCCAGGCATCACGTCTAGAGGAAACTTGGCAACATCCCTACGGTGAAGCATGGTGATGGCAGCATCATGCTATTGGTATGTTTTTCAGCGGCAGGGACTGGGAGACTAGTCAGGATCGAGGGAAAGGTGAACGGAGCCAAGTACAGAGAGATCCTCGATGAAAACCTGCTCCAGACTGGGGTGAAGGAGCTCAGACTGGGGTGAAGGTTCAAGGACAACGACCTTAAGCACAAGGTTCAAGGACAACGACCCCAAGACAATGTAGGAGTGGCTTTGGGACAAATCTCTGACTGCCAGAGCCTGGACTTGAACCTGATCGAACATCACTGGAGAGAACAAAAAATAGCTGTGCAGCAACGCTCCCCATCCAACCTGACAGAGCTTGAGAGGATCTTCAGAGAAGAATGGGAGAAACTCTCCAAATACAGGTGTGCCAAGCTTGTAGTGTCATACCCAAGAAGACTCAAGGTTGTAATCACTGCCAAAGGTGCTTCAACAAAGTACTGAGTAAAGGGTCTGAATACTTATGTAAATATGATATTTAAGATTTTTTTTCATGTTCTATAAACCTGTTTTGGATATGTCATTATGGGGTATTGTGTGTAGATTGATGAGGGGGGAAAAAAACAATTTAATACATTTTAAAATAAGGTTGTAACCTAACAAAATGTGGAAAAAGTCAAGGGGTCTGAATACTTTCCGAAGGCAGTGTACATATTCACACACAAAACCTCTCTCTCTTTCTCTCTCTCTCTACAGGTTACCAGGAGAACATGTCCATTCCACTAGCTGCTCTACACCTGTTCAATCTGGTGCCCCCTCTTTATGACGATTAGCGGGTGCAGACAATGGTTGACGTTTTGTACAACCATGTTCTGTACAGATCCAGGATGTGTGTCCTTCGCTGTGTGCGTGCGTGCTTGTGTACGTGCCTGCGCACTGTTAATGTGTGGCCTTGGGCGAGAGAGGGAGAGAGAGAGAGAGAGTGTTTTGTCAGACACAGAGAGGGGATTTGCCCAGGCAAAGAGAACTGCAAATTAAAGGCAGTTAATTAATTTGGTAGCTAGCACACAACAGCCATCCTCCCCTAATGTACTGGCCTTATTACCTACAAGTAATTAGAGGGAGAGAAAGGAGAAGAGAGAGAGGGAGAGAGAGAAACAGAGAGAGAGCGATAGATAGAGAGAGAGCCATCACCTACAGCGAGATGAACCTAGAGAAGAGTCCCCTAAGCAAGCTGATCCTGGAGCTCTGTTCACAAACACGAACAGACCTCACAGAGCCCCAGGACAGCAACACAATTAAACCCAACCAAATCATGAGAAAACAACAAGAGAATTTATTGGCACATGGGAAAGAATAAACATATAACAAATAAACAGAGCAAACTGTTATCCTATTTGGCACTAAACAGAGAGTACACAGTGGCAGAATACCTGACCACTGCGACTGACCCAACCTTAAGGAAAGCTTTGACTATGTACAGATTCAGTGAGCATAGCCTTGCTATTGAGAAAGGCTGCCGTAGATAGACCTGTCTTGCTATGTTGTTGTCTTAGGTCTCTCTTTATTTAGTGTTTTATTGTCTTTCTTGTAGTGATGTGTTTTGTCCTATGTTTTTATTTTTTTTTAAATTTTTAAATCCCAGCCCCCGTCTCCGCAGGAGGCCTTTTGCCTTTTGGTAGGCCGTCATTGTAAATAACAATTTGTTCTTAACTGACTTGCCTAGTTAAATAAAGGTTAAGTAAAACATTTAATAAAAAGAGAAGACAGGCTATGTGCACACTGCCCACAAAATGAGGTGGAATCTGAGCTGCACTTCCTAGCCTTCCAAATGTATATATATATATGTGTATGTATGTATGTATGTATGTATGTATGTATGTATGTATGTATGTATGTATGTATGTATGTATGTATGTATGTATGTATGTATGTATGTATGTATGTATGTATATTATAGACAAAGATTCACAAAGAATTTGAAAACAAATCCAATGTTGTTAAACTCCCATATCTACTGGGTGAAGTACCACAGCAGCAAGATTTGTGACCTGCTGACACAAAAAAAGGGCAACCAGTGAAGAACAAACACCATTATAAATACGTTTATTTATTTTCCCTTTTGTACTTTAACTACCTGCACATCGTTACGGCACTGTATATAGACATAATGACATTTGAAATGTCTTTATTCTTTTGGAACTTCTGTGAGCTTAATGTTTACTGTTAATTATTATTGTTTATTTCAATTTTCTTTATTATCTACTTCACTTGCTTTGGCAATGTAAACAATGCGAATAAAGCCATTAAATTAAATTGAAATAGAAAATTTAAATTGAGAAAGACAGAGAGAGAGAGAGAGAGAGAGAGAGAGAGAGAGTGCGGGTTTGTGTAGATGACGGATAATGTGTAGATGACGGATAAAATAATGAGAAGAAAAGATCCACCACAGCCCCAGGATAACATCTAGAAGAGGCCCCAGGGCAACATCTAGGAGAGGCCCCAGGATAACATCTAGGAGAGGCCCCAGGATAACATCTAGGAGAGGCCCCAGGATAACATCTAGGAGAGGCCCCAGGATAACATCTAGGAGAGGCCCCAGGATAACATCTAGGAGAGGCCCCAGGATAACATCTAGGAGAGGCCCCAGGATAACATCTAGGAGAGGCCCCAGGATAACATCTAGGAGAGGCCCCAGGATAACATCTAGGAGAGGCCCCAGGGTAACATCTAGGAGAGGCCCCAGGATAACATCTAGGAGAGGCCCCAGGATAACATCTAGGAGAGGCCCCAGGATAACATCTAGGAGAGGCCCCAGGATAACATCTAGGAGAGGCCCCAGGATAACATCTAGGAGAGGCCCCAGGATAACATCTAGGAGAGGCCCCAGGATAACATCTAGGAGAGGCCCCAGGGTAACATCTAGGAGAGGCCCCAGGATAACATCTAGGAGAGGCCCCAGGATAACATCTAGGAGAGGCCCCAGGATAACATCTAGGAGAGGCCCCAGGATAACATCTAGGAGAGGCCCCAGGGTAACATCTAGGAGAGGCCCCAGGATAACATCTAGGAGAGGCCCCAGGGTAACATCTAGGAGAGGCCCCAGGGTAACATCTAGGAGAGGCCCCAGGATAACATCTAGGAGAGGCCCCAGGATAACATCTAGGAGAGGCCCCAGGATAACATCTAGGAGAGGCCCCAGGATAACATCTAGGAGAGGCCCCAGGATAACATCTAGGAGAGGCCCCAGGATAACATCTAGGAGAGGCCCCAGGATAACATCTAGGAGAGGCCCCAGGGTAACATCTAGGAGAGGCCCCAGGATAACATCTAGGAGAGGCCCCAGGATAACATCTAGGAGAGGCCCCAGGATAACATCTAGGAGAGGCCCCAGGATAACATCTAGGAGAGGCCCCAGGATAACATCTAGGAGAGGCCCCAGGGTAACATCTAGGAGAGGCCCCAGGATAACATCTAGGAGAGGCCCCAGGGTAACATCTAGGAGAGGCCCCAGGATAACATCTAGGAGAGGCCCCAGGATAACATCTAGGAGAGGCCCCAGGATAACATCTAGGAGAGGCCCCAGGATAACATCTAGGAGAGGCCCCAGGATAACATCTAGGAGAGGCCCCAGGATAACATCTAGGAGAGGCCCCAGGATAACATCTAGGAGAGGCCCCAGGATAAGCCCTTGGAGAGGCCCCATTGTGTGTGTGTGCCCTAGGTTAAATAGCGAAGGCCTAGACAGAGAATCATGAGGTCTATTTAGAGGGTTTGTTGATTTAGTGGAGACTCAATAGAAGGTCTGTTGAAAACCCTTGTTTGAATGGCCTCGTCGATCTAGAGTGCAGAGAAAAGGTTGATTGCATAGGGTCCCCCATTGTGTATATGGTCCGTTGGGAAAAGACTCATGGGCTCCTCATCAATAACATAGTTTATTACCAATCCAACAATCTGTTTCCCATCTACCAGGGTATTCCCAGCATTCCTATTTCAAAAGATCATGTGCAGTTATACATCTGTTTCAACTGTAAAAATCCAGTTTTCTCCTCAATAGACTTCTTCAGAAATGTCTATTTTAAATATCTATTCCAGAGACACACAAGGTCATGTAATTATTTACATCAGATATTGACTAGACATGCAGTATGTACACACATCTCTACTTTGAGTGCTTACTTAACTACACAGACTTGATTATAATAATAATAATACGAAGGAGAAGAAGAAAACAAAATGGGGGACCATATGCAATCAACCTTTTCTCTGCACTCTAGATATACGAGGCCATTCAAACAAGGGTTTTCAACAGACCTTCTATTGAGGCCCCACTAAATCAACAAGACCTCTAATCAATCAACAAGACCTCTAAATAGACCTCATGGTGTGCTTCATTAAATTGCTTAGAAGACTCCTGATCTCCAGTAATAAGTCAAAATGTTTTCTTTCTCTTTTGTGGTCTAGTACTGTTTTTTTGCTAGCTAGGGCCATCTACTTTAAGTCCTGCCCAGTAGCCTACTTGGTGTGTGAACTGCTGACTGCTCATTACTTGCAGATAGTTGTTGACACATTAATGAGGATCAAGAGGCAGGGCAATTTAGCAATTAGTGTTCGTTCCTCAGTCTCCCCTGGTTTCTCAGCGGCAGCTGTAAGCAGCGATTGTGTCACCGAAAACTAAGACGGTTCTGCCGAGTTGTTCGAGGAAGGCGCCACACCACTCTCTCACTTGAGTAGCTTACCTAGTTATCTACAGATGATCTAATTTTGCTCTTTTGTAGCTTTGTCAACTATGTGTGTGTTTTCTATACCTGTTCACACCTCTCCCTGTAGGCTTTACAGACGCTCCCCACTACTTGGCTGCAGCCCTTCTAATTTAATGTGTCCTGCGCACACAACCTGTGTGGAATTCTGGGTGTCTGACAGCGTTTGGAACTGCCTATCTGGTCAAGAACGCCGAGTTCATGTCAGCTTTTGCTGCCCTTCAGTCCCTTGACTTTTTGTCCCTGACGGAGACATGGATGATCCCAGAGAACACTGCTACTCCAGCTGCTCTCTCTTCGTCTGTTTTCACTCATAGTCTGAGAGCATCTGGTCGTCATGGTGGTGATACAGGTCTACTCATTTCTCCTGAGAGTAGATTTCCTCTTTTCTCCCCCTCTTACCTGTCCATCTGCTCATTTGAATTCCACGCTGTCATTGTCCACTGAAGCTTAACATTATTGTCATCTATCGCGCACCAGGTTCCTTTGGAGAGTTCCTCAATGAGCTTGACACCTTGATAAGCGAATTTACTGACGATAGTTCACCGGTCTTCGTACTTGGCAACTTCAACATCGCGACATATGCCTTAGATACATTTCTTTCCAACTCTCTCTTTCCCCTCCTTTCCTCTTTTGACCTCAACCTTTACCAATCCCCTCCAACTCACAAGGCAGGCAATATGCTTGACCTCATCTTTACTAGAGGCTGCTCGCCTACTAATCTCACTGCAACCCGCCCCCCCCCCCCCAAGTCTCTGATCACTACTTTGTTTCCTTTTCTGTCTCCTTTCCTCCAACCCTAACCACTTAGCCCCTACCCAGATGGTAATGCACCGTCACAGTCGTCTCTCTCTCTCTCTCTCTCTCTCTCCCACTACTCTTTCCTCTTCTATCCCATCATCTCTCCCTTCTGCTAAATCCTTCTCCCTCCTGTCTCCTGATTCTGCCTCTTCAACCCTAATCTCCTCCCTTTCCTCATCCTATAACTCTCACTGTCCCCTTTCCTCCCGGCCGGCTCGGCCCTCCCCTCCTGCTCTGTGGCTGAGTGACTCATTGCGAGCTTACAGAACAGGGCTGCGGGCAGCTGAGCGAAAAAACGAATCTTCCCGGAGGACCTCTCATCCTTTCACTCCATCCTCTCTGTTCTCTTCCTCTGTATCTGCTGCTAAAAGTCACTTTCTACCACTCTAAATTTCAAGCTTCTACCTCTAACCCTATGAAACTCTTTTCCACCTTCTCCTCCCTCCTTAATCCTCCATCCCCTTCCCCTCCCTCCTCCCTCTCTGAGGACGACTTTATCTGCCTCTTTGGGGAAAATAAGGTTGAAGACATCCTCTACGCATTCACTCAGCCTGAGTTCACTGATCCCACTCACACAGAACTACCCTGAACCTTGACCTCTTTCTCCCCTCTCTCTTCAGATGACCTCCTGTAACTAGTGAGGTCTGGCTGCCCGACAACCTGCACCGCTCAACCCTGTCCCCTCCTCCCTTCTCCAGACCATCTCAGGAGAGATTCTCCCATTTCTCACTTCCCTCATCATCTCATCCCTGACCACTGGCTGCATCCCCTCTGACTTCAAAATGGCCTGAGTCGCTCTGCTCCTCAAGAAACCAACACTCAACTCATCAACAACTATAGAGCTCTATCCCTTCTTTCTTTTCTTTCCAAAACACTTGAGTGTGTTGTCCCTGATCCGCTTTCTCGTTTTTTCTCTCAGAACAATCTTTTTTAACCTAACCAGTCAGGCTTCAAGGCGGGTCACTCAACCGAGACTGCTCTTCTCTGTGTCACGGAGGCTCTGCACTGCCAAAGCTGACTCTCTGTTCTCATTCTCCTAGTTCTATCTGCTGCCTACAACACCATGAACCATCAGATCCTCCTCTCCACCCTCTCAGGGCTGGGCGTCTCAGGCTCTATCAGATCCTCCTCTCCACCCTCTCAGGGCTGGGTGTCTCAGACTCTGCACACTCATGGATTGCACTCTACCTGGCAGGCCGTTCCTACCAGGTGACATGGAAGGAATCTGTGTCTGCACCACGTACTCTCACTACTGGCAACTTATCCAGAACTCTGCAGCCCGCCTGGTTTTCAACCTTCCCAAGTTCTCTCATATCTCCCTGTTCTTCCGCACACTCTACTGGCTTCCAGTCGAAGCTCGCATCCACTACAAGACCATGGTGCTTACCTACAGAACGGCAAGAGGAACTTCCCCTCCCTTACCTTCAGGCTATGCTCAAACCCTACAGTCCAAGCTCTTCTCTGAACCTGGCACCCCAATGGTGAGACCAGCTGAAGCTAGGACAGTAGAGTCCCAACACATCTTCCTGAAAACATCTGAAACCTTACCTCTTCAAACCCCAGAGAGAGAGAGGGGATTTGGAAGGAGAGGAACTAGAATAATATTTTGTTATAAATGTGTCTTCTACCTTATTCCAATACATCTGACACAGATAAGGAGGAAGCATAAGATTTGTATAATCACACTATTTTTGTTAAAATAACTTATTGTATAAGAAAACCTTTTTTTTTTAAACATTGGAAAGTTAATCCTATGATGTCATCTATAGGACATGATGTCATCTATAGAGCATGATGCAATACGGTAGACCTAGGGATGGATTGATTAGCTATGACGGTTTAATACAGGTTCTGTGGGTTTCTCTCTCTTTAATCCTTCATCCACTAGGAAGAATGGGCCAATTAATTGGCAAGATGCGACTCCACAGGAGGTTGTGAGGGAGAGAGAAAGAGAGACGACTCCAAGGAGGAAAGGAGGGCAACCATTACAAGATGGTCTGGTTGAGAGTTTGATCTATTTCCCCAGTAGTATTAACCAGTTATCAGATCACATTCTCTCTCCTCCAATTCGTTTTCTCTAAATGTCTCAGTGCAGTCAGCATGGGTCTCTCTCTCTCTCTCTTTCTCTCCCCCCTCTATCTCTCTCTCTTCTCCTTTCTCTCCCTCTAATTACTTGAAGGTAATAAGGCCAGTACATTAGGGAAGGATGGCTGTTGTGTGCTAGCTCTGTCCAAATTAATTAACTGCCTTTTGTTTGCTGTTCTCTTTGCCTGGGCCACACATATACAATATGCAGACACGCACACACACACACACACACACACACACACACACACACACACACACACACACACACACACACACACACACACACACACACACACACACACACACACACACACACACACACACACACACACACACACACACACGCAAAAGACACACCTCCTGGATCTCATTCTATATACGTATATATATATATATATATATATATATATATACACAGGGTCTTCATACCCCTTGATTTATTACACATTCTGTTGCCTGAATTCAAAATGGATTAAATAGATAATTTTCTCACCCAACTACACACAATACCTCATAATGACAAAGTGATCATGTATTTAAGAGTTTTTTGAAAATTAAATACAGAAATATCTAATTTACATAACTTTTCACACCCCTGAGTCAATACTTTGTAGAAGAACCTTTGGCAGCGATCACAGCTTTCTGGATAAGTCGCTAAGGCCGTTCCAAACCTCAATTGTGAAACATTTGTCCATTATTCTTTTAAAAATTCAAACCTAATACTTTGTGTTCAGGAAAAAAAGTTAATTTGTTTGACACATTTTTTTTGTTGCAATATTACTTTAGTGCCTTGTTGCAAAAAGCATGTTTTTGAATATTTTTATTCTGTGCAGGCTTTTCTTCTTTCACTCTGTCAATTAGGTTAGTATTGTGGAGTAACTAGAATGTTGTTGATCCATCCTCAGTTTTCTCCTATCATACCCACTGTTTTAAAGTCACCGTTGGCCTCATGGTGAAATCACTGAGCGGTTTCCTTCAAATTAAATCAAATTTGATTTGTCACATGCGCCGAATACAACATGTGTAGACCTTACAGTGAAATGCTTACTTACAAGTCCTTAACCAATGCAAATAGTCTGGGTAGCCATTTGATTAGCTGTTCAGGAGTCTTATGGCTTGGGGGTAGAAGCTGTTTAGAAGCCTCTTGGACCTAGACTTGGCGCTCTGGTACCGCTTGCCATGTGGTAGCAGAGAGAACAGTCTATGACTAGGGTGGCTGGAATCTTTGACAATTTCTAGGGCCTTCCTCTGACACCACCTGGTATAGAGGTCCTGGATGGCCGGAAGCTTGGCCCGGTGATGTACTGGGACTTACGCACTACCCTCCGTAGTACCTTGCGGTCGGAGGCCGAGCAGTTGCCATACCAGGCAGTGATGCAACCTGTCAGAATGCTCTCGATGGTGCAGCTGTAAAACCTTTTGAGGATTTGAGGACCCATGACATTATTTTCAGTCTCCTGAGGGGGAATAGGTTTTGTAGCGCCTTCTTCACGACTGTCTTGGTGTGCTTGGACCGTGTTAGTTTGTTGAGAGCTTCAAGGAACCTGCTCCACTACAGCCCTGTCGATGAGAATGGGGGTGTGCTCGGTCCTCCTTTTCCTGTAGGCCACAATCATTTCCTTTGTCTTGATCACGTTGAGGGAGAGGTTGTTGTCCTTGCACCACATGGCCAGGTCTCTGACATCCTCCCTATAGGCTGTCTCATCATTGTCGGTGATCAGGCCTACCACTGTTGTGTCATCAGCAAACTTAATGATGGTGTTGGAGTCGTGCCTGGCCGTGCAGTCATGAGTGAACAGGGAGTACAGGAGTGGACTGAGCACGCACCCCTGAGGGGCCCCCGTGTTGAGGATCAGCGTGGCGGATGTGTTGTTACCTACCCTTACCACCTGGGGGCAGCCCGTCAGGAGGTCCAGGATACAGTTGCAGAGGGAGGTGTTTAGTCCCAGGGTCCTTAGCTTAGTGATGAGCTTTGAGGGCACTATGGTGTTGAACACTGAGCTGTAGTCAATTGGTAGCATTCTCACATAAGTGTTCCTTTTGTCCAGGTGGGAAAGGGCAGTGTGGAGTGAAATAGAGATTGCATCATCTGTGGATCTGTTTGGGCGGTATGCAAATTGGAGTGGGTCTAGGGTTTCTGGGATAATGGTGTTGAAGTGAGCCATGACCAGCCTTTCCAAGAATTTCATGGCTACAGATGTGTGCTACGGGTCGGTAGTCATTTAGGCAGGTTACCTTAGTGTTCTTGGGCACAGGGACTATGGTGGTCTACTTGAAACATGTTGGTATTACAGACTCAGACAGGTAGAGGTTGAACATGCCAGTGAAAACACTTGGCAGTTGGTCAGCGCATGCTCTGAGTTCACATCTTGGTAATCCATCTGGCCCTGCGGCCTTGTGAATGTTGACCTGTTTAAAGGGCTTACTTACATTGACTGCAGAGAGCTTGATCACACAGTTGTCCGGAACCAGCTGATGCTCTCATTCACGTTTCAGTGTTACTTGCCTTGAAGAGAGCATAGAAGTTATTTAGCTCGTCTGGTAGTCTCGTGTCACTGGGCAGCTCTCGGCTGTGCTTCCCTTTGTAGTCTGTAATAGTATGCAAGCCCTACCACATCGGACGAGCGTCGCAGCCGGTGTAGTACTTTTCGATCTTAGTGTCACTGTAACGCCCTGGCCATAGAGAGGGTTTTCTTTGTTCTTTATTTTGGTTAGGCCAGAGTGTTACACCTGGGTTGGGCGTTCTATGATCTTTTTCTAGGTTTTTTGTATTTCTTTGTTTTGGGCCGTGTGTGACTCCCAATCAGGCACAGCTGAAGTCCGTTGTTGTTGATTGGGAGTCACACATAAGGAGCAGGTTTTTCCTTTGGGTTTTGGTGGGGGATTGTTTTCTGTCTCGTTCGTTTTTGACCAGACAGGACTGTTAGCTTTCGTTGCTGTTTGATGTTTTGTTTATAGTGGTTCATTTTATTAAATATTTATAATGAATCCACAACCTCCGCTGCATCTTGGTTTTCTTGCGACGACAGCCGTTACAGAATCCCCCACCAAGAAACGGACCAAGCAGCGGAGGAAGGAGAAGAGCTATCGGGACTCATGGACGTTGAAAAAAAATGGAGAGAAGCTATCTGGAGTCATGGACTTGGGAGGAAATCCTGGACGGTAAAGGACCATGGGCTCAGGCTGGGGATTATCGCCGCCCGCAGTGGGAGATCAAGGCGGCGAGAGCTGAGAGGCGCTGGTACGAAGAGAGGGAGCGCAACGGACACGGGAGGCAGCCCCCAAAAAATGTTTTGGGGGGGGCACACGGGGAGATTGGCGGAGTCAGGCGGTAGACCTGAGCCAACTCCCCGTGCTTACAGGAGGCAGCGCAGTACTGGTCAGGTACCGTGTTATGCGGTAAAGTGCACGGTGTCCCCAGTATGCATTGATAGCCCGGAGCGCTACATGCCAGCCCCCTGCAAGTGCCATGCGAGAGCAGGCATCGAGACAGGACGGGTTGTGCCAGCTCAGCGCATCTGGTCTCCAGTGCGCCTCCTCGGTCCAGGTTATCCTGCGCCGGCGTTGCGCACTGGGTCTCCAGGCGCTGGGAGGGTCCAGTTCACCCAATGCCTGCTCTCCGCCCGTGCCGGGCCAAAGTGGGCATTCAGCCTGGAGTAAGCATGTCGAGCGTCCGTACCAGAACTCCAGTGCTCCCCCACAGCCCGGTTTATCCTGTGCCTCCTCCTCGGGCCTCCACTGGGTCTCCCCATCCTGGTCCGTCCTGTGCCTCCTCCTAGGTCCAGGCCTCCAGTGGGTCTCCCCATCCTGGTCCGTCCTGTGCCTCCTCCCAGGACTAGGCCTCCAGAGTGTCCCGCTTGTCAGGAGCTGCCAGAGTGGCCCGCTTGTCAGGGTTGCCAGAGTGGCCCGCTTGTCAGGAGCTGCCAGAGTGGCCCGCTTGTCAGGAGCTGCCAGAGTGGCCCGCTTGTCAGGAGCTGCCAGAGTGGCCCGCTTGTCAGGAGCTGCCAGAGTGGCCCGCTTGTCAGGAGCTGCCAGAGTTGCCCGCTTGTCAGGAGCTGCCAGAGTGGCCCGCCTGTCAGGAGCTGCCAGAGTGGCCCGCCTGTCAGGAGCTGCCAGAGTGGCCCGCCTGTCAGGAGCTGCCAGAGTGGCCCGCCTGTCAGGAGCTGCCAGAGTGGCCCGCCTGTCCGGAGCTGCCAGAGTGGCCCGCCTGTCCGGAGCTGCCAGAGTGGCCCGCCTGTCCGGAGCTGCCAGAGTGGCCCGCCTGTCCGGAGCTGCCAGAGTGGCCCGCCTGTCCGGAGTTGCCAGAGTGGCCCGCCTGTTCGGAGCTGCCAGAGTGGCCCGCCTGTCCGGATCTGCCATCGCCGCCTGCCAGCCGGGCGCAGCCATCGCCGCCCGCCAGCCGGGCGAAGTCAGGGTCACCCACCAGACCTTCGGCGCGGCCAGGTGCGCCACATAAGAGGGCGACGCCAAGGGTGGGGCAAAGGCCAGGTCCCGCACCTGAGCCGCCGCCGTAAGAAGGCCCACCCAGACCCTCCCCTTCAGTGTCAGGTTTTGCGGCTGGAGTCCGCACCTTGGGGGGGGGGGGGGGCGGTTACTGTAACGCCCTGGCCATAGAGAGGGTTTTCTTTGTTCTTTATTTTGGTTAGGCCAGGGTGTTACATTGGGTGGGCGTTCTATGATCTTTTTCTAGGTTTTTTGTATTTCTTTGTTTTGGGCCGTGTGTGACTCCCAATCAGGCACAGCTGAAGTCCATTGTTGTTGATTGGGAGTCACACATAAGGAGCAGGTTTTTCCTTTGGGTTTTGGTGGGGGATTGTTTTCTGTCTCGTTTGTTTTTGACCAGACAGGACTGTTAGCTTTCGTTGCTGTTTGATGTTTTGTTTATAGTGGTTCATTTTATTAAATACTTATAATGAATCCACAACCTCCGCTGCAACTTGGTTTTCTTGCGACGACAGCCCTTACAGTCATGTCCTGACCAATATAAGTTGATATTTTCTATGGTAGAGTGGTCAGGGCATGACAGGGGGTGTTTTTGTGTTTGTTCTATGTTTTCTATTTCTATGTTGTAGTTGTAGTTTGTCTATTTCTAGGTTGGGGTTTATTGGGTTGACCTTCAATTGGAGGCAGCTGGTCCTCGTTGCCTCTGATTGGAGGTCATATTTAGTAGGGGTGTTTCTGCATGTTGTTTGTGGGTTATTGTCTTTTGAGTAGTGTGTTGTACTCTCTGCGTCACGGTTTGTTGTTTTGTATTTTCTAGTATTTTAGTGTATTGCATTCAGTTTCAGTTTTAATAAATATGTGGAACTACGAAAACGCTGCATCTTGGTCCGCTCCTTCGAACAGCTGTGACAGAAAACTCACCATAAAAGGACCAAGCAGCGTGTAATGAATCAGCAAGAGAAATGGACTTGGGAAGAAATCCTGGATGGGAAAGGACCCTGGAGTCAGGCTGGGAGTATCGCCGACTGAAGGAAGAACTTGAGGCAGCGAAGGCAGAGCGCTGATACTACGAGGCGTTATATGCACCAAAAGGCAAGTGCGAGAGGCAGCCCCCCCCACCAAAAAATGGGGGGGGGCACACGGGGAGTCAGGATGGAGACCTGAGCCAACTCCCCGTGCTTACCGCAGGTGACGAGGCAAGCACCGAGCTATGCGGTAATGCGCACTGTATCGCCCTAGGACCATGCCTCAGGACTACCTGGTATGATGACTCCTTGCTGTCCCCAGTCCACCTGGCCGTGCTGCTGCTCCAGTTTCAACTGTTCTGCCTGCGGCTATGGAACCCTGACCTGTTCACCAGACGTGCTTGTTGCACCCTCGACAACTACTATGATTATTATTATTTGACCATGCTGGTCATTTATGAACATTTTAACATCTTGACCATGTTCTGTTATAATATCCACCCTGCACAGCCAGAAGAGGACTGGCCACCCCTCATAGCCTGGTTCCTCTCTAGGTTTCTTCCTAGGTTTTTGGCCTTTCTAGGGAGTTTTTCCAAGGGAGTTTTTCCTAGCCACCGTGCTTCTTTCACATGCATTGCTTGCTGTTTGGGGTTTTAGGCTGGGTTTCTGTACAGCACTTTGAGATATCAGCTGATGTACGAAGGGCTATATAAATACATTTGATTTGATTTGATTTGATGATCGCCCATACGCATTCACAGCCCGGTGCGCTTGTTGAAACCTCCTCATCGTTGTCGGGCTAAGATTGGCATTTAGCCAGGACGGGTTGTGCCAGCCATAAGCTCCAGACCTCCAGTGCGCCTGTCCAGCCCAGCATGTCCTGTTCCTGCTCCCCGCACTCGCCCTGAGGTGCGTGTTACTAGTCTGGCGCCTCCAAAGCCAGCCCCACGCATCAGGCCTCCAGTGCGTCTGCCCAGCCCAGTACGTCCTGCTCCCTGCACTCGCCCTGAGGTGCGTGTTACTAGTCGGGCGCCTTCTAAGCCAGTCCCACGCATCAGGCCTCCAGTGCGCCTGCCCAGTCCAGTACGTCCTGTTCCTGCTCCCTGCACTCGCCCTGAGGTGCGTGTTACTAGTCTGGCGCCTACTAAGCCAGTCCCACGCATCAGGCCTCAGTGCGCCTGCCCAGTCCAGTACGTCCTGTTCCTGCACCCTGCACTCGCCCTGAGGTGCGTGTTACTAGTCTGGCGCCTCCTATGCCAGCCCCACGCATCAGGCCTCTAGTGCGCATCCATAACCCGGTACAGCCAGTGCCTGCTGTGAGCACTCGGCCATTACTGTGTCTCCCCAGTCCGGTGAGACCGATTCCTGCTCCACGCACTCTCCCTCCAGGGCGCATCCATAACCCGGTACAGCCAGTGCTTGCTGTGAGCACTCGGCCCTTAGTGCGTCTCTCCAGTCCGGTGAGACCGATTCCTGCTCCTCGCACTCTCCCTCCAGGGCACATCAATAACCCGGTACAGCCAGTGCCTGCTGTGAGCACTCGGCCCTTAGTGCGTCTCTCCAGTCCGGTGAGACCGATTCCTGCTCCTCGCACTCTCCCTCCAGGGCACATCCATAACCCGGTACAGCCAGTGCCTGCTGTGAGCACTCGGCCACTAGTGCGTCTCCCCAGTCTGGTGAGACCGATTCCTGCTCCTCGCACCTACCCTCCAGTGCGCGTCCATAACCCGGTACAGCCAGTGCCTACTGGCAGCCCTGAGCCTCCAGCGACACTCCTCAGACCAGAGCCTCCAGAGACGCTCCTCAGCCCAGAGCCTCCAGCGACGCTCCTCAGCCCAGAGCCTCCAGCGACGCTCCTCAGCCCAGAGCCTCCAGCAACGCTCCTCAGCCCAGAGCCTCCAGCGACGCTCCACAGCCCAGAGCCTCCAGCGACGCTCCTCAGCCCAGAGCCTCCAGCGATGGTCTGCAACCCAGAGCCTTCAGCGGTGGTCTGCAACCCAAAGCCTTCAGCGGTGGTCTGCAACCCAGAGCCTTCAGCGGTGGTCTGCAACCCAGAGCCTTCAGCGGTGGTCTGCAGCTCAGTGTCGTCAGCGGCGGCCTTTAGCCCAGAGTCTTCAGCGGCGGTTAGCGGTCCCGAAGCCTCCGGTGATGATCCATGGTCTGGTTCCTCCGGACATACAGAAGCGGGGGGATCAGCGGGCGGTGGGGGTACTACGCCCGGAACCAGAGCCGCCGCCATAGACAGTGGTCACCCACCCTACCTTCCCTTTGTGTTTTGTGTTTTCTGTGTGCATTCGGCGTCAGCACCTTTGGGGGGGGGGGTACTGTCACGTCCTGACCAATATAAGTTGTTATTGTCTATGGTAGAGTGGTCAGGGCATGACAGGAGGTGTTTTTGTGTTTGTTCTATGTTTTCTATTTCTATGGTGTAGTTCTAGTTTGTCTATTTCTAGGTTGGGGTTTATTGGGTTGACCTTCAATTGGAGGCAGCTGGTCCTCGTTGCCTCTGATTGGAGATCATATTTAGTAGGGGTGTTTCCGCATGTTATTTGTGGGTTATTGTCTTTTGAGTAGTGTGTTGTACTCTCTGCGTCACGTTTTTTTTTGTTTTGTATTTTCTAGTATTTCAGTGTATTGCATTCAGTTTCACTTTTAGTAAATATGTAGAACTACGAAAACGCTGCATCTTGGTCCGCTCCTTCGAACAGCCGTGTGTCACGTCCTGACCAGTAAAGGGGTCTTTTGTCATTGTAGTATGGACAGGGCGTGGCAGGGGGTGTTTGTTTTGTGTTTTGGGGTTTTTTGTCTAGGGGATTTTGGTTCTAGTTTTCATTTTCTATGTTCCGTTTTCCAGGTTTGGCCGAGTGTGGTTTCCAATCAGAGGCAGGTGTCTTTCGTTGTCTCTGATTGGAAGCCATACTTAGGCAGCCTGTTTTCCTTTGGGTTTTGTGGGTGGTTGTTTTTCGTATAGTCGTTGTCCTTACGGAACTGTTGTTTGGTGTTAGTTTATATTTTGTTTAAGTGTTCTCTTATAATAAATAAAGAAGTTGAGCATGATACCCGCTGCGCCTTGGTCTAGCTTTTACGACGCCCCTGACACCGTGACACTTAGTCCTGTATTGATGCTTTGCCTGTTTGATGGTTCATTGGAGGACATAGTGGGATTTCTTATAAGCTTCCCTGGTTAGTGTCCTTCTCCTTGAAAGCGGCAGCTCTAGCCTTTAGCTCAGTGCGAATGTTTGCTTGTAATCCATGGCTTCTGGTTGGGGTATGTACGTATAGTCACTGTGGGGACGAGGTCCTTGATGCACTTATTGATAAAGCCAGTGACTGATGTGGTGTACTCCTCAATGCCATCGGAAGAATCCCGGAACATATTCCAGTCTGCTAGAAAATACTCATATAGTTTAGCATCTGTTTCATCTGACCACTTCTTTATAGATTTAGTCACTGGTGCTTCCTGCTTTAAATATTGCTTGTAAGCAGGAATCAGGAGCATTGAGTTATGGTCAGATTTGCCAAATGGAGGGCGAGGGAGAGCTTTGTACATGTCTCTCTGTGTGGAGTAAAGGTTGTCTAGAATTTTTGTTCCTCTGGTTGCACATTTAACATGTTGATAGAAATTTGGTAAAACTGATTTAAGTTTCCCTGCATTAAAGTCCCCGGCCACTAGGAGCACCGCCTCTGGATGAGCGTTTTCCTGCTTGCTATTGGTGGAATACAGCTCATTGAGTGCGGTTTTAGTGCCAGCCTCGGTCTGTGGTGGTATGTAGACAGCTACGAAAATACAGATGAAAACTCTTTAAGTAAATAGTGTGGTCTACAGCTTATCATGAGGTAAGCTAAACCCTTAGATCCTTAGATATCATGCTCCAGCTATTGTTTACAAATATGCATAGGCCCCCGCCCTGTGTCTTACCAGAGGCTGCTGTTCTGTCCTGCTGATAGGGTGTATAACCCACCAGCTGTATCGTCGTTCAGCCACGACTCGGTGAAACATAAGATATTACAGTTTTTAATGTCCCGTTGGTAAGATATACATGCTTTCAGGTCGTCCCATTCTATTTTCCAGGGATTGAACGTTAGCTAGCAGGACGGAAGCTAAAAGCGGATTAGCCACTCATCGCCTGATCCTCACAAGGCATCCTGATCTCTTTCCGCAAAACCTAAGTTTCCTTTTCCAGCGAATCACTGGGATCTGGGCCTGGTCGGGTGTCTGTGTTATATCCCTCGCGTTCAACTCATTGAAGAAGAACTCCTCATCCAATTTGAGGTGAGTAATCCCAGTTCTGATGTCCAGAAGCTCTTTTCGGTCATAAGAGACGGTAGCAGCAACATTATGTACAAAACAAGTTACGAACAATGTGAAAAAACAAACAAAATAGCATGGTTGGTTGAGAGCCGATAAGACGGCATCCCTACCCTCCGGTACCATCTTTCTAGGGTATATGATGAAGCATTTTCCTCTCCGGCAACTGAGTTAGGAAGGACACCTGTATCTTTGTAGTGACTGGGTGTATTGATACACCATCCATAGTGTAATAACTTCACCATGCTCAAAGGGATATTCAATGTCTGCTTTTTATTTTTACCCAACTACCAATAGGTGCTCTTCTTTGCGAGGCATTGGAAAACCTCCCTGGTCTTTGTGGTTGAATCTGTGTTTGACATTCACTGCTCGACTAAGGGACCTTACAGATCATTCTCTGTGTCTGTCTATCTGTATATAGTAATGCTCGTCATTAGCTTTTTTTAATTATCTGAACTGATGAGTGAAGACTCAGGCGACAGCGTAGCCTAGTGGTTAGAGCGTTGGACTAGTAACCGAAAGGTTGCAAGACCGAATCCCCGAGCTGACAAGGTGCAAATCTGTTGTTCTGCCCCTGAACAAGGCAGTTAACTACTGTTCCTAGGCCGTCATTGTAAATAAGAATTTGTTCTTAACTGACTTTCCTAGTAAAAAAATTAAAATGAGGCTATTGATCATTGTTGTCAAGGTGACATTGTTGACGAGGCAAGTAAGCCAACACGTTTTCAAAAACTAGAGGTTTTCATCCTGCAAATGAGGTGTGTGTGCCTCAGATAATCAGGGAGAGTGATGGCAGTAATGCAGGTGATAATTGGGGTGAGGCAGGGACATTGTCACCATGTTAATGAAGTGTGTCTGTAGCTGAACGTGGAGTCCTCTGGCTAATGCCAACTAAGTTGTTTTACAATCATTAGAAAGACACAGGCCGGGATTCAATCAAAGCTGCGTTATCAGTAATGTAACAAACTCAGTAACAATCTGATTACTTTGGAAATACTTTCCCCTTTGAAGATGCACTCTTGAACTTTTGTATAATTTCAGCCAGTAGTTTTGAGTGGTGCTCACGAGTCAAAAGTGGTCCCTGTTTTTTGTGTACTACATCATCAAATTGTGTACGACGTCATCCATTTCGTGTGATTTATTACATCCTGTAATATCCTGTAATATCCATCCTGTAATATGCTACGTCCTTTATTTTTTTTGCAATTCATATTATATGTTACGAATCCAATTCATGCTATTTATGTTTTGCGAGTTTGTTGTGCTTAAGCTCCTGGAGTGCATCTTTGAAAGGCATAAAAAAAAATGGATCCATCAAACACATTTGGTGTGTAATCATAGTGTTGATATCTGACTCGTTCAGGAGGAACAAACTTCAACTTGATCCTTTGTTCAATGCTGAATTGAATGTCATTGAGAAAAACAGAAAAGTGTCATAATGTTTAAAAGTAATCCAAGAAGTAATCCACTTTTTCAAAAGTATCTGTAATCTGATTACACTATTTTTGCTGGTAATATAACTGATTCGGGGGGGTTTTGTAATCAGATTACATGTAACTGATGACATGTTATCAGTTACTCCCCAACCTTGACTGCAGGTAATTTGTTTCATAGAGAAATTGACAACATCTGGGAAAATACCTTTTAAAGGGACGTTGTCGACAATGCAGTACACTTGTTGACAACATGCCAATGATTGAATCTCGGCCACTCTGTAAGTGGGAGGAATAACATTACCATATAGAGTAACAGAGCACAGGGAGAACAGTGGCACAACGAGGAAATAATAGCACATCCCTTTAAGCTTAAATGAACTGTTCCTTCCTAGAACTCTGCAACTCTGTTACAGGTGACCAGGTGACACTATCTACCAGGCTATGTTATGTTCTGTTACGCTCTACAGCCATCACACTAGGGTCAGTGTCCTCTTGCTCTGTAAATCAGGGTACAGGATGGACAGGATTCATCTTCATCCCTCCATTATTAATTTCCTTCCCGGTCTTCTGGCTGATTGTTGACATAAGATGGGATGAATATACAGTATGTGCCCTCTGTGTTTCTGTGTGTGTGACCTTTTCCACACACACACACACACACACACACACACACAAACCCCCTTGAGGTCTGGCCACTACTCCATCCTATCCTACATGGCAACAAACCATTCCATCACCATCATTCCATCTTCCTCTGTTCCATCAAAATGCAACTGTCAGCCAGGACAGGACAGGACAGCCAATCTATATGGTAATACCAGTATACTGGTCCACCACTATACCACAGCACCACACCCAACACCGAGGCAACATGGAGGTCTGCATCACACATGACAACCTATATTCCCTACTCCCGGGTCAACAGTAGAGCACTATATAGGGAATACGGTGGCATAATGGGACAAAGATGATATGAGCCATTTCGTAGCCTGTAACAAAGAGGGAGATAATGAGGAGATAAAGAAATTACAAACATATTTATTAAATAAAGTAAACTATATCCAAGTAACAATGGTGTGTGTAGTTAGTAGAGTAAGTGAGTGGATGGGTGCATAGATGGTGATAATGAGGGGTGTTGAGAGGTGCCAAAACAAGTGAACAAAGAGGTCCCAAAATGACACAACCCTCTCGGCTCCGCCCACCAACATCCTATTAAGGAAAACAAGAGAAAAGAGAAATAATCCCCCTCCCCCCTCCACCAAGGATCCCGGAACACCATACCAACCTAAAAACTAGAAATGTCCAAAAAAACACTAACTCATTCAAGGGTTTATTTAATTTGTTTGTATTTTCTACATTGTAGAACAATAGTGAAGACATCAACACTATGATTTATTTAACTCGGCAAGTCAGATAAAAACAAATTCTTATTTTCAATGACGGCCTAGGAACAGTGGGTTAACTGCCTTGTTCAGGGGCAGAATGACAGAGTTGTACCTTGTCAGCTCGGGGATTCGATCTTGCATCCTTTCGGTTACTAGTCCAACGCTCTAACCACTAGGCTACGCTGCCACCCCAATAACACATATGGAATCATGTAGTAACCAAAAGATTCTTCAAACTAGCCACCCTGCGCCTTGATGACAGCTTTGCACACTCTTGGCATTCACTCAACCTGCTTCATAAGGAATGCTTTTCCAACAGTCTTGAAGGAGTTCCCACATATGCTGAGCACTTGTTGACTGCTTTTCATTCACTCTGTGGTCCAACTCATCCCAAACCATCTCAATTGGGTTGAGGTTGGGTGATTATGGAGGTCATGTCATCTAATTCAGCACTCCATCACTCTCCTTCTTGGTCAAATAGCCGTTACACGCCCTGGAAGTGCGTTTTGGGTCATTGTCCTGTTGAAAAAAAAATTATAGTCCCACTAAGTGCAAACCAGATGGGATGGTGTATCGCTGCAGAATGCTGTGGTAGCCATGCTGGTTAAGTGTGCCTTGATCACACCTCCTCCTCCATGCTTCACGGTGGGAACCACACATGCGGAGATCATCTGTTCACCTACTCTGCGTCTCACAAAGACACAGCAGTTGGAACCAAAAATTCACAAATTTGGACTTCCTGACCATAGTAAGTGGTTATTTTCTATGGTAGAGTAGGTCAGGGCGTGACATGGGGTGTTTTGTGTTTTTCTATGTTTTCTATTTCTATGATTTTTGGGTTGATCTCCAATTGGAGGCAGCAGGTCCTCGTTGCCTCTGATTGGAGATCATATTTAAGTAGGGGTTTTTCTTCCTGGGTTTTTTGTGGGCAGTTGCATTCTGTTTAGTCTCTGTACCTGACAGAACTGTAAGTCGATCGTTTCCATTTGTTATTTTGTTATTAGTGTTTTGAGTAAATAAATATCATCATGAGCACTCAACACGCTGCGTTTTGGTCCCCTCTATATGACGCCCGTTACAGGACTCATCTGACCAAAGGACAGATTTCCACCAGACTAACGTACATTGCTCATGTTTCCTTGCCCAAGCATTTCTCTTCTTATTATTGGTGTCCTTTAGTAGTGGTTTCTTTGCAGCAATTCTACCATGAAGGCCTGATTCACGCAGTCTTCTCTGAACAGTTGATGTTGAGATGTGTCTATTACTTAAAACCATTGTGTAGGTTTAACATTCTGCATACTCCCCTTCTCCTAAGGGTCAAAATGACCCGCCTTCACTAAACACCGAAAGTAAAGCAGATAATTGAATTTTAAACAGCAAATCTATTTTGCATGAAGAAACAACCTGTCATTCATCACAAACTATGTGAATATCTGTCACGCCCTGACCTGAGAGAGATGGTTAATTTCTCTATTTTGTTAGGTCAGGGTGTGGGGTGGGCATTCTATGTTTTGTATTTCTTTGTGTTGGGCCGAGTATGGTTCCTAATCAGAGGCAGCTGTCTATCGTTGTCTCTGATTAGGAATCATACTTAGGCAGCCTTTTTCCACCTGTGTTTTGTGGGTAGTTATTTTCTGTTTTGTATTTGTTACCTGACGGAACTGTTTGGCTTTTCGTTTTGTTTATTTGTTCTAGTGGTTCATTGTTTAATAAATATAATGAACACTTACCACGCTGCGCTTTGGTCCCCTCTCTACAACAGTCGTAACAATATCTGGGTTTTCCCACTTCACAATGCAGAAAGATTGCAATTAATCAGTGGACACCACTCCTTTTTATTACAACACACCTGTCATAATTGTTTTCTTTATTAAAGTAGAGGTTTATTATTATTATTATTATTGCTAAAGGTACTGCATAGGTGTAAACAAATTGTTTTGCAAGATATAGCACCTGTATAGCCTAAGAAAGTAGCAGAAATGTGCAGAAAGTAGTTTTGAATTCATTTTAACCTGTTGAGGACAGACGAAAGCACATTTTGCAATATTCTGAGTACATAGCTCGGTAATCACAGGCTAGCTAATTTGACACCCACCAAGTTTGGGGCTCACTAAACTCAGTGTTACTATTCGAAAAATTGGATTACATTTGCTGTTCTTTGTCAGAATGCACTCCCAGGACTTCTACTTCAACAACAAATGTTGTTTTGGTACCAAATAATCCATGGTTATATCCAAATACCTCAGTTTTGTTCGTGCGTTCAGGTCACTATCCGAAGGGTGACGCGCGAGCGCATTTCGTGACAAAAAAAATTGAAATATTCCATTACCGTACTTAGAAGCATGTCAAACGCTGTTTAAAATTTTTCTCATAAAATAGCGATAATTGTCCAACCGGGCAACGTTGTATTCATTCAAAGGCTGAAAGAAAAAAATTGAGAAGTCTCGTGAACGCGCATGAGGGAAAAAAGTATTTGATCCCCTGCTGATTTTGTACGTTTGCCCACTGACAAAGAAATGATCAGTCTATAATTTTAATGTTAGGTTTATTTGAACAGTGAGAGACAGAATAACAACAAAAAAATCCAGAAAAACACATGTCAAAAATGTTATAAAATTATTTGCATTTTATTGAGGGAAATAAGTATTTGACCCCTCTGCAAAACATGACTTAGTACTTGGTGGCAAAACCCTTGTTGGCAATCACAGAGGTCAGACGTTTCTTGTAGTTGGCCACCAGGTTTGCACACATCTCAGGAGGGATTTTGTCCCACTCCTCTTTGCAGATCTTCTCCAAGTCATTAAGGTTTCGAGGCTGACGTTTGGCAACTCGAACCTTCAGCTCCCTCCACAGATTTTCTATGGGATTAAGGTCTGGAGACTGGCTAGGCCACTCCAGGACCTTAATGTGCTTCTTCTTGAGCCACTCCTTTGTTCCCTTGGCCATGTGTTTTGGGTCATTGTCATGCTGGAATACCCATCAAGGACCCATTTTCAATGCCCTGGCTGAAGGAAGGAGGTTCTCACCCAAGATTTGACAGTACATGGCCCTGTCCATCGTCCCTTTGATGCGGTGAAGTTGTTCTGTCCCCTAAGCAGAAAAACACCCCCAAAGCATAATGTTTCCACCTCCATGTTTGACGGTGGGGATGGTGTTCTTGGGGTCATAGGCAGCATTCCTCCTCCTCCAAACACGGCTAGTTGAGTTGATGCCAAAGAGCTCCATTTTGGTCTCATTTGACCACAACACTTTCACCCAGTTTTCCTCTGAATCATTCAGATGTTCATTGGCAAACTTCAGACGGGCATGTATATGTGCTTTCTTGAGAAGGGAGACCTTGCGGGCGCTGCAGGATTTCAGTCCTTCACGGCATAGTGTGTTACCAATTGTTTTCTTGGTGACTATGGTCCCAGCTGCCTTGAGATCATTGACAAGATCCTCCCGTGTAGTTACTGGGCTGATTCCTCACCATTCTCATGATCATTGCAACTCCACGAGGTGAGATCTTGCATGGAGCCCCAGGCCGAGGGAGATTGACAGCTCTTTTGTGTTTCTTCCATTTGCGAATAATCGCACAAACTGTTGTCACCTTCTCACCAAGCTGCTTGGCGATGGTCTTGTAGCCCATTCCAGCCTTGTGTAGGTCTACAATCATGTCCCTGACATACTTGGAGAGATCTTTGGTCTTGGCCATGGTGGAGAGTTTGGAATCTGATTGATTGATTGCTTCTGTGGACAGGTGTCTTTTATAAAGGTAAACTGAGATTAGGAGCACTCCCTTTAAGAGTGTGCTTCTAATCTCAGCTCGTTGCCTGTATAAAAGACACCTGGGAGCCAGAAATCTTTCTGATTGAGAAGGGGTCAAATACTTATTTCCCTCATTAAAATGCTAATCAATTTATAACATTTTTTGACATGCGTTTTTCTGGATTTTTTTGTTGTTATTCTGTCTCTCACTTCAAATAAACCTACCATTAAAATTATAGACTGATCATTTCTTTGTCAGTGGGCAAACGTACAAAATCAGCAGGGGATCAAATACTTTTTTCCCTCACTGTATCAGTGTCACAGAAAACAATCACATAAATCAATGATATTACAGCTATTCAGGATAACAATTAACAGTGAAAATCCCTTACATTACAGATTTGAAAATAAAAATGTACCTCTGAATGGAACCAGTTTCTCATCCACTGTTACTCCAGGGTTGTAGAGGTATGGCAGACGCTCCACCCACTTCTCCCAGACCTCTCCTATGGCCACCAGTTTGTCTCTCACACGTCTTGCAGGTCTTGACTCACGGTTATCAAATTGTAGCATTCTTGAGAAAGTGTGAAAGACTTTCAGTGGCATGGAAAATCACCCTTCCACTCTCTGCATCCCAGAGACTGCATGTAGCCTCGCCTCGGGACCTATACACACCCGCTAAGATTAGCAGCCCTATGTAGGCACGAAGGTCCATCTCATCCATCCTTTTCCAGTTGTCTCCATATTTACGGAAACCCTCCAAATTTGTCATCTCCAGGATGATTTTTACGTTTGCTGGTGTGATGAACATGTATAATGTTGAGGCGATGTCCTGGGCATGGAAAACTGCATGTCTTGTGGGCCCTGGGGTCTTCCTTATGACATTTTGTGTCATTAGGATTGTTAAATGGTGGCAAGGACCATGTTATTGGTCACTCATGGCTTCAGCAAAGAGAGAACTGAGGGGACTGTCATCTGCAGCACCTTTATAGCCTCTGAATACATTCTCCATTAGTAAACACTGCTTTCAAGAAATGTTTCAATCAGTAGCACACATAATCTAAATTTGTGTGTGTGTGTGTGTGTGTGTGTGTGTGTGTGTGTGTGTGTGTGTGTGTGTGTGTGTGTGTGTGTGTGTGTGTGTGTGTGTGTGTGTGTGTGTGTGTGTGTGTGTGTGTGTGTGTGTTTGTGTGTGTGTGTGAATTATTTTTCAACAATGACCCTAAGACATTCTTTGTATCCTGGTGGTGTACAACTTTCATTGAAATATGAACAAAGGAGATGTTTCACTTTTTCTAATGTTGTAGTAACTCTAGGAAAAGTAATCACATTTCAAGTTTAATAAATATCATGTAAGGGGTTTTCTCACATGGTTGTGGGTTATTTTTTACCCACAAGGCAACACAAGGGTTAAACTCTGTGAAGCACTTATTTGTGCTGCAATCTGAGGTGCAGTTAACTCTAATGAACTTATCCTCTGCAGCAGAGGCAACTCTGGGACTTCCTTTCCTGTTATGGTCCTCATGAGAGCCAGTTTCATCATAGTGCTTGATGGTTTTTACGACTGCACTTGAAGAAACTTTCAAACTTCTTGAACTTATCTGGATTTACTGACACTCATGTCTTAATGTAATGTAATGATGGACTGTCATTTCTCTTTGCTTTTTTGAGTTGTTCCTGCCATAACATGTACTTGGTATTTTACCAAATAGGGCTATTTTCTGTATACCACCTCTACCTTGCCATAACACAACTGATTGGCTCAAACGCACTAACTTCTTATGGCTTGGGGGCAGTACTTCGACATCTGGATGAGAAGCATGCCCAAAGTAAACTGCCTGTTACTCAGGCCCAGAAGCTAGGATATGCATATAATAGATTTGGATAGAAAACACTGTAAAGATTCCAAAACTGTTAAAATAATGTCTGTGAGTATAACACAATTGATATGGTAGGCGAAAACCTGAGGAAAATCCATCCATGAAGTGGGATTTTTTTGATGTGGGTAGTTTTCAATTGAATGCCTATAGAGTATCTAATGGGTTAGGACCCAGCCTGCAGTTCCTATGGCTTCCACTAGATGTCAACAGTCTTTAGACATTGTTTCAGGCTTGTTTTCTGAAAAATTAAGAAGAATGAGACCTTTCTGTCAGTGGATTGTAGAATCATGCAGTGCTGGTTTGCGTGCGTGACCAAGTGCGCGCCCTTCGTTGTTTTTCCTTTCTATTGAATACGCTATTGTCCAGTTGAAATATTATCGATTATTTAGACAATTGACAACCTGAGGATTAATTATAAACATCGTTTGACATGTTTTGATGAACTTTACCAGTACTATTAAGATGTATTGGTCTGCATGTTTTGACCGCCTTTTAGCCAGTGGATTACTGAACAAAACGTGTCAATAAAACTGAGTTTTTGGCATATAAAGAGGGACTTTATCGAACAAAGCAAACATTTATTGTGTAGCTGAGACTCTTGTGCCTGCTACAAGATGAAGATCTTCAAAGGATTAGTGATTAATTTTATCGCTATTTCTGACTTTCGTGACTCCTCTACTTGGTTGGAAAATGTTTGTATGCTTTTGTAAGCAGGGCGCTGTCCTCAGATAATTGCATGGTATGCTTTCACTGTAAAGCCTTTTTGAAATCTGACAAAGCGGCTGGATTAACAAGAAGTTAATCTTTTAGCCAATGTATAACACTTGTATTTTTAAGAATGTTTATTAGTACTATTTCTGTATTTTGAATATAGCGCTCTGCGATTTCATCGGATGTTGTCGAGGTGGGTTGCTAGCAGAACGCCTGTGCCAGAAAGGTTATTAAGAATGAAAGAAATTCCACAAATTAAATTATTCTGCAAATGCACAAAGTATGTGAGGATGCTGTTCATCAACTACAGCTTGGCCTTCAATACGATAGTGCCCTCTAAGCTCACCACAAAGATCTGGGACTGAACTCTTCCCTTTGTAACTATGTCCTGGACTTCCTTACGGTACCACCTCAGGGAGGAGGGGCCCCACAAGGATGCTTCCTCAGTCTCCTTCTGTACTCCCTGTATACCCACGACTGTATGGCCTTACACAGTTCCAACTCCATCATCAAGTTAGCTGATGGCAGGACAGTAGTAGGCCTGATCACCAAGAACGACGAGATGGCCTACAGCGAGGAGGAAGACACTGGCAGCGGGGTGCCAGGTAAACAACCTCTCCCTCCAACACTAGACCGTGAGAAACAAGATTCTCTGGTCTGATGAAACCAAGCTTGAACTCTTTGGCTGAATGCCAAGCGTCACATCTGGAGGAAACCTGGCACCATCCCTACGGTGACACATGGTCAAATAAAATAAAATACAATTTCAAATCAAATCAAATTTTATTGGTCACATACACATTGTTAGCAGATGTTAATGTGAGTGTAGCGAAATGCTTGTGCTTCTAGTTCCGACCATGCTGTAATATCTAAAAGTAATCTAACAATTTCACAACTACCACCTTATACACACAAGCGTAAGGAATGAATAAGAATATGTACATATAAATATATGGATGAACGATGGCCGGACGGCATAGGCAAGATGCAGTAGATGGAATGGAGTACAGTATATACATATGAGATGAGTAATGTAGGGTATGTAAACATTATATAAAGTGGCATTGTTTAAAGTGACTAGTGATACATTTATTACATCCAATTTTTAATTATTTAAGTGGCTATAGATTTGAGTCAGAATGTTGGCAGCAGCCACTCAATGTTAGTGATGGCTGTTTAACAGTCCAATGGCCTTGAAATAGAAGCTGTTTTTCAGTCTCTCGGTCCCAGCTTTGATGCACCTGTACTGACCTCGCCTTCTGGATGACAGCGGGGTGAACAGGCAGTGGCTTGGGTGGTTGATGTCCTTGATGATCTTTCTGGCCTTCCTGTGATATCGGGTGGTGTAGGTGTCTTGGAGGGCAGGTAGTTTGCCCCCGGTGATGCGTTGTGCAAACCTCACTACACTCTGGAGAGCCTTGCGGTTCTGGGGGGAGCAGTTGCCGTACCAGGCGGTGATACAGCCCGACAGGATGCTCTCAATTGTGCATCTGTAAAAGTTTGTGAGTCTTTTTGGTGACAAGCCACATTTCTTCAGCCTCCAGAGGTTGAAGAGGTGCTGTTGCGCCTTCTTCACCATGCTGTCTGTGTGGGTGGACCATTTCAGTTTGTCCGTGATGTGTACGCTGAGGAACTTGAAACTTTCCACCTTCTCCACTACTGTCCCGTCGATGTGGATAGGGGGGTGCTCCCCCTGGTGGTGGCAGCATTATGCTGTGGGGATATTTTTCAGCTGCAGGGACTGGGAGACTAGTCAGGATCGAGGGAAATATGAACGGAGCAAAGTACAGAGAGATCCTTGATGAAAACCTGCTCCAGAGCGCTCAGGACCTCAGACTGGGATGAAGGTTCACTTCCAACAGGACAACGACCCTAAGCACACAGCCAAGACAATGCAGGAGTGGCATCAGGGACAAGTCTCAATGTCCTTGAGTGGCCCAGCCAGAGACCGGACTTGAACCTCTCTCTCTGGAGAGACCTGAAAATAGCTGTGCAGCAACGCACCCCATCCAAGCTGACAGAGATTGAGAGGATCTGCAGAGAAGAATGGGAGAAACTCCTCAAATATAGGTTTGCCAAGCTTGTAGTGTC
>NC_138296.1:91222500-91465000 GCF_965601325.2 Salmo salar | reverse complement strand
GTCTGTCTCTGTGTCTCTCTCTGTGTGTCTGTCTCTGTGTGTCTGTCTCTCTCTCTCTGTGTCTGTCTCTCTGTCTCTCTCTCTGTGTGTCTGTCTCTGTGTGTCTGTCTCTGTGTGTCTGTCTCTGTGTGTCTGTCTCTGTGTCTGTCTCTGTGTGTCTGTCTCTGTGTCTGTCTCTGTGTGTCTGTCTCTGTCTGTTTCTCTGTTCATTACTATATGTACTCTTCTGTATTTCTAAATGAAACAGGGAAACATAATATTATAGAGCTGGAGTGAAGAGAGTGAAGACTGGAGAGGGTTAGCCTGCTGGTTCCTGACGTGTGTGTGTGTGTGTGTGTGTGTTGATTCCTGACATATTCCTGGCCAAAATAAGAGCAGGCTGTTTTGTTCTGAAGAGATGAGTCAGTTCTGTCTGGCTGTGACTCAGACTGCACACTGCATCACATACACTGTGTACGTCCACAATGTCACCCTAATTAATTTATAGTAAACAACTTTTGACCAGAGCCCTAAAACGAGTTCACTATAGGAAATAGGGCTCCATTTTGGACACATCCACAGTAAAGGTCAGACCACCAGTCTGATTATTACAGGTCAGACCACCAGTCTGGTTATTACTGGTCAGACCACCAGTCTGGTTATTACAGGTCAGACCACCAGTCTGGTTATTACAGGTCAGACCACCAGTCTGGTTATTACTGGTCAGACCACCAGTCTGGTTATTATAGGTCAGACCACCAGTCTGGTTATTACTGGTCAGACCACCAGTCTGGTTATTACAGGTCAGACCACCAGTCTGGTTATTACAGGTCAGACCACCAGTCTGGTTATTACAGGTCAGACCACCAGTCTGATTATTACAGGTCAGACCACCAGTCTGGTTATTACAGGTCAGACCACCAGTCTGGTTATTACAGGTCAGACCACCAGTCTGGTTATTACAGGTCAGACCACCAGTCTGATTATTACAGGTCAGACCACCAGTCTGGTTATTACAGGTCAGACCACCAGTCTGGTTATTACTGGTCAGACCACCAGTCTGGTTATTACAGGTCAGACCACCAGTCTGGTTATTACTGGTCAGACCACCAGTCTGGTTATTACTGGTCAGACCACCAGTCTGGTTATTACTGGTCAGACCACCAGTCTGGTTATTACAGGTCAGACCACCAGTCTGGTTATTACAGGTCAGACCACCAGTCTGGTTATTACTGGTGAGACCACCAGTCTGGTTATTATAGGTCAGACCACCAGTCTGGTTATTACTGGTCAGACCACCAGTCTGGTTATTACTGGTCAGACCACCAGTCTGGTTATTACTGGTGAGACCACCAGTCTGGTTATTATAGGTCAGACCACCAGTCTGGTTATTACTGGTCAGACCACCAGTCTGGTTATTACTGGTCAGACCACCAGTCTGGTTATTACAGGTCAGACCACCAGTCTGGTTATTACTGGTCAGACCACCAGTCTGGTTATTACAGGTCAGACCACCAGTCTGGTTATTACTGGTGAGACCACCAGTCTGGTTATTATAGGTCAGACCACCAGTCTGGTTATTACTGGTCAGACCACCAGTCTGGTTATTACTGGTCAGACCACCAGTCTGGTTATTACAGGTCAGACCACCAGTCTGGTTATTACTGGTCAGACCACCAGTAAAGATGGTTTTTTTCAGATACATTTCCCAAGAGTTTTGACCTATTGCCTCTATGTAGTCGCCATGGCAACAGATTGCTCTTCCGCCATAGTGATGTTGCCCAGAGTCAGCAATACCACCGTATCTCCCCCCCATGCTAACGCTCTCTTTCTCTCTATCTCTTTCTCTCTCTCTCTCTCTCCCTCCCTCATGCCATCTCTTTCTCTTTCTCTCTCTCTCTCTCTCTCTCTCTCTCTCTCTCTCTCTCTCTCTCTCTCTCTCCTCTCTCTCTCTCTCTCTCTCTCTCTCTCTCTCTCCATGGGTGGCCATCTCTCCCATGGAGACAGACTCAGATGTTGCATTTCCATGAGGACCAATCAGAAGGCTTCATCTCATCCTCTCTGTGTTCAGATCAGAGACGGGTAAGGAGGTGAGACATCCCACTCCCTCATTTTTTTCTGGGCTGGGTTGGGTGGGGTGACCAGCAGGGGACAATAAGTAGACCAGAGCCAGCTGTTACCTCTCTCACGTGACCATGCCAGATATTATAGCATAAGTAAACGGTTTTATTTATCCACCATCAGATCACAGCAACGTGGATCCCCTATGGCTGTCCCCTGCCCTCCTCTGCTATGCCTGCACACACACACTCAAAAGGTTCTACAGCTGCACCATCGAGAGCATCCTGACCGGTTGCATCACCGCCTGGTATGGCAACTGCTCGGCAACTGACCATAAGGCGCTACAGAGGGTAGTGCGTACGGCCCAGTACATCACTGGGTCCAAGCTTCCTGCCATCCAGGACCTATATACTAAACGGTGTCAGAGGAAAGCCCATAAAATTGTCAGAGACTCCAGCCACCCTAGTCATAGACTTCTCTCTGCTACCGCACGGCAAGCGATACCCGGAGCGCCAAACCTAGGTCCAAAAGGCTCCTCAACAGCTTCTACACCCCAACCCATAAGACTGCTGAACTGTTCATAAAATCGTCACCAGACAACTTACAGGGAGGCAGCGTGTGTAAGGGAAGCAGCATGAGGGAGGCAACATGTGTATTGCAACATGTGAGGGAGGCAACGTGAGGGAGGCAACGTGTATTGCAATGTTTGTATGGGAGGCAACGTGAGGGAGGCAGCATGTGTGAGGGAAGAACATGAGGGAGGCAACATGTGTGTTGCAACGTGTGTGAGGGAGGCAGCGTGTGTGAGGGAGGCAGCATGAGGGAGGCAACGAGTGTGTTGCAACTTGTGTGAGGGAGGCAGCGTGTGTGAGGGAGGCAGCGTGTGTGAGGGAGGCAGCGTGAGGGAGGCAGCATGTGTGAGGGAGGCAGCATGAGGGAGGCAACATGTGTGTTGCAACGTGTGTGAGGGAGACAGCGTGAGGGAGGCAGCATTAGGGAGGCAGCGTGTGTGAGGGAGGCAGCATTAGGGAGGCAGCGTGTGTGAGGGAGGCAGCATGAGGGAGGTAGAATTAGGGAGGCAGCGTGTGTGAGGGAGGCAGCATGAGGGAGACAGCATTAGGGAGGCAGTGTGTGTGAGGGAAGCAGCATGAGGGAGGCAACATGTGTATTGCAACGTGTGAGGGAGGCAACGTGAGGGAGGCAACGTGTATTGCAATGTTTGTATGGGAGGCAACGTGAGGGAGGCAGCATGTGTGAGGGAAGAACATGAGGGAGGCAACATGTGTGTTGCAACGTGTGTGAGGGAGGCAGCGTGTGTGAGGGAGGCAGCATGAGGGAGGCAACGAGTGTGTTGCAACTTGTGTGAGGGAGGCAGCGTGTGTGAGGGAGGCAGCGTGTGTGAGGGAGGCAGCGTGAGGGAGGCAGCATGTGTGAGGGAGGCAGCATGAGGGAGGCAACATGTGTGTTGCAACGTGTGTGAGGGAGACAGCGTGAGGGAGGCAGCATTAGGGAGGCAGCGTGTGTGAGGGAGGCAGCATTAGGGAGGCAGCGTGTGTGAGGGAGGCAGCATGAGGGAGGTAGAATTAGGGAGGCAGCGTGTGTGAGGGAGGCAGCATGAGGGAGACAGCATTAGGGAGGCAGTGTGTGTGAGGGAGGCAGCGTGAGGGAGGCACCATGAGGGAGGCAGCATGAGGGAGGCAGCATGTGTGTTGCAACGTGTTTGAGGGAGGCAACATGAGGGAGGCAGCATTAGGGAGGCAGCGTGTGTGAGGGAGGAAGCATGATGGAGACAGCATGAGGGAGGCAACATGTGTGAGGGAGGCAACGTGAGTGAGGGAGGCAGCATGAGGGAGGCAGCATGTGTGTTGCAACGTGTGTGAGGGAGGCGGTGTGTGTGATGGAGGCAGCATGATGGAGGCAGCATGAGGGAGGCAGCATGAGGGAGACAGTGTGTGTGAGGGAGGCAGCATGAGGGAGGCAGCATGAGGGAGGCAGCATGAGGGTGGCAGCGTGTGTGAGGGAGGCAGCGTGTGTGAGGGAGGCAGCGTGAGGGAGGCAGCATGAGGGAGGAAGCATGTGTGAGGGAGGCAGCATGAGGGTGGCAGCGTGTGTGAGGGAGGCAGCGTGAGGGAGGCAGCATGAGGGTGGCAGCGTGTGTGAGGGAGGCAGCGTGAGGGAGGCAGCATGAAGGAGGCAGTGTGTGTGATGAAGGCTGCATGTGTGAGGGAGAGGCAGTATTTGTGAGGGAGGTAGCATGTGTGAGGGAGGCAGTGTGAGGGAGGCAACATGTGTGTTGCAACGTGTGTGAGGGAGGCAGCGTGAGGGAGGCAACATGTGTATTGCAACGTGTGTGAGGGAGGCAGCGTGAGGGAGGCAATATGTGTGAGGGAGACAGCATGAGGGAGGCTGCATGTGTGAGGGAGGCACCGTGAGGGAGGCAACATGTGTGTTGCAACGTGTGTGAGGGAGGCAATATGTGTGAGGGAGGCAATATGTGTGAGGGAGGCTGCATGAGGGAGGCAGCATGTGTGAGGGAGGCACCGTGAGGGAGGCACCATGTGTGTTGCAACATGTGTGAGGGAGGCAGCGTGAGGGAGGCAATATGTGTGAGGGAAGCAGCATGAGGGAGGCAGCATGTGTGAGGGAGGCAGCATGTGTGAGGGAGGCAACGTGTGTGAGGGAGGCAGCGTGTGTGAGGGAGGCAGCGTGAGGGAGGCAACATGTGTGAGGCAGGGTGAGGGAGGCAACATGTGTGTTGCAACGTGTGTGAGGGAGGTAGTGTGAGGGAGGCAACGTGTGTGAGGGAGGCAGTATGAGGGAGGCAGCATGAGGGAGACAACATGTGTGTTGCAACGTGTGTATGGGAGGCAGCGTGTGTATGGGAGGAGGCGTGAGGGAGGCGGCATGTGTGAGGGAGGCAGCATGAGGGAGGCATCGTGTGTGAGGGAGGCAGCATGAGGGAGGCGCGTGTGTGAGGGAGGAAGCATGAGGGAGGCAACATGTGTGAGGGAGGCAACGTGTGTGAGGGAGGCAGCATGAGGGAGGCGGCGTGAGGGAGACAACGTGTTTGAGGGAGGCAGCATGAGGGAGGCTACATGTGTGAGGAAGGCGGTATGAGGGAGGCTACGTGTGTGAGGGAGGCAGCGTGTGTGCGGGCGGCAGCATGTGTGAGGGAGGCTACGTGTGTGAGGGAGGCTACGTGTGTGAGGGAGGCAGCGTGTGTGCGGGAGGTAGTGTGTGTGTGGGAGGCAGCATGTGTGAGGAAGAAGGCATGAGGGAGGCAGCATGAGGGAGGCAACGTGTGTGAGGGAGACAGCATGAGGGAGGCGGCATGGAGGAGGCAGTGTGTGTGATGAAGGCTGCATGTGTGAGGGAGAGGCAGTATTTGTGAGGGAGAGAGCATGTGTGAGGGAGGCAGCATGAGGGAGGCAGCATGTGTGAGGGAGGCAGCATGAGGGAGGCAGCGTGTGTGAGGGAGGCAGCATGAGGGAGGCAGCGTGTGTGAGGGAGGAAGCATGATGGAGGCAACGTGTGTGTTGCAACGTGTGTGAGGGAGGCAGTGTGTGTGATGGAGGCAGCATGATGGAGGCAGCATGAGGGAGGCAGCATGAGGAAGACAACGTGTGTGATGGAGGCAGCATGAGGGAGGCAACATGTGTGAGGGAGGCGGCGTGTGTGCGGGAGGCAGCATGTGTGAGGGAGGCTACGTGTGTGCGGGAGGCAGCGTGTGTGCGGGAGGCAGCGTGTGTGCGGGAGACAGCATGTGTGAGGGAGGCAGCATGAGGGAGGCAGCATGAGGGAGGCAGCATGTGTGTTGCAACGTGTGTGAGGGAGGCAACATGAGGGAGGCAGCATTAGGGAGGCAGCGTGTGTGAGGGAGGCAGCATGATGGAGACAGCATGAGGGAGGCAACATGTGTGAGGGAGGCAACGTGAGTGTTGCAACGTGTGTGAGGGAGGCGGTGTGTGTGATGGAGGCAGCATGATGGAGGCAGCATGAGGGAGGCAGCATGAGGGAGGCAGTGTGTGTGAGGGAGGCAGCATGAGGGAGGCAGCATGAGGGTGGCAGCGTGTGTGAGGGAGGGGGCGTGAGGGAGGCAGCGTGAGGGAGGAAGCATGTGTGTTGCAACGTGTGTGAGGGAGGCGGTGTGTGTTATGGAGGCAGCATGAGGGAGGCAGCATGTGTGAGGGAGGCAGCATGAGGGAGGCAGCATGAGGGAGGCAGCATGAGGGTGGCAGCGTGTGTGAGGGAGGCAGCGTGAGGGAGGAAGCGTGAGGGAGGCAGCGTGAGGGACGCAGCGTGAGGGAGGCGGCATGAAGGAGGCAGTGTGTGTGTTGAAGGCTGCATGTGTGAGGGAGAGGCAGTATTTGTGAGGGAGGTAGCATGTGTGAGGGAGGCAGTGTGAGGGAGGCAACATGTGTGTTGCAACGTGTGTGAGGGAGGCAGCGTGAGGGAGGCAATATGTGTGAGGGAGGCAGCATGAGGGAGGCAGCATGTGTGAGGGAGGCACCGTGAGGGAGGCAACATGTGTGTTGCAACGTGTGTGAGGGAGGCAGCGTGAGGGAGGCAACATGTGTGTTGCAACGTGTGTGAGGGAGGCAGCGTGAGGGCGGCAACATGTGTGTTGCAACGTGTGTGAGGGAGGCAGCGTGTGGGTGGCAATATGTGTGAGGGAGGCAGCATGAGGGAGACAGCATGTGTGAGGGAGGCAACATGTGTGTTGCAATGTGTGTGAGGGAGGCAGCGTGAGGGAGGCAACATGTGTGAGGGAGGCAGCGTGAGGGACAAAGCGTGAGCGAGGCAACATGTGTGTTGCAACGTGTGTGAGGGAGGTAGCGTGAGGGAGGCAACGTGTGTGAGGGAGGCAGCATGAGGGAGGCAGCGTGAGGGAGGCAACGTGTTTGAGGGAGGCAGCATGAGGGAGGCTACATGTGTGAGGGAGGCGGTATGAGGGAGGCAGCGTGAGGGCGGCAACATGTGTGTTGCAACGTGTGTGAGGGAGGCAGCGTGTGGGTGGCAATATGTGTGAGGGAGGCAGCATGAGGGAGACAGCATGTGTGAGGGAGGCAACATGTGTGTTGCAATGTGTGTGAGGGAGGCAGCGTGTGTGAGGGAGGCAGCGTGAGGGAGGCAACATGTGTGAGGGAGGCAGCGTGAGGGACAAAGCGTGAGCGAGGCAACATGTGTGTTGCAACGTGTGTGAGGGAGGTAGCGTGAGGGAGGCAACGTGTGTGAGGGAGGCAGCATGAGGGAGGCAGCGTGAGGGAGGCAACGTGTTTGAGGGAGGCAGCATGAGGGAGGCTACATGTGTGAGGGAGGCGGTATGAGGGAGGCAGCATGAGGGAGGCAACATGTGTGTTGCAACGTGTGTATGGGAGGCAGCGTGTGTATGGGAGGCAGCGTGAGGGAGGCAGCATGTGTGAGGGAGGCAGCATGAGGGAGGCAGCGTGTTTGAGGGAGGCAGCATGAGGGAGGCAGCGTGTGTGAGGGAGGCAGCATGAGGGAGGCTGCGTGTGTGTTGCAACGTGTGTGAGGGAGGCAGTGTGTGTGATGGAGGCAGCATGATGGAGGCAGCATGATGGAGGCAGCATAATGGAGGCAGCATGAGGGAGGCAGCATGAGGAAGGCAAAGTGTGTGATGGAGGCAGCGTGTGTGCGGGAGGCTACGTGTGTGAGGGAGGCAGCGTGTGTGCGGGAGGCTACGTGTGTGAGGGAGGCAGCGTGTGTGCGGGCGGCAGCATGTGTGAGGGAGTCTACGTGTGTGAGGGAGGCTACGTGTGTGAGGGAGGCAGCGTGTGTGCGGGAGGTAGTGTGTGTGTGGGAGGCGGCATGTGTGAGGAAGAAGGCATGAGGGAGGCAGCATGAGGGAGGCAACGTGTGTGAGGGAGACAGCATGAGGGAGGCGGCATGAAGGAGGCAGTGTGTGTGATGAAGGCTGCATGTTTGAGGGAGAGGCAGTATTTGTGAGGGAGGTAGCATGTGTGAGGGAGGCAGCATGAGGGAGGCAGCGTGTGTGAGGGAGGGAGCATGAGGGAGGCAGCGTGTGTGAGGGAGGAGGCATGAGGGAGTTGCCTGTGTGTTGCAACGTGTGTGAGGGAGGCAGTGTGTGTGATGGAGGCAGCATGATGGAGGCAGCATGATGGTGGCAGCATGAGGGAGGCAGCATGAGGGAGGCAGCATGAGGAAGGCAAAGTGTGTGATGGAGGCAGCGTGTGTGCGGGAGGCGACGTGTGTGAGGGAGGCAGCGTGTGTGCGGGCGGCAGCATGTGTGAGGGAGGCTACGTGTGTAAGGGAGGCTACGTGTGTGAGGGAGGCAGCGTGTGTGCGGGAGGTAGCGTGTGTGTGGGAGACAGCATGAGGGAGGCGGCATGAAGGAGGCAGTGTGTGTGATGAAGGCTGCATGTGTGAGGGAGAGGCAGTATTTGTGAGGGAGGTAGCATGTGTGAGGGAGGCAGCATGCGGGAGGCGGCGTGTGTGAGGGAGGCAGCATGAGGGAGGCAGCGTGTGTGAGGGAGGCAGCATGAGGGAGGCAGCGTGTGTGAGGGAGGCAGCATGAGGGAGGCAACGTGTGTGTTGCAACGTGTGTGAGGGAGGCAGTGTGTGTGAAGGAGGCAGCATGATGGAGGCAGCATGAGGGAGGCAACGTGTGTGATGGAGGCAGCATGAGGGAGGCAGCATGAAGGAGGCAGTGTGTGTGATGAAGGCTGCATGTGTGAGGGAGAGGCAGTATTTGTGAGGGAGGTAGCATGAGGGAGGCAGCGTGTGTGAGGGAGGCAGCATGAGGGAGGCAGCTTGTGTGAGGGAGGAGGCATGAGGGAGTTGCGTGTGTGTTGCAACGTGTGTGAGGGAGGCAGTGTGTGTGATGGAGGCAGCATGATGGAGGCAGCATGATGGAGGCAGCATGAGGGAGGCAGCATGAGGGAGGCAGCATGAGGAAGGCAAAGTGTGTGATGGAGGCAGCGTGTGTGCGGGAGGCTACGTGTGTGAGGGAGGCAGCGTGTGTGCGGGCGGCAGCATGTGTGAGGGAGGCTACGTGTGTGAGGGAGGCTACGTGTGTGAGGGAGGCAGCGTGTGTGCGGGAGGTAGTGTGTGTGTGGGAGGCAGCATGTGTGAGGGAGAAGGCATGAGGGAGGCAGCATGAGGGAGGCAACGTGTGTGACGGAGACAGCATGAGGGAGGCGGCATGAAGGAGGCAGTATGTGTGATGAAGGCTGCATGTGTGAGGGAGAGGCAGTATTTGTGAGGGAGGTAGCATGTGTGAGGGAGGCAGCATGAGGGAGGCAGCGTGTGTGTTGCAACGTGTGTGAGGGAGGCAGCGTGAGGGAGGCAATATGTGTGAGGAAAGAGGAAAAGATTGACAGAGAGTGAGTTAAAAGATCAATCTTCATCGTGGTAGCTAGCCAAATTCAAATCTGTCAGCTAGCTTACCGTCTAGCTCTAACTGTTTACTGGTGGTAACCATAGCAACATGGCCACCGAGGCAGCGCTAGCAGCAACAGAAGCAGCAGAGACTGAGAGACTTTCCCCCCTTTTTTTTGAATACCCAGCAGAAATAAATCAGAGAAGGGAAGAATCAATTTTAAACACAGGATTCTGAGGGAGAACCAAGAAACTTTGTTTGCCAACTGCTCACAAAACAGGACTGTTACAAACCTGTTATTTTACACAGACCACACTACTGCCTGGCATACTGCTGTAACCAGGCAATTCAGCTATACCACAAAGATAGGCATCTGCAAGGGAAGGCAAATCCACATTTTTGAGGACAGCGATAAGGACCAGGAAAACAGGTTTCTGACGGTAAACATGTATCAGAACGGCACTGTCATGGTCCAGGGCAGTGAGGCTGCACTCAGCTCCTTTGTGCAGGACTTCCCCACCCTAACGAAGATAGCAGAAAGCAAAAATGACAAGGACAGCACCCCGACCTCTCCCCTCAGGCACCCCAACAGCAGGACTATCCTCCCCCCTGCCTGCCTACAACCACCAGAGCCAAGACCACACTACCATCAGCCTATTGAGAGATAGGCTGGCTGTGTTAGAGGTATGGGTTACTGAGCTGAAGGAGCAGCCCCCCAGCTACACCACCACCAGCCCAGACACAGAGCTTCTACAGGACCAGATCAACCAGTGCAGGACCCAGCTGAAGAACTCTGTCCAGGACCTGAGAGAGAGCCTTACCACAGCGCTGGAGGAGGTAAAGGCCACCATGAGGAGAGAGCTAGTGCAGGTAAAGGAGGAGATGGCAAAGGAGTTGTCTGTCATCAAGAGGGTGCTACAGCACAGAAAACAGACTGTAAAAACTCCCAGAGAGAAGCTGCAGCCCCTCACCACCCCTAACAATCCCACTGACCCACCTTTACCCACAATCCGACAACACTTTATCCACACCCCCAGTCAACAAGGAGGCTCACATGGAGACACCTACTACAGAGAGAAGGTCTCTGGCCCCCCCCTGACACTCCCCCACACACCCCTCCTGTGTACTTCAGCCCCAGACCGTAAATGCACTAATCTGGTAAAACCCACTGAGGTGGCCATCCTCATTGACTCAAATGGGAAATTCATCCAAGAAGATAAACTCTTCCCCCAACACAAGGTGTGCAAAATATGGTGCCCAAAAACACAGGATGCACTCCACATCCTGTCCCAGAGTGACTTTGGCACACCAGGCCACATCATTATTCACACCGGCACCAACAACCTGAGAGGAGCAGGACAGAGTAGGCAGCCTGGTCAACAGAGTAGCAGAGAGGGCCTCTGAGTGGTTCCCCAACTCCCACATCACCATCTCCACTCTGCTGCCCCGCCAAGACTTTCATCCCCGTACCATTCAGAAAGTCAACGCTGACATCACCAGAGGGTGTGGCCTACTCCCGAACGTACACGTTGCTCACCACCCAACAATCACCCCAGAGCATCTGCACGACCACTCCCACCTGAGGAAGCAGACAGTAGGGATGTTTGCCAAGTCTCTAAAGGACGTGGCACTTGGTAGACAAACACCCCATGCTGCACTGGACAGAGGACCACCCAGAGACCCCTACCAGACCACTGCACCACCAAGGAGCCCCAGGCCCCCTCAACGCCCCACCAGACCCAGTGCACCCCACAGGCCCCACCCACCACCAGAGCATCACCACTTCCATCGGCTTAACTAGACCGGACCGGGCTCAGCCTACTACCCCGCACCAGACTACCACCCCTACCAGACCAGAGAGGAAGCCCCACGGCCCAGACCTGGCCCCCCTCCACTCCACAGGGCCCAGCCTACTACCCCACACCAGACCACCACCCACCACCAGACCAGAGAGGAAGCCCCACGGCCCAGACCTGGCCCCCCTCCACTCCACAGGGCCCAGCCTACTACCCCACACCAGACCACCACCCACCACCAGACCAAAGAGGAAGCCCCACGGCCCAGAACTGGCCCTCCTCCACAACACAGGGCCCAGCCTACTACCCACACCAGACCACCACCCTTACCAGACCAGAGAGGAAGCCCCACGGCCCAGAACTGGCCCTCCTCCACAACACAGGGCCCAACAGCAGGACCAGCGCAGCTACGCAGAGGTCGTCAGAGGACAGGAGAACCCTGTAGGATTAAGTGAGATTAAATAGCTCCTCCAATACATCTGCACTAAACACACACACACACACACACACACCTATTGTACTAGAATTGACTTGTTCAATGAATAGGAATATTTATATATATAACAGAAAAAATGTTAGCTGTTATCCTGTTTATCTCTTAACAACTTATTAGTTAGTAGTTACTGTATTTCTGACTGCTATTCTTTCTTTTTGCAACATGAAATCATTATCAGTTAGCATGTGGAACATTCAGGGTCTAAACTCATCAACCTATCAGTTAGCATGTGGAACATTCAGGGTCTAAACTCATCAACCTATCAGTTAGCATGTGGAACATTCAGGGTCTAAACTCATCAACCTATCAGTTAGCATGTGGAACATTCAGGGTCTAAACTCATCAACCTATCAGTTAGCATGTGGAACATTCAGGGTCTAAACTCATCAACCTATCGGTTAGCATGTGGAACATTCAGGGTCTAAACTCATCAACCTATCAGTTAGCACGTGGAACATTCAGGGCCTAAACTATCAACCTTCAGACTGAAGAGTTTAGCACTGGAGTTCAACAAACATCTTAAAGATGTTGACGTCATCATTCTGCAGGAGACGGTGTAAGGCTGACATTGTCACTCACTGTCCCACAGGCTACAGAGAGGTCATTGTGCCATCACAAAAACACAGCTCTGTCAATAGAGGCAGAGACTCTGGAGGACTGATCATTTGGTACAAATCCAAACTACAACATCTAATTGATCCCCTCAAAATTGGCAAATATCACATTTGGTTAAAACTGAAAAAAGAACTTGTACTGACAGAAAAAGATGTGTTCCTTTGTGCAATATATATCCCCCCCTCAGAATCCCCATATTACTCAGAGGAGATCTTCCCCACCCTTGAGGAAGAGACGTGCCATTTCCAGGCCCAGGGAAATGTGCTCATCTGTGGGGACACAAATGCGCGCACAGGAACACTACCTGATCTAACGAGCACACGAGGGGACAGCTTTATTACAGGCCATACTGTTTCTAACTGTCTTAATCTCCCTCATAGAAACAACAGTGACACAACCATCAACAAAAACGGAAGGGATCTGTTGCAGCTCTGTAGAAGCCTGGGTCTGTACTTTGTCAATGGTAGGTTACGGGGGGACTCTTTGGGGAGATTCACCTACTGCTCACCTCTTGGCCACAGTATAGTAGACTATATGATCACAGACATTGACCCTTTCTCTCTCAGCTCATTCACTGTCAAGCCGCTAACACCTCTGTCTGATCACAGCCAAATGACGTTGTTCCTCAAAAGAACAAACATGGAAACAACCACACATTCACAGCCCAGTAAGCTGTACAACATCAGAAATTCATACAGATGGGCCCAAAACAGCACAGAAGAATACCAGAAAGCAACCTGGAACCAAAATATTTCTTAGATAACTTTCTGGACACCACATTCACTCACAGTAAAGAAGGCATCAATCTAGCAGTACAAAACATCAACTATATATTCAGGCAAACGGCAAAAGAAGCACAATTGAAATTGATAAAAAACAAAGCAAAAAAGATCCCAGATGACAACTGGTTTGATGCAGATTGTAAAATTATAAGGAAAAAACTTTGAACACTATCCAACCAAAAGCACAGAGACCCAAATAATGGTGAATTACACCTTCATTACTGTGAGACTTTAAAACTCTATAAACGTACACTCAGAACCAAAAAAGCACAGTACAACAGCAAGCAGCTGACACTAATTGAGGAGTCCATAAACACAAACAACTTCTGGCAAAATTGGAAAAAACTAAAAAGATCTAAACAAGAGGAATTAGCGATACAAAATGGTGACATACGGACAACCCATTTTTAAACACTCTACAACACCGTTCAAATTGACACAAACGCAGAACAACGCCAAATTCATGAGAAGTTGAATGGATTAGAAAAAGCTATAAAGGACAATCAAAATCCATTGGACTCCCCAATTACTGACCAGGAGCTCTATAAGAAACTTCAGGCTCTCAAATTTAAAAAAGCATGCGGACCTGATGGCATCCTAAATGAGATGCTCAAACTCACTAGTGCAAAATTTCAATTGGCTATATTAAAACTGTTTAATTTGATCCTGAATGTAGGTTATTTCCCTGACATCTGGAATCAAGGACTCATAACCCCAATCTTTAAGAATGGAGACAAATTTGACCCTAACAATTACAGAGGCATTTGTGTGAACAGTAACCTGGGGAAGGTTTTCTGTAGTATTATCAATGTAAGAGTTCTAAACTTCCTTAATAAGCACAATGTCTTAAGTAAAAGCGAAATTGGATTTATACCAAAACATCGCACAACTAATCATATCTACACCCTACACACCCACATAGATAAACATGTCCACCAAAATAATACCAAAATATACGCTTGCTTTATTGACTTCCAAAAAGCATTTGATTCTATTTGGCATACAGGACTGTTCCACTAAGTTATTGAAAGTGGTGACATAATTAAATCAATGTATGCTGGCAATACGTGCAGCATTGAAATTGGTAAGAAAAGAACAGAATTCTTTAACCAGGGGCGGGGCCTTCGCCAAGGGTTGCAATCTGAGCCCTGTACTCTTCAATATTTACATTAACGAATTGGCCACTATTCTAGAAAAATCCTCAGCCCCTGGTCTTAGTCTCCACAATTCAGAAGTTAAATGCCTACTCTTCGCAGATGACCTATGCCTGCTGCCACCCACAGCACATGGCCTACAGCAGAGCCTGGACCTGCTAGAGCAGTACTGCCAGACCTGGGCCCTGGCAGTAAACCCCAAAAAGACTAAAATAATGATTTTCCAGAGAAGATCCAGATCTCAGGGAATTAGACCAAAGTTCTCAATTGGTACAAAATATATAGAGTACTTCATACACTACAATTACTTAGGTTTAAAAATAAGCTCAACTGGACACCTTAATGAGGCAGTGAATGAACTGAGAGAGACAGCACGTAGAGCATTCTACGCCATTAAAAAGCAAATTGAAATCGAAATACCTATTAAAATTTGGCTAAAACTAATTGAATATGTCATTGAACCAATTTCACTTTATGGCAGCGAGGTGTGGGGTCCACTTGCAAAACAAGATTTCATAAAATGGGACAAACACCCCACTCTGCATGCAGAGTTCTGTAAGATTCTCCTACATGTCCAGAGGAAAACTACAAACAATGCATGCAGGGCAGAATTAGGCCAACATCCACTAATAATAAAAACTCAAAAAAGAGCAATTAAGTTTTGGAAACATCTAAAATACAGTGACCCCCTCTCATATCATTACCAAGCCCTGCAATGCCAAGAGCTGAGCAAAGAAAATAGTCCCCTCATCCAGCTGGTCCTGTGGCTGAGTTCACAAACTTGTTCTACTAACACACTGAAGCCTCAGGACCAGAACATCCAGTCAATCAGAATAAATCAAGTTACAACACAGTCAAAACAAAACTACATTGCTTATTGGGAAACACAAGCACAAACACAAAGCAAAATGCAGTGCTATCTGGCCCTAAATCGACAGTACACCGTGGCTAAATATTTGACCATGGTTACTGATCAAAACCTTAGAAAAACCTTGACAAAGTACAGGCTCAGTGAGCACAGCCTTGCCATTGAGAAGAGTAGACACAGGAAAGCCTGGCTCCCTGTAGAGGAAAGGCTGTGCAACCACTGCACAACAGCAGAACCTGAGACGGAGCTGCATTTCCTGACAAAATGTAAAAAATATAAAACAATTAGAGAGTGTCATTTTCCCAAAGGGAGGGGAGGGAGAGAGGGAGAGAATCTCACCAGAGGGACAAAGAATCTAAGACCCTTTATAACATCTGACTTGTTTGGATTTACATTTACATTTACGTCATTTAGCAGACGCTCTTATCCAGAGCGACTTACAAATTGGTGCATTCACCTTATGATATCCAGAGGAACAACCACTTTACAATAGTACATCTATATCTTTTTTTGGGGGGGGGGGGGTGGGGGGGTTAGAAGGATTACTTTATCCTATCCCAGGTATTCCTTAAAGAGGTGGGGTTTCAGGTGTCTACGGAAGGTGGTGATTGACTCCGCTGTCCTGGCGTCGTGAGGGAGCTTGTTCCACCATTGGGGTGCCAGAGCAGCGAACAGTTTTGACTGGGCTGAGTGGGAACTGTGCTTCCGCAAAGGTAGGGGGGCCAGCAGGCCAGAGGTGGATGAACGCAGTGCCCTTGTTTGGGTGTAGGGCCTGATCAGAGTTATTGACCAATAGCTTTACTGTAGAGTTAACCTCCAATCAGATATCAGACCTACAGACCTGTAAAGACAACATAACCTCTGCTACCCAGAAGTGTTACAAGATGGGGTTGTTGAGATAATGCAGAGAATGCTGCATTCCTAAGACAACACAGAGGAACCCTTGCATAATGCATACAGTTGCTAAGAGTCACTTTGGGGGGGGGGGGGCACACTACACGTGGCAGGTTGAACTCGACAGTTTAAATATAGCTCTGAGCTCAGAGCTGAGCTGAGCCTAGCCGCCTCTCTTCTCTCGTCACTCAACTCCAATTATATCAACAGGAAAGCTGGATACATACACACACACAGAGAGAGAGACAGAGAAAGAGAGAGAGCGAGACAGACAGACAGACAGACAGACAGACAGACAGACAGACAGACAGACAGACAGACAGACAGACAGACAGACAGACAGACAGACAGACAGACAGACAGACAGACAGAGTTGCTCAGACTTGGTTGAGACATCACAGACCTTGGCTCCCGGCTGTGCAGTGTGGAGATGTGTGTACTGTATGTCTTTAGGTATACGGTATGTACAGTGTTTACTTCTCTCCCGCTGTGCTGAGCTGATGAACTGCCACTACTTCTACTACCCATGTCTAAACTTCTCTCCCGCTGTGTGCTGAGCTGAATAGAGAACTACCCCTGTCTTGGATCCTTAGGGAAGGGAAAGACACTGCTTCCACTGACTTCAATGATTTCTTGTTGCGATTGGTCCACTCCTAGTAAGGGGTGGGAACTATGGACAGGATTATCCAATTATGTGTTTGTTTTCATTCGACGAGAGACGACTAGTTTTCATGCAAAAAAATTTCACTTCTGAAACACCGAGCGTCCCACACATTGCACAACTCTGCAAAAAGAACATGAAAATGAATAACAGATTTATCTTCTATTAATTCAGACTATTTTGAGGAAGAGTTATGGCTATGTTGTAACTACAGTGGCTCAAGTGGAACAGAAAACTGTAATATTTAACTAGGCAAGCCAGTTAAGAACAAATTCTTATTTTACAATGACAGCCTAGGAACAGGAACTGCCTTGTTCAGGGGCAGAACAACAGATTTTACCTTGTCAGCTCTGGGATTTGATCTAGCAACCTTTCAGTTACTAGTCCAACGCTCTAACCACTAGGCTACCTGCTGCCTCCTGCCCTTCCTTGTTTTTCCAGTGAAGGGCTGCAGCAAAGTCGTTTGGAACAAACCAAACCCTATATATGATGAAGTCTTTAGGTAGTTCCGTTACCGGGACTTTAATTCATCAGACAACAGAAGCAATGGAGGGATGCCGTATCCACAATACCTCTATACATCCCCTTGACAGTAGCAAATAGTAAATAGTCAATCAAAAACAAAACCAATGCTTCTTCTCCCTCCTGTCACTGCGTGTGTGTGTTCGTCTATTTCCTGTCACCACAGTACAAAACCACCGCACAATTACTCATCTATACTGCCGTCACGCCGCCAGCCACTGTCGTATCCAGAGAAGGAGAGATGAAAATGATATATGTGACATTTGTTTTGCTCTCTTGTAAATCAGGAGGAACAATTAAACACATTTTACGTTTCTTACATAAGCAGAGTGAGAGATGGAGGGAAGGAATGAAAGGGGGGAAGAGAAAAGAAGAGTGAAGGCTTTTATTTCATCCCTTTTGTCCTTCAGGAGAATGTGTAGGTTGATTTATGGGTTTGCTGTTGTAGAGTGTCGTGAGAGAGAACGTTTCGAACAAGAGAGAGAGACAAGAGAGAGAGAGGAGAGATAGAGACAAGAGAGAGAGAGGAGAGATAGAGACAAGAGAGAGAGGAGAGATAGAGACAAGAGAGAGAGAGGAGAGATAGAGACAAGAGAGAGAGGAGAGATAGAGACAAGAGAGAGAGAGGAGATAGAGACAAGGAGAAAGAGAGAGAGAGAGGAGAGATAGAGACAAGGAGAAAGAGAGAGAGAGGAGAGAGGAGAGATAGAGACAATGAGAAATAGGAGAGATAGAGACAAGGAGAAAGAGAGAGAGAGAGAGAGAGAGGAGAGATCGAGACCAGGAGAAAGAGAGGAGAGAGACGATAGAAAAGAGAGAGAGAGAGAGAGAGAGAGAGAGAGAGAGAAAGGACGTTTGGATGTGTGGCTTCTACCCTCTGCACCTCAAACTGACAAGCTTATATATGATTGATGGTGGCCAGAGTCATGGATAAGAACACAAGATATCTCTCTCTCTATCTATCCTCATCTCTCTTTCTCTCTCTCTCTCTCTCTCTCTCTCTCTCTCTCTCTCCTCATCTCTCTCAGAATATTTTGCTGTGTATCCATCCCTCGTCCCTCTTCATCTTTACTCATCCCTCCTCATCTCTCTTCATCTCTCATTATCCTTTATCATCTCTCCTCACCCCTCCTCATCCCCTCCTCATCCCCCTCATCTTTACTCATCCCTCCTCGTCCCTCATCTTTACTCATCCCTCCTCATCTCTCCTCATCCCTCCTCATCTTTACTCATCTCTCTTCATATTTCCTCATCCCTCCTCATCCCCCCTCATCTCTCCTCATCCCTCCTCATCTCTCCTCATCCCTCCTCATCTTTACTCATCTCTCTTCATCTTTACTCATCCCTCCTCATCTTTACTCCTTTCCTCATTTTTACTCATCCCTCCTCATCCCCCCTCATCCCTCCTCATCCCTCCTCATGTCTCCTCATCTCTCCTCATCTCTCCCCATCTCTCCTCATCCACATCATCCCTCCTCATCTCTCCTCTTCCCTCCTCATTTCTCCTCATCTCTCTCAGAATATTTAGCTGTATATCCATCCCTCATCTCTCCTCATCTCTCCACATCCCTCCTCATCTCTCCTCATCCCTCCTCATCTCTCCTCATCCCCCCTCATCTCTCCTCTTCCCTCCTCATCCCTCCTCATACCTCCTCATCCCCCCTCATCCCTCCTCATATCTCCTCTTCCCTCCTCATCCCTACCTTACTTCTCCTCATCTCTCTCAGAATATTTTGCTGTGTTAGCATCCCTCATCTCTCCTCATCTCTCCACATCCCTACTCATCCCTAATTATCCCTCCTCATTTCTCTTCATCTTTACTCATCCCTCCACATCTATCCTCATCTTTACTCATCCCTCATCCCTCCTCATCTTTACTCCTCTATCCTCATCTTTATTAATCCCCCCTCATCTCTCCTCTTCCCTACTCATCCCTCCTCATCCCTCCTCATCCCATCATCGTTATTCATCCCTCCTCATCTCTCCTCATCCCTCCTCATCCCATCATCGTTATTCATCCCTCCTCATCTCTTCTCATCCCTCCTCATCCCTCCACATCTCTCCTCATCTTTACTCATCTCTCCCCATCTATACTCATCCCTCCTCATCTCTCCTCTTCCCTCCTCATCCCTCCACATCTCTCCTCATCTTTACTCATCCCTCCTCATCTCTCATTATCTCTCCTCATAACTCCTCAACCCTTCTCATCTCTCCTCATCTCTCCCATCTATACTCATCCCTCCTCATCCCTCCTCATCTCTCCTCATAACTCCTCAACCCTCCTCATCTCTCCTCATCCCTCCTCATCCCCCCTCATCTCTCCTCTTCCCTCCTCATCCCTCCTCATCTTTACTCATCTCTCCTCATCCCCTCATCTTTATTCATCCCTCCTCATCTCTCCTCATCTCTCCTTATCCCCCTCATCTCTCCTTATCTCTCCTCATCCCCCTCATCTCTCCTTATCTCTCCTCATCCCCCCTCATCTCTCCGCATCCCTCCTCATCCCTCCTCATCTCTCCCCGGTGAAATTTCATAACTTTCAGTATAGTTCCCTCTATGAGACTGAGAGGCTGAGAAGACATGCATGGGTAGTATGGCAGTCATCCACATCCACACACAAATGAACTGTCATCACCCATCAGCCTTGCAGCTGAAGACATAGTGACTTTACGGACAGGAAGAAACTCTCTCCCTGCCTGATGAACACCGACAACTTGTCCCCTGTTAGAATGTACCGGTACTGCAATGAAGGACTAACGCCAATGAGAGCAAACTGAGGGGAAAGTGAAACTATATCCCCTGCTACTCTTCTGCAGTCTCAGAGGTGTGCTCCTGTGTGTGTGTGTGTGTGTGGGTGTGGGTGTGGGTGTTTGTGTATGCGCGTAAAGGGTAATTTCCGTCTGTTAATCAGTTTCTCTCTATGGTTAATGCCGACCTTTCATGTGAATGTAATTGCAGGTCCCACCTCCTACCGAAGAGGCCACACACACACAAACACACACACACAATCTCATCCCTCCATCCACTCCTCTTTCTCCCACTGTTCTTGCCTAGGGTTACTTACACACACCTCTCAATAGTCTTCCTCCCTCCTCCTCCTCCTCTCCTCTCTTAGACCCCCACTAACTACTGAGACAGCGTGGGTCTGACGTTTCCACTCATCAGATGTGGGCTCCTACCTGACATTTCCACTCATCAGATGTGGGCTCCTACCTGACATTTCCACTCATCAGATTTGGGCTCCTACCTGACATTTCCACTCATCAGATGTGGGCTCCTACTGGACATTTCCACTCATCAGATGTGGACTCCTACCTGACGTTTCCACTCATCAGATGTGGGCTCCTACCTGACGTTTCCACTCATCAGATGTGGACTCCTACCTGACATTTCCACTCATCAGATGTGGGCTCCTACCTGACGTTTCCACTCATCAGATGTGGGCTCCTACCTGACATTTCCACTCATCAGATGTGGGCTCCTACCTGACATTTCCACTCATCAGATGTGGGCTCCTACCTGACATTTCCACTCATCAGATGTGGACCCCCTACCTGACATTTCCACTCATCAGATGTGGGCTCCTACCTGACATTTTGGTATCCAACACCAGACCACTTCCCCTCCTTTTCTCCCCAATTCGTTCTTTCCACTCAGTCTCATCAAAGCAAGCAAAATAAGAGACGCTGGGTTTAGTCACCATTTCTTCTTCCATCCTTCCATCTCTCTCCTCACACCAAGGGCAGTAAAGACCGAAGACCCCACCACCACCCTAAGAGGCTAAGGCCGGCTTATTTGCATCCTGGCTAACCGCTCCTCTCCACCTCTCTCCTCTCCACCTCTCTCCTCTCCACCTCTCTTCTCCACCTCTCTCTCCTCTCCACCTCTTTCTACCTCTCTCTCCTCTCCACCTCTCTCTCCTCTCCACCTCTCTCTCCTCTCCACCTCTCTCTCCTGTCCACCTCCCTCTCCTCTCCACCTCTTTCTACCGCTCTCTCTTTGCCACCTCTCTCTCCTCTCCAGCTCTCTCTCCTCTCCACCTCTCTCTCTCTCTTTCTCCTCTCCTCTCCACTCCACCTCTCTCTTCTCTCCACCTCGTTTGCCTCTCCAGCTCTCTCGCCTCTCCATCTCTCTCTCCTCTCCATCTCTTTTTACCTTTCTCTCCTCTCCATCTCTCTCCTCTCCACCTCTCCCTCCTCTCCAGCTCTCTCAACTCTCCACCTCTCTCTTCTCTTCTCCTCTACACTTCTCTCTCCTCTTCTCTCTCCTCTCTTCTCCACCTCTCGCTCTTCCTTTTCTCTCGCTCCTCCCTTCTCCACCTCTCGCTCCTCTTTTCTCCTCTCCAACTCTCGCTCCTCTCTTCTCCTCTCCACCTCTCGCTCCCCTCTTCTCCTCTCCACCTCTCTCTCCTCTCTTCTCCACCTCTCGATCCTCTCCACCTCTCACTTTGCTCTTCTAAGCTCCATCTCGCTCTCCTCTCCACCTCTCTCTCCTCTCCACCTCTCTACCTCTCTCTCCTCTCCACCTCTCTACCTCTCTCTCTTCTCCAACCTCTCTCTCCTCTCCATCTCTCTCTCCTTTCCAACCTCTCTCTCCTCTCCACCTCTCTCTCCTCTCCACCTCTTTCCACCTCTCTCTCCTCTCCACCTCTCTCTCCTCTCCTCTCCACTCCACCTCTCTCTTCTCTCCACCTCTCTCACCTCTCCAGCTCTCTCGCCTCTCCACCTCTCTCTCCTCTCCACCTCTTTCTACCTTTCTCTCCTCTCCACTTCTCTCTCCTCACCACCTCTCTCTCCACTCCACCTCTCTCTTCTCTCCACCTCTCTCGCCTCTCCAGCTCTCTCACCTCTCCAACTCTCTCTCCTCTCCACCTCTTTATACCTTTCTCTCCTCTCCACCTCTCTCTCCTCTCCCTCAATTCTCCACCTCTCACCTCTCCACCTCTCTCTCCTCTCCACCTCTTTCTACCTTTCTCTCCTCTCCACCTCTCTCTCCTCTCCCTCAATTCTCCACCTCTCTCTCTTCTCTTCACCTCTCTCTCCTCTCCCTCAATTCTCCACCTCTCACCTCTCCACCTCTCTCTCCTCTCCACCTCTTTCTACCTTTCTCTCCTCTCCACCTCTCTCTCCTCTCCCTCAATTCTCCACCTCTCTCTCTTCTCTTCTCCTCTCCACTTCTCTCTCCTCTCCTCTCTCCTCTCCTCGCCACCTCTCGCTCTTCCTTTTCTCTCGCTCCTCTCGCTCCTCTTTTCTCCTCTCCAACTCTTGCCCCTCTCTTCTCCTCTCCACCTCTCTCCTATCTTCTCCACCCCTCACTTCGCTCCTCTAAGCTCCACCTCTCATTCCTCTCCACCTCTCACTCCTCTCCACCTTTCGATCCTCTTCTCCTCTCCTCTCCTCTCCACCCTCTTCTCCTCTCCACTTCTCTCTCCTCTCCACCTCTCGCTCCTCTCTCCTCTCCTGTCCACCCTTTTCTCCACCTCTCGCTCCTCTCTTCTCCATCTCTTGCTCCTCTCTCCTCTCCTCTCCATCCTCTTCTCCACCACTCATTCCTCTCTTCTCCACCTCTCGCTTCTCTCCACCTCTCGCTCCTTTCCACTTCTCTCTCCTCTCCACTTCTCTCTCCTCTCCACTTCTCTCTCCTCTCCTTTCCTCTCCACTTCTCTCTCCTTTCCTCTCCTCTCTCCACTTCTCTATCCTTCTCTCCTCTCCACTTCTCTCTCCTCTCCTCTCCTCTCTCCTTTCCTCTCCTTTCCACTTCTCTCTCCTCTCCACCTCTCTCTAAATCTGATTCATTTACTTGTGTATTTGTGATTGTGTTTTTCTCTCCCAGTAATCAGAATGGGATGAATACAGTTGTATTGTGTTGTATTATTGTCCTGTTCTAGGGCAGGTCCTGTGGCTTTGTGCGAGATAATAACACATAGAATCAGCCAGCATCGATGATGAGCAAGGCTGTCAAAGCCTTGTTTATATCTCCCATTGTGTGTCAGGATTGGGCTATTGTCCGTATCAAGCTACGCACTCATGTCTTCTGATGAGACAATCAGCTGTCAGACAGTGCTACCCCCACTAGAATATCTGTGATTAAATCAGATACAATAACAGAAAAAGGTCAAGTCCAGGGAAAAATCAAGAAGCCAAACAGCCCTGTAGGTTCTAAACATTGCATCGGAATAAGTCGATTCTAGAATTCTACACAACGTTCCATGATATTAACGGGTCATCACATTAGGTGTTACATTTGGAATGTCCGAAGAACACTTGAAGATTCATTGGAAAGATTGTCGATACATTTTTATATCCATGTGGCCGTTTGACTCTTATCGTCCAGAAATCTATCAATTGGTCGGACAATAATCCTTTTCTCAGAGGACAAACTGAAATTAAACTCAGAAGCTCTTTCTGCATCCACACACACACAAACACACATGCACAGACAGACACACACACACTTAAACACACACACATAAACACACGCTTAAGGTTAGGTGAGGATCAGCTGATCCTAGATATGTGCTTACGGGGGTATTTCTACCTGGAGCGATGGGATTAATGAGTTTGTGTGTGTGTGTGTGTGTGTGTGTGTGTGTGTGTGTGTGTGTGTGTGTGTGTGTGTGTGTGTGTGTGTGTGTGTGTGTGTGTGCGTGTGTGCGCGTGTGTGAGGGGGAGGGCTCCAGCATCGATCAGGTCCTCAATGTATCAATCCTGATATCACCTGATGGGTCAGTCAATAACCCTGGTCAGACGGTCTCCATACTAAACAACACTGGCCCTGAGAGCTGCATCATTACAAATTTTACCTCAGAGAGACATAGAGAGAGAGAGACACACAGAGACAGAAACAGAGGTTGTGGGGGAGAGGTCTCCATACTAAACAATACTGGCCTTGAGACCTGCATCATTATATGTTTTACCTCAGAGAGACATAGAGAGAGAGGGGGAGAGAGAGGGGGAGAGAGAGGTCTACATACTAAATACTACTGTTCCTGAGAGAGGCATCAGAACCTCTTTGACTCACCTCTTTTGACTCAGATAGGAGTGATGTAACCCTTCTATTAGAGCGTAGGGCCAGTAACCGAAAGGTTGCTGGATCGAATCCCACAGTTGACAAGTTAAAAAATCTGTCATTCTGCCCCTGAGCAAGGCAGTTAACCCACTGTTCCCCGGGCGCCGAAGACGTGTATGTCGATAAAGGCAGCCCTCCACACCTCTCTGATTCAGAGGGGTTGGGTTAAATGCAGAAGACACATTTCAATTCAATGCATTCAGTTGTACAAATGACTCGGTATCCCCCTTTCCCTTTCTACCATAGAAGGAGCTACCTGCATAGTACAGCCTTGTTGGTCTCTCTCAGCGGCTGACAAGAGCTCCCTCAAGTGTCAGTTTATGTAATTTCAGACATTCAAGAGCTGTTCAAATACTTTCACATATTTATTTAAATATGTTTTTATGGGATAGATCAGCCTTAATATTGCAGATAGATTGTAGCTTCCATCAATGTAATTGTCTGCATCATTTTCAATCCCCCATATCGTTTTTTTATATATATATATATGCAGTGCATTCGGAAAGTATTCAGATCCCTTGACTTTTTCCACATTTTGTAAGTTACACACTTATTCTAAAATTGATTAAATTGTATTTTTTTCCTCATCAATCTACACACAATACCCCATAATGACAAATCCAAAACAGGTTTTGGGATTTTTTTTTGCAAATTTCTAACAAATAAAAAACGTATTTATAATATTTACATAAGTATTCAGACCCTTTACTCAGTACTTTGTTGAAGAACCTGGCAGCGATTACAGCCTTGAGTCTTCTTAGGTATGACGCTACAAGCTTGGCACACCTGTATTTGGGGAGTTTCTACCATTCTTCTCTGCAGATCCTCTCAAGCCCTGTCAGGTTGGATGGGGAACGTCCCTGCACAGCTATTTTTAGGTCTCTCCAGAGATGCTCAAGTCAAGGTTCTGAATGGGCCACTCAAGGACTTTCAGAGACTTGTCCCGAAGCCTCTCCTGTGAAGTCTTGGCTGTGTGATTAGGGTTGTTGACCTGTTGGAAGGTGAACCTTCGCCCCAGTCTGAGGTCCTGAGCACTCTGGAGCAGGTTTTCGTTAAGGATCTCTCTGTACATTGCTTCATTCATCTTTCCCTTGATCCTGACCAGTCTCACAGTCCCTGCCACTGAAAAACATCCCCACAGCATGATGCTGCCACCACCATGCTTCAGCGTAGGGATGGTGCAAGGTTTCCTCCAGATGTGATGCTTGGCTTTCAGGTTCAATCTTGGTTTCATCAGACTAGAGAATCTTGTTTCTCATGGTTTGAGAGTTCTTTAGATGCCTTTTGGCAAACTCCAAGTGTGCTGTCATGTGCCTTTTACAGAGGAGTGGCTTCCATCTGGCCACGCTACCATAAAGGCCTGATTGGTTGTGTGCTGCAGAGATGGTTGTCCTTCTGGAAGGTTCTCCCATCTCCACAGAGGAACTCTGGCGCTCTGTCAGAGTGACCATTGGGTTCTTGGTCATCTCCCTGACAAAGGCCCTTCTCCTCCGATTGCTCAGTTTGGACGGGCAGCCAGCTCTAGGAAGAGTCTAGGTGGTTCCAAACTTCTTCCATTTAAGAATGATGGAGGCCACTGTGTTCTTGGAGGGCCTTCAATGCTGCAGAATTTTTTTCCCCAGATTGGCACCGACAGAGAGGGTCGCCTCGCTTCTAGTCCATAGGAAACTATGCTGTATTTAGTTTTTTTATGTATTATTTCTTACATTGTTAGCCCAGAAAACCTTAAGTGTTATTACATACAACCAGGGAAGAACTATTGGATATCAGAGAGACGTCAACTTACCAGCACAACCAGCACTACGACCTTCCCGAAGTGGATCCTTTGTTCGAACCACCCAGGGCATGCGAACTGAATCCAGAGGCTGACCCAAAACAACTTCGCCGCAGTGGAGGTAGACGGAGCAGCCTTCTGGTTAGACTTTGAAGGTGTGCATACCACCCACCGGTTCCGAGGATTTTCCTCGCTAATGTCCAGTCGATGAAATTACGGCAAGGGTTGCTTTCTAAAAAGACATCCGGGATTGTAACATTCTCTGTTTTACGGAAACGGCTCTCTGGGGACATGCAGTTGGAGTCGGTACAGCCACAGGGCGATGCTGTATGTTTCATGATTAAAGACTCATGGTGTAATTGTAACAATATACAGGAACTCAAGTCCTTCTGTTCCCCTGACCTAGCATTCCTCACAATCAAATGCCGTCGGTATTATCTCCCATGAGAATTCTTGTCAGGTTATTGTCTACAGCCGTGTATATCCTCCCTTAAGCCGATTACACGACGGCCCTCAAGGAACTTCACTGGACTCTATGCAAACTGGAAACCATATTTCCGGAGGCTGCATTTATTGAAGCCGGGGATTTTAACAAAGCACATTTGAGAACAAGGCCACCTAAATTCTATCAGCATATTGATTGTAGTACAAACAGGATGTACCCGTGACAAGGAACATTCAGCGCCGGTCTGACCAATCAGAATCCACGCTTCAAGATTGTTTTGATCACGCAGACTGGGACATGTTCTGGGTAGCCTCAGAGAATAATATAGATATATACGCTGATTCAGTGAGTGAGTTTATAAGGAAGTGCATTGGAGATGTTGTACCCACTGTGACTACTAAAACCTACCCTAACCAGAAACGGTGGATGGATGGCAGCATTCGCTCAAAAACTGAGTGCTCGAACCCCTGCATTTAACCATGGAAAGATGCCCGGGAATATGGCCAAATACAAACAGTGTAGTTATTCCCTCTGCAAGGCAATCAAACAAGCGAAATGTCGGTATAGAGATAAAGTGGAGTCTTTGAAGATAACACAGTGCCACCGACGTGGCCCGCTACCAAATACTGTGGGCTCTCCTTCTCCTTCTCTGTGGCTGAAGTGAGTAAGACATTTAAACAGTGTTAACCCTCACACCGGCAGCCCAGACGGCATCCCTAGCCACGTCCTCAGAGCATGCGCAGACCAGCTGGCTGGTGTGTTTACGGACAACTCCCTGCTGTCCCCATGCTTCAAGATGGCCACCATTGTTCCTGTACCCAAGAAGGCAAAGGTAACTGAACTGAATGACTATCGCCCCGTAGCACTCACTTCTGTCATCATGAAGTGCTTTGAGAGACTAGTCACGGATCATATCACCTTCACCTTACCTGTCACCATAGACCCACTGCAATTTGCATACCACCCCAGTAGGTCCACAGATGATGCAATCACCATCACACTGCACACTGCCCTATCCCATCTGGACAAAAGGAATACCTATGTAAGAATGCTGTTCATTGACTACAGCTCAACATTCAACACCATAGTACCCTCCAACCTCATCTTAATTCTTAGGCCTAGGTGTCCCGCTAGCGGGATAATTCCGATAACATCCGGTGAAATTGCAGAGCACCAAATTCAAAATAAAAATCCTAATATTAAACATTCATGGAAATACAAGTGTCTTACATCATTCAAAAGCTTGGAATCTTGGTAATCAAACTGCGTTGTCAGATTTTTAAAAAGGCTTTACGGCAAAAGCATAGCATTCGATTATATGAGGACAGCGCCCCACATCAACATATTTTTTTTAACCAGCACAGGCGTCACAAAATCACAAATAGCGATAAAATAAATCACTTACCTTTGAACATCTTCCTCTGTTTGCATTCCCAAGGGTCCCAGCTACACAATGAATAGTCGTTTTGTTTGATAAAGTCCTTCTTTATATCCCAAAAAGTCTGTTTAGTTGGCACCATTGATTTCAGAAATCCACTCGTTCAACATGCAGACAAATGAGTCCAAAATGCTACCGGTAAAGTTTGTCCAAACAAGTCAAACAAAGTGTCTATATTATCCTCAGGTTGTCTAAAATGTAAATAAACTATAATATTTCAGACGGAAAGTACTATGTTCAATAGGAAAGCCAAATTCGCAAGCGCGCACCCTCTCCATTGCTCACCGAAAGACTGATTTGATCCAGGTGGTCAGCTCACTAAAACTCCAAATACTTCTTAATTTTTCAAAATACAAGCCTCAAACCTTGAAAGACTGTTGACATCTAGTGGAAGCTATATGAATTGCAATTTGGGTGACTGACATAGGGGTTTTCAATAGCTTTACAAAATAAGAGCCTGGGAGCTGAAAAAAAATTCTGGTCATATTTTCTTCGGGTTTTTGCCATATCAGTTCTGTTATAGCCACAGACTTTATTTTAACAGTTTTAGAAACTTCAGTGTTTTCTATCCAATGCGGTCAATCATATTCCTATACTGGCTTCTGGGCCTGAGTAACAGGCAGTTTACTTTGGGCACGATCAGTCAGGCGGAAATTCAGGATGCTGCCCCCGAGCCCAGAGAGGTTTTAAGCTTGAGGCCCTGGGCCTCAATCCCACCCTGTGCAACTGGGTCCTGGACTTCCTGACTGGCAACCTCCAGGTGGTGAAGGTAGCAACAAAAAAACATTTTGAATACACTGATCCTCAACACTGGAGCCCCACAAGGGTGTGTGTTCAGCCCCCTCCTGTACACCCATGACTGCGTGGCCATGTTTAACAGTATTACTTCCATCCCTGTCCTTACGCCTACCTGGGCTTGAACCAGGGACCCTCTGCACACATCAACAACTGCCTCCCATGAAGCATCATTACCCACCGCTCCACAAAAGCCACGGAAACAGCTACTTCAAGGTCTCAGAGCAAGTGATGTCACCAATTGAAATGCTATTAGTGTGCACCCCGCTAATTAGCTAGCCATGTCACACCCGGATACATATGCACGCCTCCAACTCGATCATCAAGTTTGCAGATGACACAACAGTAGTAGGCTTGATCACCAAACAACGAGGGCACTCTGAATTTTTTGATTACTTGTTAGCTGTTGCTGCGCTGTCGGAACTAGAAGCACAAGCATTTCGCTACACTCGCAATGACATCTGCTAACTATGTGCATGTGACCAATAAAATTTGATTTGATTTGACAAACTCTGTCTCGGAGCTCTACGGACAATTCCTTCGACCTCATGGCTTAGTTTTTTCTCTGACATGCACTGTTAACTGTGGGACCTTATATAGATAGATGTATGCCTTTCCAAATCATGTCCAATCAATTTAATTTACCACAGGTGGACTCCAATCAAGTTGTAGAAACATCTCAAGGAGGATCAATGAAAATAGGATGCACCTGAGCTCAATTTCGAGTCTCATAGCAAATGGTCTGAATACTTATGTAAATAAGGTATTTCTGTTTTTAAACATTTCTAAATGGTTTCTATTTGTCATTATGGGGTATTGTGCGTAGATTGAGGAAAACAATTCATTTAATCCATTTTAGAAAAGGCTATAAAGTAGCAACATTTGGAAAAGGGAAGGGAACTGAATACTTTCCGAATATATATATTTTTTGGGGGGGGTTGAATTTTTTAAAATATATTTTCCTTTATTATTTTCCCCTAACCCTACCACCCCTCCCCTAATTGGAGTAAACTAATGGACAACAACACTGAGGCTTCTACCTCCAGTTTATACATACTATATACAATTTATGGACACAATGTATTTTACAATAGTTATATTTTGTTTGTTTTTAGTCCCATCCTTCAGTTACCCTCAACCCCTGAAGCATTTATTTGGCCTGCAATCTGAGGTGCAGTTAACTCTAATGAACGTATCCTCTGCAGCAGAGGTATCCCTGGGTCTTCGTTTCCTGTGGCGGTCCTCAGGAGAGCCAGTTTCATCATAGCGCTTGATGGTTTTACGACTGCACTTGAAGAAACTTTCAACGTTCTTAAAATTTTCCACATTGACTGACCTTCATGTCTTAAAGTAATGATGGACTGTTGTTTCTCTTTGCTTATTTGAGCTGTTCTTGCCATAATATGGACTTTGTATTTTACCAAATAGGGGTGGTATACAGAAGATAGCCCTAACTTGTCACAACACAACAGATTGGCTCAAATGAATTAAGAAGGAAACAAATTCCACAGATTAACTTTTAACAAGGCACAACTGTTAATTGAAATGCATTCCAGGTGACTACCTCATGAAGCTGGTTGAGAGTATGCCAAGCGTGTGCAAAGCTGTCATCAAGACAAAGTGTTGCTACTTTGAAGAATCTCAAATTGAAATATATATTTTGATTTGTTTTAACACTTTTTTGGTTACTATTCCATGTGTTTTTTCATAGATTTGATGTCTTCACTATTATTCTAAGATGTAGAAAATAGTAAAAATAAAGAAAAAACCCTGGAATGAGTAGGTGTGTCCAAACTTTTAACTTGTACAGTATAAAGAAATGATTTGATAAAAAAGTATGTTTGGTCTTACTGGTATTAGTCCATACAAACTCATGGAACAACAGATCGTCCCATACATGTATTTAACCCCATATTTTTGGCATTGTTTTTACACTGCTGCTACTTGCTGTTTATTATCTATGCATAGTCACTTTACCCCTACCTACATGTACAAATTACTAACCTGTACATTGACTTGGTACCGGTACCCCCCTGTATATAGCCTCGTTAATGCTTTTTTATTTTTGACTTTAGTTTATTTAGCAAATGTTTTCTTAACTCTATTTCCTGAACTGCATTGTTGGCTAAGGGCTTGTAACTAAGCATTTCAAGGTAAGGTCTACACCTGTTGTATTCGGCGCATGTGACAAATAACATTTGATTTGATTTGAACAGTCTTCAAATATACTGAACAAAAATATAAACGCAATGTACAACAATTTCAATGATTTTACTGAGTTACAGTTCATAAGGAAATCAGCCAATTAAAATAAATTAGGCCCTAATCTATATATTTCACACAACTGGGCAGGGGCGCAGCCATAGGTGGGCCAGGGACGGCATAGGCCCACCCATGGGGGAGCCAATCAGAACAAGATTTTCCCCACAAAAGGGCTTTATTACAGACAGAAAATACTCCTCAGTTTCATCAGCTGTCCGGGTGACTGGTCTCAGACAATCCCACAGGTGAAGAAGCCGGATGTGGAGGTCCTCGGCTGGTGTGCGATTGTGAGGCAGTTTTGGTAGAGAAATGAATATTTAATTCTCTGGTGGACATTCCTGCAGTCAGCATGTGAATTGCACGGTCCATCGAAACTTTAGTGGCATTGTGTTGTGTGACAAAACTGCACATTTCAGAATGGACTTTTATTGTCCCCAGCACATGGTGCACCTGTGTAATGATCATACCGTTTAATCAGCTTCTTGATATGCCACACCTGTCAGGTGGATGGATTATCTTGGCAAAGGAGAAATGCTCGCTAACAGGGATTTAAACAAATTTGTGCACAACATTTTAGAGAAATATGTGGAACATTTCTGGGATCTTTTATTTTAGCTCATGACACATGGGACCAACATTTGACAGGTTTTGTTTATATTTTCTGTTCAATATAGATACATTTTTTCAACTGGTACTGGGGACTTTCAGTCTTGTGAGACCTGTGGGCGTCCAAGAACAAAACAACCGACATGTTTGTGAGACTCTCATCTTTTGCACAGAGATGTGTATCCCCCAAACGGTTTGTATGCTAAAGACAGAAGTTGTCAGATCGGTTGTATCGACTTTCAGACGAGTCTCCTGACACTTGTGTGGGTCGGAGAACACCATCGTGAGAGTCTCATATTTCCAGAGAGGCGGTCATAATAGTTTTGTGGGCTAAGAAGACCGATTTTCAGGATGTCTCCCGGTCTGACAAACACCTCTCTCGCTCTGTCACCTTTCACCGCAGATGCGGAAGTACGATGTGGTGGATTGAGACTCATCCAATGCAAAAAAAACAACATATCTCTAGCTGAAATTGACAGATGTTAATGGGAATGTTTTTATTAGATTTTCACAGAGGCATGGACATCAACCATAGGGGATTATTTACATTAAACCTTTATTTAACTAGGCAAGTCAGAACCAATTCTTATTTTTACAATGACGGCCTACCCCCCTGGGCCAAACCCAGACGACGCTGGGCCAATTGTGCACCACCCTCTGGGACTCCCCAATCACTGCTGGAAGATGATACAGCCTGGATTTGAACCAGTGACTGTAGTGACACCTCTTGCACAAGACGCAGTGCCTTAGACCACTGCGCCACAGTCACGCACATAAAGAAAATGTATACATACACATGGACACACACACACACACAAACAAACAAACAAACAAACAAACTCACCACCTTGTTCCCATGTCCCCTGTTCAGTCTACGTGTTTTAGGTAGCATCCCAAAGGCACCCTATTCACCCTGGTCTAAAGTAGTGCACAATAGAGAGAATAGGGTTCCATTTGGAACACACTAGAGCAGCCTGAGTACTGTACCTTCAGGTGATTGGGTTGTGTGTATTCCTGAGTGCATGATTTCCCTGACTGGCTTCAGTTGTGACTGTTTAGGATATTGATCCCTCCTACTGCATGTCAGGCAGACTTTGCGTTGGACTCAGTTGGATTGAACATGAATGGTTTACTATATCAGGATGCCAAATGATGATGATGATGATGATGAAGATGGTATTTAGCCTCCCGTGACCATTAAGACTGGTTGACTGTGTGTCTGAGTACCAAAAAATGACTGCTGATTCTGCAGCAGGGGTGACGAGAACAGGGAGCGACACTGAATGACTGCTGATTCTGCAGCAGGGGTGACGAGAACAGAGAGAGACACTGAATGACTGCTGATTCTGCAGCAGGGGTGACGAGAACAGAGAGAGACACTGAATGACTGCTGATTCTGCAGCAGGGGTGACGAGAACAGGGAGCGACACTGAATGACTGCTGATTCTGCAGCAGGGGTGACGAGACCAGGGAGAGACACTGAATGACTGCTGATTCTGCAGCAGGGGTGACGAGACCAGGGAGAGACACTGAATGACTGCTGATTCTGCAGCAGGGGTGACGAGACCAGGGAGAGACACTGAATGACTGCTGATTCTGCAGCAGGGGTGACGAGACCAGGGAGAGACACTGAATGACTGCTGATTCTGCAGCAGGGGTGACGAGACCAGGGAGAGACACTGAATGACTGCTGATTCTGCAGCAGGGGTGACGAGACCAGGGAGAGACACTGCAGCTCAAAAGACGCCAAATATTAAAGCCTCTAAACACCAAAGGAAACACCAAAGGGGTTTCCTAGCGCTCCAGGGCTTGGCAAGGGACAACACAGCTGAGAGATGTGCAGTTTGGATTCCAGTGGAGATGTCTTCCAAGCTGACATTCACTGGGTTCCTGGTGTCGTCATCTTTTGATCTGGATAACTACTTTTGATGATATAAGGCACATTGATCAGTTCAGCTAGTGGCCACAGAGGGGCAGTAGAGTTCCAGTGTTAAGGGTATAGCGCACACACACACAAACAGAGAGAGAGAGAGCTGTTACTTATGACCATCCACCATATGATGATGTTTTATGCTGTAGGGAAATCATATCCAATGTGATTTTGATATATAACTACAAAATCCCCTGTTTAGGTCTGCAATTCACTAAAATTACGTTTTACATTACATGATCCAAAACATTTCATCTAAATCTGATTTACAGCCATTCAGTTTAACGATAACAGTTTCCTACTCAATATTCCATTTATTTCCTATGTGAACAATTTCTGCTGGTGGGAAACGAAGTGCTGGTATTACACTTGGTGATGAGCCAGCAGCACTACAACCTAGTACCCTGACAATCCATTTCACCCTCCTCTTCACACACACACACACACACACACACACACACACACACACACACACACACACACACACACACACACACACACACACACACACACACACACACACACACACACACCCTGGCCTGTATTGGTCTCTCGTCTGTAGTGCCAGAACACACAGGTTACAGTATTTTTGATGACCTATTGGTTTCCCCAGCTGAACAAATGGATGACATGCATGTAGAATGTTATGGTCTACCCCTATAGGCAATGTACAGAACTAACCTCTTCTATATCTCTACACGCAAGTCATTTATTTATTCAGCTGGAGACGGAGTGAGACAAGAGAACAGGGGATAGAGAGAGACGGAGCGAGAGGGGTGGGGGAGAGGTGCGAGAGATAGAGGGGATGATGGAGAGAGAGGAGAGAAAGAGAGAGAGAGAGAATGATGGAGAGTGAGAGAAAGAGAGAGAGAAAGAATGATGGAGAGAGAGAGAGAGAAAGAGAAAGAGGGAGAGAGAGAGAATGATGGAGAGAGAGGCAGAGACGGAGAGAGAGAGAGAGAGAGAGGGAAAGAGAGAGAGAGAATGATAGAGAGAGGCAGAGACAGAGAGAGAGAGACATTGAGACAGAGCGAGAGAATTATAGAGAGAGGCAGAGACAGAGAGAAAGAGAGAGAGTGAGAGGGAAAGAGAGAGAGAGAGGCAGAGACAGAGAGAGAAAGACAGAGAGAGAGAGAGAGAGAGAGAGAGAGAGACAGAGCGAGAGAGATCCAGCTCAGGAATAAAGTAACATTCCAGAGAAGTACCTAGGGATGGGAGGTCCAGTGGTAGTAACAGTGGTGGAGGCTGTTCACACCCCTGTTGGCCAGAGCTCTTCAGACACTAGGCTCCCATGTCCCTCCTGACCCTCTGCTGTTTTTCCAGACACACTCAAAGAGAAGTAGAGAGGGAACACTGGTGATGTCACACAACCACACCTCATATTGGCCCCTGTCTCTGAGTTTTATTTTATGCTTTGTTCTTCACATGATTCTCCCCTCTCCTGCCACAAGGCAAATTTCAGAATTCACACATTTAACAATGTAACAATGTAAATAATGAATATTATAGAGTATGTCTAACCATGATGTTCGCCAGCTAGGCTTATAGTACTGGAACTCAGCTAAGTTGTTAAACGTCTACTGTCTACTGATAAAGACTAGTTAAAACTCAGAAACGTACACACACAGTCACAACCTCCACCTACCTCTCCCCTCCCTCTCCCCTCCTACCCACCCCTCCTTCAGAATACCTCTAAATTTCCTGTTAGTCACAATAATTATTCAGTTCCACTTCCTGGTTCTCAGGCTGGCAAGGAAGGAACCTGCGGTCTGGTCACACGGTGCTCACTGCTTCCCCTCTCGTCCCCCCTCACCACCACCCTTCTCCCCCCTTTCTCCTTGCCTACCCTCTCCTCTCGTTCCACATAGACTCACATTGCGCCTCTCCCTTGCCTCCAAAATCTCCCTTCCTCTCCACTCCCTCCCCCAGCCCATCCCCTCCTCTCCACCGCCTCCACCGGCCCATCCCTTCCTCTCCACTGCCTCCCCCAGCCCATCCCCTCATCTCCACTGCTTCCACCAGCCCATCCCCTCATCTCCACTGCCTCCCCCAGCCCATCCCCTCATCTACACTGCTTCCATCAGCCCATCCCCTCATCTCCACTGCCTCCCCCAGCCCATCCCCTCATCTCCAGTGCTTCCACCAGCCCATCCCCTCATCTCCACTGCTTCCACCAGCCCATCCTCTAATCTCCACTGCCTCCCCCAGCCCATCCCCTCATCTCCACTGCCTCCCTCAGCCCATCCCCTCATCTCCACTGCTTCCACCAGCCCATCCCCTCATCTCCACTGCTTCCCCCAGCCCATCCCCTCATCTCCACTGCTTCCACCAGCCCATCCCCTCATCTCCACTGCCTCCCCCAGCCCATCCCCTCATCTCCACAGCTTCCACCAGCCCATCCCCTCCTCTCATAGTTCTCGTATCTTCCTCGCTTTCACCCTTTGCCTCCTTCACATCACCCTGCCTGGGCCATTCCGACTTCACATCACACTGCCTGGGCCATTCCAACTTCACATCACCCTGCCTGGGCCATTCTGACTTCACATCACCCTGCCTGGGCCATACTGACTTCACATCACCCTGCCTGGGCCATTCTGACTTCACATCACCCTGCCTGGGCCATACTGACTTCACATCACCCTGCCTGGGCCATTCTGACTTCACATCACCCTGCCTGGGCCATACTGACTTCACATCACCCTGCCTGGGCCATACTGACTTCACATCACCCTGCCTGGGCCATTCTGACTTCACATCACCCTGCCTGGGCCATACTGACTTCACATCCCCCTGCCTGGGCCATACTGACTTCACATCACCCTGCCTGGGCCATACTGACTTCACATCACCCTGTCTGGGCCATTCTGACTTACACATAGCATTCACTTCATCACTTCTCCCTTTCCTCCCTGTTCCAAGCACACACTGACTGACGCTTTGTGCAAGTCAAACACAGGTCACATCACACACCATCACACACACAGGGTATACAAGCCTTCTTTACCCCCTCCATTGTAGTTTTGAGAAGAGAGGACGTTCCGTTGAATTTGTATAGAGAGGAGCGGACGTTCCGTTGAATTTGTATTGAGAAGAGAGGACGTTCCGTTGAATTTGTATTGAGAAGAGAGGACGTTCCGTTGAATTTGTATTGAGAAGAGAGGACGTTCCGTTGAATTTGTATTGAGAAGAGCAGACGTTCCGTTGAATTTGTATTGAGAAGAAAGGACGTTCTGTTGAATTTGTATTGAGAAGAAAGGACGTTCCGTTGAATTTGTATTGAGAAGAGCAGACGTTCCGTTGAATTTGTATTGAGAAGAAAGGACGTTCCGTTGAATTTGTATTGAGAAGAGAGGACGTTCCGTTGAATTTGTATTGAGAAGAGAGGACGTTCCGTTGAATTTGTATTGAGAAGAGCAGACGTTCCGTTGAATTTGTATTGAGAAGAAAGGACGTTCTGTTGAATTTGTATTGAGAAGAAAGGACGTTCCGTTGAATTTGTATTGAGAAGAGAGGACGTTCCGTTGAATTTGTATTGAGAAGAGAGGACGTTCCGTTGAATTTGTATTGAGAAGAGAGGACGTTCCGTTGAAGTTATTTTGAGAAGAGAGGACGTTCCGTTGAATTTGTATTGAGAAGAGAGGACGTTCCGTTGAAGTTATTTTGAGAAGAGAGGACGTTCCGTTGAATTTGTTTTGAGAAGAGAGGACGTTCCGTTGAATTTGTTTTGAGAAGAGAGGACGTTCCGTTGAATTTGTATTGAGAAGAGAGGACGTTCCGTTGAATTTGTTTTGAGAAGAGAGGACGTTCCGTTGAAGTTGTTTTGAGAAGAGAGGACGTTCCGTTGAAGTTATTTTGAGAAGAGAGGACGTTCCGTTGAAGTTGTTTTGAGTAGAGTGGACGTTCTGTTGTGTGCGCTGTAACCCTCATCAGGGTCCAAAGCTCTATAGCCGTGTCCCTCAACTTCCGGTCCATTGGATGCTGTTTGCCGCTCCATAAGATGGGCCTCTAATCAGTTATATATTGCCAGTCCCCCCCAGAAGTAAGACACTGATCAAAGAGGTGACATAGTTATTTCCTTGATGACTATAGTGTTACTGACTGGTGGACTATAGTGGTATTGACTGGTGGACTACAGTGTTACTGACTGGTGGACTATAGTGGTACTGACTGGTGGACTACAGTGTTACTGACTGGTGGACTATAGTGGTATTGACTGGTGGACTATAGTGGTATTGACTGGTGGAATATAGTGGTACTGACTGGTGGACAATAGTGGTATTGACTGGTGGACTACAGTGGTACTGACTGGTGGACTACAGTGTTACTGACTGGTGGACTATAGTGGTACTGACTGGTGGACTATAGTGTTACAGACTGGTGGACTATAGTGGTATTGACTGGTGGACTACAGTGGTACTGACTGGTGGACAATAGTGGTATTGACTGGTGGACTATAGTGGTATTGACTGGTGGACTACAGTGGTATTGACTGGTGGACTATGGTGGTACTGACTGGTGGAAAATAGTGGTTCTGACTGGTGGACTACAGTGGTACTGACTGGTGGACTATAGTGTTACTGATGGACTACAGTGGTATTGACTGGTGGACTATAGTGGTATTGACTGGTGGACTATAGTGGTACTGACTGGTGGAATATAGTGGTATTGACTGGTGGACTACAGTGGTATTGACTGGTGGAATATAGTGGTACTGACTGGTGGACAATAGTGGTATTGCCTGGTGGACTATAGTGGTACTGACTGGTGGAATATAGTGGTATTAACTGGTGGACTACAGTGTTACTGACTGGTGGACTATAGTGGTACTGACTGGTGGACTATAGTGGTACTGACTGGTGGACTATAGTGGTACTGACTGGTGGACTATAGTGGTACTGACTGGTGGACTACAGTGGTACTGACTGGTGGACTATAGTGGTACTGACTGGTGGAATATAGTGGTATTGACTGGTGGACTATAGTGGTATTGACTGGTGGAATATAGTGGTATTGACAGGTGGACTATAGTGGAATTGACTGGTGGACTATAGTGGTATTGACTGGTGGACTACAGTGGTATTGACTGGTGGACTATGGTGGCATTGACTGGTGGAATATAGTGGTATTGACTGGAGGACTATAGTCGTATTGACTGGTGGACTACAGTGGTACTGACTGGTGGAATATAGTGGAATTGACTGGTGGACTATAGTGGTATTGACTGGTGGACTACAGTGGTATTGACTGGTGGACTATGGTGGCATTGACTGGTGGACTATAGTGGTATTGACTGGTGGACGATAGTGGTATTGACTGGTGGACTACAGTGGTATTGACTGGTGGAATATAGTGGTATTGACTGGTGGACTATTGTGGTATTGACTGGTGGACTATAGTGGTATTGACTGGTGGACTATAGTGGTATTGACTGGTGGAATATAGTGGTATTGACTGGTGGACTATAGTGGTATTGACTGGTGGACTATAGTGGTATTGACTGGTGGACTACAGTGGTATTGACTGGTGGAATATAGTGGTATTGACTGGTGGACTATTGTGGTATTGACTGGTGGACTATAGTGGTATTGACTGGTGGAATATAGTGGTACTGACTGGTGGACTATAGTGGTATTGCCTGGTGGACTATAGTGGTACTGACTGGTGGACTATAGTGGTATTGACTGGTGGACTACAGTGTTACTGACTGGTGGACTATAGTGGTACTGACTGGTGGACTATAGTGGTACTGGCTGGTGGACTATAGTGGTACTGAATTGGTGGACTATAGTGGTACTGACTGGTGGACTACAGTGGTACTGACTGGAGGACTACAGTGGTACTGACTGGTGGACTATAGTGGTACTGACTGGTGGAATATAGTGTTATTGACTGGTGGACTATAGTGGTACCGACTGGTGGAATATAGTGGTATTGACTAGTGGACTATAGTGGTATTGACTGGTGGACTATAGTGTTACTGACTTGTGGACTATAGTGGTATTGACTGGTGGACTACAGTGGAACTGACTGGTGGAATATAGTGGTATTGACTGGTGGACTATAGTGGTATTGACTGGTGGAATATAGTGGTATTGACTGGTGGACTATAGTGGTATTGACTGGTGGACGATAGTGGTATTGACTGGTGGACTACAGTGGTATTGACTGGTGGAATATAGTGTTACTGACTGGTGGACTATAGTGGTATTCACTGGTGGATAATCAGTGTTACTGACCGGTGGACTATAGTGGTATTGCCTGGTGGACTATAGTGCTATTGACTGGTGGACAACAGTGGTATCGACTGGTGGACTATAGTGGCACTGACTGGTGGACTATAGTGGTATTGACTGGTGGACTATAGTGGTACTGACTGGTAGACTATAGTGGTATTGACTGGTGGACTATAGTGGTACTGACTGGTGGACTATAGTGGTATTGACTGGTGGACTATAGTGGTACTGACTGGTGGACTACAGTGGTATTGACTGGTGGACTATAGTGGTATTGACTGGTGGAATATAGTGGTATTGACTGGTGGACTATAGTGGTACTGACTGGTGGACTACAGTGTTACTGACTGGTGGACTATGGTGGTATTGCCTGGTGGACTATAGTGTTACTGACTGGTGGACTATAGTGGTATTCACTGGTGGATAATCAGTGTTACTGACCGGTGGACTATAGTGGTATTGCCTGGTGGACTATAGTGCTATTGACTGGTGGACAACAGTGGTATCGACTGGTGGACTATAGTGGCACTGACTGGTGGACTATAGTGGTATTGACTGGTGGACTATAGTGGTACTGACTGGTAGACTATAGTGGTATTGACTGGTGGACTATAGTGGTACTGACTGGTGGACTATAGTGGTATTGACTGGTGGACTATAGTGGTACTGACTGGTGGACTACAGTGGTATTGACTGTTGGACTATAGTGGTACTGACTGGTGGAAAATAGTGGTTCTGACTGGTGGACTAAGGTGGTACTGACTGGTGGACTATAGTGTTACTGATGGACTACAGTGGTATTGACTGGTGGACTATAGTGGTATTGACTGGTGGACTATAGTGGTACTGACTGGTGGAATATAGTGGTACTGACTGGTGGAAAATAGTGGTTCTGACTGGTGGACTACGGTGGTACTGACTGGTGGACTATAGTGTTACTGATGGACTACAGTGGTATTGACTGGTGGACTATAGTGGTTCTGACTGGTGGACTACAGTGGTACTAACTGGTGGACTATAGTGTTACTGATGGACTACAGTGGTATTGATTGGTGGACTATAGTGGTATTGACTGGTGGACTATAGTGGTACTGACTGGTGGAATATAGTGGTATTGACTGGTGGACTATAGTGGTATTGACTGGTGGAATATAGTGGTATTGACTGGTGGACTACAGTGGTATTGACTGGTGGAATGTAGTGGTAGTGACTGGTGGACTATAGTGGTATTGACTGGTGGACTATAGTGGTACTGACTGGTGGAATATAGTGGTATTGACTGGTGGACTATAGTGGTATTGACTGGTGGACTATAGTGGTATTGACTGGTGGAATATAGTGGTTCTGACTGGTGGACTACAGTGGTACTGACTGGTGGAATATAGTGTTATTGACTGGTGGACTATAGTGGTATTGACTCGTGGAATATAGTTGTATTGACTGGTGGACTATAGTGGAATTGACTGGTGGACTATAGTGGTATTGACTGGTGGACTACAGTGGTATTGACTGGTGGACTATGGTGGCATTGACTGGTGGAATATAGTGGTATTGACTGGTGGACTATAGTGGTATTGACTGGTGGACTACGGTGGTACTGACTGGTGGAATATAGTGGTATTGACTGGTGGACTATAGTGGTATTGACTGGTGGACTATAGTGGTACTGACTGGTGGACTACGGTGGTACTGACTGGTGGACTATAGTGTTACTGATGGACTACAGTGGTATTGACTGGTGGACTATAGTGGTATTGACTGGTGGACTATAGTGGTACTGACTGGTGGAATATGGTGGTATTGCCTGGTGGACTATAGTGTTACTGACTGGTGGACTATAGTGGTATTCACTGGTGGATCCTCAGTGTTACTGACCGGTGGACTATAGTGGTATTGCCTGGTGGACTATAGTGCTATTGACTGGTGGACAACAGTGGTATCGACTGGTGGACTATAGTGGCACTGACTGGTGGACTATAGTGGTATTGACTGGTGGACTATAGTGGTACTGACTGGTAGACTATAGTGGTATTGACTGGTGGACTATAGTGGTACTGACTGGTGGACTATAGTGGTATTGATTGGTGGACTATAGTGGTACTGACTGGTGGACTACAGTGGTATTGACTGTTGGACTATAGTGGTACTGACTGGTGGAAAATAGTGGTTCTGACTGGTGGACTACGGTGGTACTGACTGGTGGACTATAGTGTTACTGATGGACTACAGTGGTATTGACTGGTGGACTATAGTGGTATTGACTGGTGGACTATAGTGGTACTGACTGGTGGAATATAGTGGTATTGACTGGTGGAAAATAGTGGTTCTGACTGGTGGACTACAGTGGTACTAACTGGTGGACTATAGTGTTACTGATGGACTACAGTGGTATTGATTGGTGGACTATAGTGGTATTGACTGGTGGACTGTAGTGGTACTGACTGGTGGAATATAGTGGTATTGACTGGTGGACTATAGTGGTATTGACTGGTGGAATATAGTGGTATTGACTGGTGGACTACAGTGGTATTGACTGGTGGAATGTAGTGGTAGTGACTGGTGGACTATAGTGGTATTGACTGGTGGACTATAGTGGTACTGACTGGTGGAATATAGTGGTATTGACTGGTGGACTATAGTGGTATTGACTGGTGGACTATAGTGGTATTGACTGGTGGAATATAGTGGTTCTGACTGGTGGACTACAGTGGTACTGACTGGTGGAATATAGTGTTATTGACTGGTGGACTATAGTGGTATTGACTGGTGGAATATAGTTGTATTGACTGGTGGACTATAGTGGAATTGACTAGTGGACTATAGTGGTATTGACTGGTGGACTACAGTGGTATTGACTGGTGGACTATGGTGGCATTGACTGGTGGAATATAGTGGTATTGACTGGTGGACTATAGTGGTATTGACTGGTGGACTACGGTGGTACTGACTGGTGGAATATAGTGGTATTGACTGGTGGACTATAGTGGTATTGACTGGTGGACTATAGTGGTACTGACTGGTGGACTACAGTGTTACTGACTGGTGGACTATAGTGGTATTGCCTGGTGGACTATAGTTTTACTGACTGGTGGACAACAGTGGTATTGACTGGTGGACTATAGTGGCACTGACTGGTGGACTATAGTGGTATTGCCTGGTGGACTATAGTGGTATTGACTGGTGGACAACAGTGGTATTGACTGGTGGACTATAGTGGCACTGACTGGTGGACTATAGTGGTATTGACTGGTGGACTATGGTGGTACTGACTGGTAGACTATAGTGGTATTGACTGGTGGACTATAGTGGTACTGACTGGTGGACTATAGTGGTATTGACTGGTGGACTATAGTGGTACTGACTGGTAGACTATAGTGGTATTGACTGGTGGACTATAGTGGTACTGACTGGTGGACTACAGTGGTACTGACTGGTGGACTCTAGTGGTACTGACTGGTGCACTGCAGTGGTACTGACTGGTGGACTATAGTGGTACTGACTGGTGGACTATAGTGGTATTGACTGGTGGACTACAGTGGTACTGACTGGTGGACTACAGTGGTACTGACTGGTGGACTCTAGTGGTACTGACTGGTGGACTATGGTGGTACTGACTAGTGGACTATAGTGGTATTGACTGGTGGACTACAGTGGTACTGACTGGTGGACTATAGTGGTATTGACTGGTGGACTATAGTAGTACTGACTGGCTGACTATAGTGGTATTGACTGGTGGACTATAGTGGTACTGACTGGTGGACTATAGTGGTACTGACTGGTGGAATCTAGTGGTACTGACTGGTGGACTGCAGTGTTACTGACTGGTGAAATATAGTGGTACTGACTGGTGGACTATAGTGGAATTGACAGGTGGACTACAGTGGTATTGACTGGTGGACTACAGGTGTATTGACTGGTGGACTCTAGCGGTACTGACTTGTGGACAATAGTGGTATTGACTGGTGGACTATAGTGGTACTGACTGGTGGACTATATTGGTATTGACTGGTGGTCTATAGTGGTACTGACTGGTGGAAAATAGTGGTTCTGACAGGTGGACTATAGTGGTACTGACTGGTGGATTATAGTGTTACTGACTGGTGGACTATAGTGTTACTGACTGGTGGACCAAAGTGGTATTGACTGGTGGAATATAGTGGTACTGACTGGTGGACTATAGTGTTATTGATGGACTACAGTGGTACTGACTGGTGGACTATAGTGGTATTGACTGGTGGACTATAGTGGTACTGACTGGGTGAATATAGTGGGATTGACTGGTGGAATATAGTGGTATTGACTGGTGGACTACAGTGGTATTGACTGGTGGAATATAGTGGTACTGACTGGTGGACAATAGTGGTATTGCCTGGTGGACTATAGTGGTACTGACTGGTGGAATATAGTGGTATTAACTGGTGGACTACAGTGTTACTGACTGGTGGACTATAGTGGTACTGACTGGTGGACTATAGTGGTACTGACTGGTGGACTATAGTGGTACTGACTGGTGGACTATAGTGGTACTGACTGGTGGACTACAGTGGTACTGACTGGTGGACTATAGTGGTACTGACTGGTGGAATATAGTGGTATTGACTGGTGGACTATAGTGGTATTGACTGGTGGAATATAGTGGTATTGACAGGTGGACTATAGTGGAATTGACTGGTGGACTATAGTGGTATTGACTGGTGGACTACAGTGGTATTGACTGGTGGACTATGGTGGCATTGACTGGTGGAATATAGTGGTATTGACTGGAGGACTATAGTCGTATTGACTGGTGGACTACAGTGGTACTGACTGGTGGAATATAGTGGAATTGACTGGTGGACTATAGTGGTATTGACTGGTGGACTACAGTGGTATTGACTGGTGGACTATGGTGGCATTGACTGGTGGACTATAGTGGTATTGACTGGTGGACGATAGTGGTATTGACTGGTGGACTACAGTGGTATTGACTGGTGGAATATAGTGGTATTGACTGGTGGACTATTGTGGTATTGACTGGTGGACTATAGTGGTATTGACTGGTGGACTATAGTGGTATTGACTGGTGGAATATAGTGGTATTGACTGGTGGACTATAGTGGTATTGACTGGTGGACTATAGTGGTATTGACTGGTGGACTACAGTGGTATTGACTGGTGGAATATAGTGGTATTGACTGGTGGACTATTGTGGTATTGACTGGTGGACTATAGTGGTATTGACTGGTGGAATATAGTGGTACTGACTGGTGGACTATAGTGGTATTGCCTGGTGGACTATAGTGGTACTGACTGGTGGACTATAGTGGTATTGACTGGTGGACTACAGTGTTACTGACTGGTGGACTATAGTGGTACTGACTGGTGGAATATAGTGGTACTGGCTGGTGGACTATAGTGGTACTGAATTGGTGGACTATAGGGGTACTGACTGGTGGACTACAGTGGTACTGAATTGGAGGACTACAGTGGTACTGACTGGTGGACTATAGTGGTACTGACTGGTGGAATATAGTGTTATTGACTGGTGGACTATAGTGGTACCGACTGGTGGAATATAGTGGTATTGACTAGTGGACTATAGTGGTATTGACTGGTGGACTATAGTGTTACTGACTTGTGGACTATAGTGGTATTGACTGGTGGACTACAGTGGAACTGACTGGTGGAATATAGTGGTATTGACTGGTGGACTATAGTGGTATTGACTGGTGGAATATATTGGTATTGACTGGTGGACTATAGTGGTATTGACTGGTGGACGATAGTGGTATTGACTGGTGGACTACAGTGGTATTGACTGGTGGAATATAGTGTTACTGACTGGTGGACTATAGTGGTATTCACTGGTGGATAATCAGTGTTACTGACCGGTGGACTATAGTGGTATTGCCTGGTGGACTATAGTGCTATTGACTGGTGGACAACAGTGGTATCGACTGGTGGACTATAGTGGCACTGACTGGTGGACTATAGTGGTATTGACTGGTGGACTATAGTGGTACTGACTGGTAGACTATAGTGGTATTGACTGGTGGACTATAGTGGTACTGACTGGTGGACTATAGTGGTATTGACTGGTGGACTATAGTGGTACTGACTGGTGAACTACAGTGGTATTGACTGGTGGACTATAGTGGTATTGACTGGTGGAATATAGTGGTATTGACTGGTGGACTATAGTGGTACTGACTGGTGGACTACAGTGTTACTGACTGGTGGACTATGGTGGTATTGCCTGGTGGACTATAGTGTTACTGACTGGTGGACTATAGTGGTATTCACTGGTGGATAATCAGTGTTACTGACCGGTGGACTATAGTGGTATTGCCTGGTGGACTATAGTGCTATTGACTGGTGGACAACAGTGGTATCGACTGGTGGACTATAGTGGCACTGACTGGTGGACTATAGTGGTATTGACTGGTGGACTATAGTGGTACTGACTGGTAGACTATAGTGGTATTGACTGGTGGACTATAGTGGTACTGACTGGTGGACTATAGTGGTATTGACTGGTGGACTATAGTGGTACTGACTGGTGGACTACAGTGGTATTGACTGTTGGACTATAGTGGTACTGACTGGTGGAAAATAGTGGTTCTGACTGGTGGACTACGGTGGTACTGACTGGTGGACTATAGTGTTACTGATGGACTACAGTGGTATTGACTGGTGGACTATAGTGGTATTGACTGGTGGACTATAGTGGTACTGACTGGTGGAATATAGTGGTACTGACTGGTGGAAAATAGTGGTTCTGACTGGTGGACTACAGTGGTACTAACTGGTGGACTATAGTGTTACTGATGGACTACAGTGGTATTGATTGGTGGACTATAGTGGTATTGACTGGTGGACTATAGTGGTACTGACTGGTGGAATATAGTGGTATTGACTGGTGGACTATAGTGGTATTGACTGGTGGAATATAGTGGTATTGACTGGTGGACTACAGTGGTATTGACTGGTGGAATGTAGTGGTAGTGACTGGTGGACTATAGTGGTATTGACTGGTGGACTATAGTGGTACTGACTGGTGGAATATAGTGGTATTGACTGGTGGACTATAGTGGTATTGACTGGTGGACTATAGTGGTATTGACTGGTGGAATATAGTGGTTCTGACTGGTGGACTACAGTGGTACTGACTGGTGGAATATAGTGTTATTGACTGGTGGACTATAGTGGTATTGACTCGTGGAATATAGTTGTATTGACTGGTGGACTATAGTGGAATTGACTGGTGGACTATAGTGGTATTGACTGGTGGACTACAGTGGTATTGACTGGTGGACTATGGTGGCATTGACTGGTGGAATATAGTGGTATTGACTGGTGGACTATAGTGTATTGACTGGTGGACTACGGTGGTACTGACTGGTGGAATATAGTGGTATTGACTGGTGGACTATAGTGGTATTGACTGGTGGACTATAGTGGTACTGACTGGTGGACTACGGTGGTACTGACTGGTGGACTATAGTGTTACTGATGGACTACAGTGGTATTGACTGGTGGAATATAGTGGTATTGACTGGAGGACTATAGTCGTATTGACTGGTGGACTACAGTGGTACTGACTGGTGGAATATAGTGGAATTGACTGGTGGACTATAGTGGTATTGACTGGTGGACTACAGTGGTATTGACTGGTGGACTATGGTGGCATTGACTGGTGGACTATAGTGGTATTGACTGGTGGACGATAGTGGTATTGACTGGTGGACTACAGTGGTATTGACTGGTGGAATATAGTGGTATTGACTGGTGGACTATTGTGGTATTGACTGGTGGACTATAGTGGTATTGACTGGTGGACTATAGTGGTATTGACTGGTGGACTATAGTGGTATTGACTGGTGGACTATAGTGGTATTGACTGGTGGACTACAGTGGTATTGACTGGTGGAATATAGTGGTATTGACTGGTGGACTATTGTGGTATTGACTGGTGGACTATAGTGGTATTGACTGGTGGAATATAGTGGTACAGACTGGTGGACTATAGTGGTATTGCCTGGTGGACTATAGTGGTACTGACTGGTGGACTATAGTGGTATTGACTGGTGGACTACAGTGTTACTGACTGGTGGACTATAGTGGTACTGACTGGTGGAATATAGTGGTACTGGCTGGTGGACTATAGTGGTACTGAATTGGTGGACTATAGTGGTACTGACTGGTGGACTACAGTGGTACTGACTGGAGGACTACAGTGGTACTGACTGGTGGACTATAGTGGTACTGACTGGTGGAATATAGTGTTATTGACTGGTGGACTATAGTGGTACCGACTGGTGGAATATAGTGGTATTGACTAGTGGACTATAGTGGTATTGACTGGTGGACTATAGTGTTACTGACTTGTGGACTATAGTGGTATTGACTGGTGGACTACAGTGGAACTGACTGGTGGAATATAGTGGTATTGACTGGTGGACTATAGTGGTATTGACTGGTGGAATATAGTGGTATTGACTGGTGGACTATAGTGGTATTGACTGGTGGACGATAGTGGTATTGACTGGTGGACTACAGTGGTATTGACTGGTGGAATATAGTGTTACTGACTGGTGGACTATAGTGGTATTCACTGGTGGATAATCAGTGTTACTGACCGGTGGACTATAGTGGTATTGCCTGGTGGACTATAGTGCTATTGACTGGTGGACAACAGTGGTATCGACTGGTGGACTATAGTGGCACTGACTGGTGGACTATAGTGGTATTGACTGGTGGACTATAGTGGTACTGACTGGTAGACTATAGTGGTATTGACTGGTGGACTATAGTGGTACTGACTGGTGGACTATAGTGGTATTGACTGGTGGACTATAGTGGTACTGACTGGTGAACTACAGTGGTATTGACTGGTGGACTATAGTGGTATTGACTGGTGGAATATAGTGGTATTGACTGGTGGACTATAGTGGTACTGACTGGTGGACTACAGTGTTACTGACTGGTGGACTATGGTGGTATTGCCTGGTGGACTATAGTGTTACTGACTGGTGGACTATAGTGGTATTCACTGGTGGATAATCAGTGTTACTGACCGGTGGACTATAGTGGTATTGCCTGGTGGACTATAGTGCTATTGACTGGTGGACAACAGTGGTATCGACTGGTGGACTATAGTGGCACTGACTGGTGGACTATAGTGGTATTGACTGGTGGACTATAGTGGTACTGACTGGTAGACTATAGTGGTATTGACTGGTGGACTATAGTGGTACTGACTGGTGGACTATAGTGGTATTGACTGGTGGACTATAGTGGTACTGACTGGTGGACTACAGTGGTATTGACTGTTGGACTATAGTGGTACTGACTGGTGGAAAATAGTGGTTCTGACTGGTGGACTACGGTGGTACTGACTGGTGGACTATAGTGTTACTGATGGACTACAGTGGTATTGACTGGTGGACTATAGTGGTATTGACTGGTGGACTATAGTGGTACTGACTGGTGGAATATAGTGGTACTGACTGGTGGAAAATAGTGGTTCTGACTGGTGGACTACAGTGGTACTAACTGGTGGACTAAATTGTTACTGATGGACTACAGTGGTATTGATTGGTGGACTATAGTGGTATTGACTGGTGGACTATAGTGGTACTGACTGGTGGAATATAGTGGTATTGACTGGTGGACTATAGTGGTATTGACTGGTGGAATATAGTGGTATTGACTGGTGGACTACAGTGGTATTGACTGGTGGAATGTAGTGGTAGTGACTGGTGGACTATAGTGGTATTGACTGGTGGACTATAGTGGTACTGACTGGTGGAATATAGTGGTATTGACTGGTGGACTATAGTGGTATTGACTGGTGGACTATAGTGGTATTGACTGGTGGAATATAGTGGTTCTGACTGGTGGACTACAGTGGTACTGACTGGTGGAATATAGTGTTATTGACTGGTGGACTATAGTGGTATTGACTCGTTGAATATAGTTGTATTGACTGGTGGACTATAGTGGAATTGACTGGTGGACTATAGTGGTATTGACTGGTGTACTACAGTGGTATTGACTGGTGGACTATGGTGGCATTGACTGGTGGAATATAGTGGTATTGACTGGTGGACTATAGTGGTATTGACTGGTGGACTACGGTGGTACTGACTGGTGGAATATAGTGGTATTGACTGGTGGACTATAGTGGTATTGACTGGTGGACTATAGTGGTACTGACTGGTGGACTACGGTGGTACTGACTGGTGGACTATAGTGTTACTGATGGACTACAGTGGTATTGACTGGTGGACTATAGTGGTATTGACTGGTGGACTATAGTGGTACTGACTGGTGGAATATGGTGGTATTGCCTGGTGGACTATAGTGTTACTGACTGGTGGACTATAGTGGTATTCACTGGTGGATCCTCAGTGTTACTGACCGGTGGACTATAGTGGTATTGCCTGGTGGACTATAGTGCTATTGACTGGTGGACAACAGTGGTATCGACTGGTGGACTATAGTGGCACTGACTGGTGGACTATAGTGGTATTGACTGGTGGACTATAGTGGTACTGACTGGTAGACTATAGTGGTATTGACTGGTGGACTATAGTGGTACTGACTGGTGGACTATAGTGGTATTGATTGGTGGACTATAGTGGTACTGACTGGTGGACTACAGTGGTATTGACTGTTGGACTATAGTGGTACTGACTGGTGGAAAATAGTGGTTCTGACTGGTGGACTACGGTGGTACTGACTGGTGGACTATAGTGTTACTGATGGACTACAGTGGTATTGACTGGTGGACTATAGTGGTATTGACTGGTGGACTATATTGGTACTGACTGGTGGAATATAGTGGTATTGACTGGTGGAAAATAGTGGTTCTGACTGGTGGACTACAGTGGTACTAACTGGTGGACTATAGTGTTACTGATGGACTCCAGTGGTATTGATTGGTGGACTATAGTGGTATTGACTGGTGGACTATAGTGGTACTGACTGGTGGAATATAGTGGTATTGACTGGTGGACTATAGTGGTATTGACTGGTGGAATATAGTGGTATTGACTGGTGGACTACAGTGGTATTGACTGGTGGAATGTAGTGGTAGTGACTGGTGGACTATAGTGGTATTGACTGGTGGACTATAGTGGTACTGACTGGTGGAATATAGTGGTATTGACTGGTGGACTATAGTGGTATTGACTGGTGGACTATAGTGGTATTGACTGGTGGAATATAGTGGTTCTGACTGGTGGACTACAGTGGTACTGACTGGTGGAATATAGTGTTATTGACTGGTGGACTATAGTGGTATTGACTGGTGGAATATAGTTGTATTGACTGGTGGACTTTAGTGGAATTGACTGGTGGACTATAGTGGTATTGACTGGTGGACTACAGTGGTATTGACTGGTGGACTATGGTGGCATTGACTGGTGGAATATAGTGGTATTGACTGGTGGACTATAGTGGTATTGACTGGTGGACTACGGTGGTACTGACTGGTGGAATATAGTGGTATTGACTGGTGGACTATAGTGTTACTGACTGGTGGACTATAGTGGTATTGCCTGGTGGACTATAGTTTTACTGACTGGTGGACAACAGTGGTATTGACTGGTGGACTATAGTGGCACTGACTGGTGGACTATAGTGGTATTGCCTGGTGGACTATAGTGGTATTGACTGGTAGACAACAGTGGTATTGACTGGTGGACTATAGTGGCACTGACTGGTGGACTATAGTGGTATTGACTGGTGGACTATGGTGGTACTGACTGGTAGACTATAGTGGTATTGACTGGTGGACTATAGTGGTACTGACTGGTGGACTATAGTGGTATTGACTGGTGGACTATAGTGGTACTGACTGGTAGACTATAGTGGTATTGACTGGTGGACTATAGTGGTACTGACTGGTGGACTACAGTGGTACTGACTGGTGGACTCTAGTGGTACTGACTGGTGCACTGCAGTGGTACTGACTGGTGGACTATAGTGGTACTGACTGGTGGACTATAGTGGTATTGACTGGTGGACTACAGTGGTACTGACTGGTGGACTACAGTGGTACTGACTGGTGGACTCTAGTGGTACTGACTGGTGGACTATGGTGGTACTGACTAGTGGACTATAGTGGTATTGACTGGTGGACTACAGTGGTACTGACTGGTGCACTATAGTGGTATTGACTGGTGGACTATAGTAGTACTGACTGGCTGACTATAGTGGTATTGACTGGTGGACTATAGTGGTACTGACTGGTGGACTATAGTGGTACTGACTGGTGGACTCTAGTGGTACTGACTGGTGGACTGCAGTGTTACTGACTGGTGAAATATAGTGGTACTGACTGGTGGACTATAGTGGTATTGACAGGTGGACTACAGTGGTATTGACTGGTGGACTACAGGTGTATTGACTGGTGGACTCTAGCGGTACTGACTTGTGGACAATAGTGGTATTGACTGGTGGACTATAGTGGTACTGACTGGTGGACTATAGTGGTATTGACTGGTGGACTATAGTGGTACTGACTGGTGGAAAATAGTGGTTCTGACAGGTGGACTATAGTGGTACTGACTGGTGGATTATAGTGTTACTGACTGGTGGACTATAGTGTTACTGACTGGTGGACCAAAGTGGTATTGACTGGTGGAATATAGTGGTACTGACTGGTGGACTATAGTGTTATTGATGGACTACAGTGGTACTGACTGGTGGACTATAGTGGTATTGACTGGTGGACTATAGTGGTACTGACTGGGTGAATATAGTGGGATTGACTGGTGGACTATAGTGGTATTGACTGGTGGACTACAGTGGTACTGACTGGTGGAATATAGTGGTATTGACTGGTGGACTATAGTGTTACTGACTGGTGGACTACAGTGGTATTGACTGGTGGAATATAGTGGTACTGACTGGTGGACTATAGTGTTATTGATGGACTACAGTGGTACTGACTGGTGGACTATAGTGGTATTGACTGGTGGACTATAGTGGTACTGACTGGGTGAATATAGTGGTATTGACTGGTGGACTATAGTGGTATTGACTGGTGGACTACAGTGGTACTGACTGGTGGAATATAGTGGTATTGACTGGTGGACTATAGTGTTACTGACTGGTGGACTACAGTGGTATTGACTGGTGGAATATAGTGGTACTGACTGGTGGACTATAGTGTTATTGATGGACTACAGTGGTACTGACTGGTGGACTATAGTGGTTCTGACTGGTGGACTACGGTGGTACAGACTGGTGGACTATAGTGTTACTGATGGACTACAGTGGTATTGACTGGTGGACTATAGTGGTATTGACTGGTGGACTATAGTGGTACTGACTGGTGGAATATAGTGGTATTGACTGGTGGAAAATAGTGGTTCTGACTGGTGGACTACAGTGGTACTAACTGGTGGACTATAGTGTTACTGATGGACTACAGTGGTATTGATTGGTGGACTATAGTGGTATTGACTGGTGGACTATAGTGGTACTGACTGGTGGAATATAGTGGTATTGACTGGTGGACTATAGTGGTATTGACTGGTGGAATATAGTGGTATTGACTGGTGGACTACAGTGGTATTGACTGGTGGAATGTAGTGGTAGTGACTGGTGGACTATAGTGGTATTGACTGGTGGACTATAGTGGTACTGACTGGTGGAATATAGTGGTATTGACTGGTGGACTATAGTGGTATTGACTGGTGGACTATAGTGGTATTGACTGGTGGAATATAGTGGTTCTGACTGGTGGACTACAGTGGTACTGACTGGTGGAATATAGTGTTATTGACTGGTGGACTATAGTGGTATTGACTGGTGGAATATAGTTGTATTGACTGGTGGACTATAGTGGAATTGACTGGTGGACTATAGTGGTATTGACTGGTGGACTACAGTGGTATTGACTGGTGGACTATGGTGGCATTGACTGGTGGAATATAGTGGTATTGACTGGTGGACTATAGTGGTATTGACTGGTGGACTACGGTGGTACTGACTGGTGGAATATAGTGGTATTGACTGGTGGACTATAGTGGTATTGACTGGTGGACTATAGTGGTACTGACTGGTGGACTACAGTGTTACTGACTGGTGGACTATAGTGGTATTGCCTGGTGGACTATAGTTTTACTGACTGGTGGACAACAGTGGTATTGACTGGTGGACTATAGTGGCACTGACTGGTGGACTATAGTGGTATTGCCTGGTGGACTATAGTGGTATTGACTGGTGGACAACAGTGGTATTGACTGGTGGACTATAGTGGCACTGACTGGTGGACTATAGTGGTATTGACTGGTGGACTATGGTGGTACTGACTGGTAGACTATAGTGGTATTGACTGGTGGACTATAGTGGTACTGACTGGTGGACTATAGTGGTATTGACTGGTGGACTATAGTGGTACTGACTGGTAGACTATAGTGGTATTGACTGGTGGACTATAGTGGTACTGACTGGTGGACTACAGTGGTACTGACTGGTGGACTCTAGTGGTACTGACTGGTGCACTGCAGTGGTACTGACTGGTGGACTATAGTGGTACTGACTGGTGGACTATAGTGGTATTGACTGGTGGACTACAGTGGTACTGACTGGCGGACTACAGTGGTACTGACTGGTGGACTCTAGTGGTACTGACTGGTGGACTATGGTGGTACTGACTAGTGGACTATAGTGGTATTGACTGGTGGACTATAGTAGTACTGACTGGCTGACTATAGTGGTATTGACTGGTGGACAAAAGTGGTACTGACTGGTGGACTATAGTGGTACTGACTGGTGGACTCTAGTGGTACTGACTGGTGGACTGCAGTGTTACTGACTGGTGAAATATAGTGGTACTGACTGGTGGACTATAGTGTTATTGACAGGTGGACTACATTGGTATTGACTGGTGGACTACAGGTGTATTGACTGGTGGACTCTAGCGGTACTGACTTGTGGACAATAGTGGTATTGACTGGTGGACTATAGTGGTACTGACTGGTGGACTATAGTGGTATTGACTGGTGGACTATAGTGGTACTGACTGGTGGAAAATAGTGGTTCTGACAGGTGGACTATAGTGGTACTGACTGGTGGATTATAGTGTTACTGACTGGTGGACTATAGTGTTACTGACTGGTGGACCAAAGTGGTATTGACTGGTGGAATATAGTGGTACTGACTGGTGGAATATAGTGTTATTGATGGACTACAGTGGTACTGACTGGTGGACTATAGTGCTATTGACTGGTGGACTATAGTGGTACTGACTGGGTGAATATAGTGGGATTGACTGGTGGACTATAGTGGTATTGACTGGTGGACTACAGTGGTACTGACTGGTGGAATATAGTGGTATTGACTGGTGGACTATAGTGTTACTGACTGGTGGACTACAGTGGTATTGACTGGTGGAATATAGTGGTACTGACTGGTGGACTATAGTGTTATTGATGGACTACAGTGGTACTGACTGGTGGACTATAGTGGTATTGACTGGTGGACTATAGTGGTACTGACTGGGTGAATATAGTGGTATTGACTGGTGGACTATAGTGGTATTGACTGGTGGACTACAGTGGTACTGACTGGTGGAATATAGTGGTATTGACTGGTGGACTATAGTGTTACTGACTGGTGGACTACAGTGGTATTGACTGGTGGAATATAGTGGTACTGACTGGTGGACTATAGTGTTATTGATGGACTACAGTGGTACTGACTGGTGGACTATAGTGGTATTGACTGGTGGACTATAGTGGTACTGACTGGGTGAATATAGTGGTATTGACTGGTGGACTATAGTGGTATTGACTGGTGGACTACAGTGGTACTGACTGGTGGAATATAGTGGTATTGACTGGTGGAATATAGTGGTATTGACTGGTGGAATATAGTAGTATTGACTGGTGGACTATAGTGGTATTGACTGGTGGACTATAGTGGTATTGACTGGTGGACTATAGTGGTATTGACTGGTGGACTACAGTGGTATTGACTGGTGGAATATAGTGGTATTGACATGTGGACTACAGTGGTACTGACTGGTGGAATATAGTGGTATTGACTGGTGGACTATAGTGGTATTGCCTGGTGGACTATAGTGGTATTGACTGGTGGACAACAGTGGTATTGACTGGTGGACTATAGTGGTACTGACTGGTGGACTACAGTGGTACTGACTGGTGGACTCTAGTGGTACTGACTGGTGGACTATAGTGGTACTGACTTGTGGACTTTAGTGGTATTGACTGGTGGACTACAGTGGTACTGACTGGTGGACTATAGTGGTATTGACTGGTGGACTATAGTGGTACTGACTGGTGGACTGCAGTGGTACTGACTGGTGGAATATAGTGGTACTGACTGGTGGACTACAGTGGTACTGACTGGTGGACTATAGTGTTACTGATGGACTACAGTGGTATTGACTGGTGGAATATAGTGGTATTGACTGGTGGACTATAGTGGTATTGACTGGTGGACTATAGTGTTACTGACTTGTGGACTATATTTCTATTGACTGGGGGACTACAGTGGAACTGACTGGTTGAATATAATGGTATTGACTGGTGTACTATAGTGGTATTGACTGGTGGAATATAGTGGTATTGACTGGTGGACTATAGTGGTATTGACTGGTGGACTATAGTGGTATTGACTGGTGGACTACAGTGGTATTGACTGGTGGAATATAGTGGTATTGACTGGTGGACTATTGTGGTATTGACTGGTGGACTATAGTGGTATTGACTGGTGGAATATAGTGGTACTGACTGGTGGACTATAGCGGTATTGCCTGTTGGACTATAGTGGTATTGACTGGTGGACTACAGTGGTATTGACTGGTGGACTATGGTGGCATTGACTGGTGGAATATAGTGGTATTGACTGGTGGACTATAGTGGTATTGACTGGTGGACTACAGTGGTATTGACTGGTGGACTATGGTGGCATTGACTGGTGGAATATAGTGGTATTGACTGGTGGAATATAGTGGTATTGACTGGTGGAATATAGTGGTATTGACTGGTGGAATATAGTAGTATTGACTGGTGGACTATAGTGGTATTGACTGGTGGACTATAGTGGTATTGACTGGTGGACTATAGTGGTATTGACTGGTGGACTACAGTGGTATTGACTGGTGGAATATAGTGGTATTGACATGTGGACTTCAGTGGTACTGACTGGTGGAATATAGTGGTATTGACTGGTGGACTATAGTGGTATTGCCTGGTGGACTATAGTGGTATTGACTGGTGGACAACAGTGGTATTGACTGGTGGACTATAGTGGTACTGACTGGTGGACTACAGTGGTACTGACTGGTGGACTCTAGTGGTACTGACTGGTGGACTATAGTGGTACTGACTTGTGGACTTTAGTGGTATTGACTGGTGAACTACAGTGGTACTGACTGGTGGACTATAGTGGTATTGACTGGTGGACTATAGTGGTACTGACTGGTGGACTGCAGTGGTACTGACTGGTGGAATATAGTGGTACTGACTGGTGGACTACAGTGGTACTGACTGGTGGACTATAGTGTTACTGATGGACTACAGTGGTATTGACTGGTGGACTATAGTGGTATTGACTGGTGGACTATAGTGGTACCGACTGGTGGAATATAGTGGTATTGACTGGTGGACTATAGTGGTATTGACTGGTGGACTATAGTGTTACTGACTTGTGGACTATATTTGTATTGACTGGTGGACTACAGTGGAACTGACTCGTGGAATATAATGGTATTGACTGGTGTACTATAGTGGTATTGACTGGTGGAATATAGTGGTATTGACTGGTGGACTATAGTGGTATTGACTGGTGGACTATAGTGGTATTGACTGGTGGACTACAGTGGTATTGACTGGTGGAATATAGTGGTATTGACTGGTGGACTATTGTGGTATTGACTGGTGGACTATAGTGGTATTGACTGGTGGAATATAGTGGTACTGACTGGTGGACTATAGCGGTATTGCCTGGTGGACTATAGTGGTATTGACTGGTGGACTACAGTGGTATTGACTGGTGGACTATGGTGGCATTAACTGGTGGAATATAGTGCTATTGACTGGTGGACTATAGTGGTATTGACTGGTGGACTACAGTGGTATTGACTGGTGGACTATGGTGGCATTGACTGGTGGAATATAGTGGTATTGACTGGTGGAATATAGTGGTACTGACTGGTGGACTATAGTGGTATTGACTGGTGGACTACGGTGGTACTGACTGGTGGACTATAGTGGTATTGACTGGTGGACTACAGTGGTATTGACTGGTGGACTATGGTGGCATTGACTGGTGGAATATAGTGGTATTGACTGGTGGACTATAGTGGTATTGACTGGTGGACTACGGTGGTACTTACTGGTGGAATATAGTGGTATTGACTGGTGGACTATAGTGGTATTGACTGGTGGACTATAGTGGTACTGACTGGTGGACTACAGTGTTACTGACTGGTGGACTATAGTGGTATTGCCTGGTGGACTATAGTGGCACTGACTGGTGGACTATAGTGGTATTGACTGGTGGACTATGGTGGTACTGACTGGTAGACTATAGTGGTATTGACTGGTGGACTATAGTGGTACTGACTGGTGGACTATAGTGGTATTGACTGGTGGACTATAGTGGTACTGACTGGTAGACTATAGTGGTATTGACTGGTGGACTATAGTGGTACTGACTGGTGGACTACAGTGGTACTGACTGGTGGACTACAGTGGTATTGACTGGTGGAATATAGTGGTATTGACTGGTGGACTATAGTGGTATTGACTGGTGGACTACAGTGGTATTGACTGGTGGACTATAGTGGTATTGACTGGTGGACTATAGTGGTACTGACTGGTAGACTATAGTGGTATTGACTGGTGGACTATAGTGGTACTGACTGGTGGACTACAGTGGTACTGACTGGTGGACTACAGTGGTATTGACTGGTGGAATATAGTGGTATTGACTGGTGGACTATAGTGGTATTGACTGGTGGACTACAGTGGTATTGACTGGTGGAATATAGTGGTATTGACTGGTGGACTATTGTGGTATTGACTGGTGGACTATAGTGGTATTGACTGGTGGAATATAGTGGTACTGACTGGTGGACTATAGCGGTATTGCCTGGTGGACTATAGTGGTATTGACTGGTGGACTACAGTGGTATTGACTGGTGGACTATGGTGGCATTGACTGGTGGAATATAGTGCTATTGACTGGTGGACTATAGTGGTATTGACTGGTGGACTACAGTGGTATTGACTGGTGGACTATGGTGGCATTGACTGGTGGAATATAGTGGTATTGACTGGTGGAATATAGTGGTACTGACTGGTGGACTATAGTGGTATTGACTGGTGGACTACGGTGGTACTGACTGGTGGACTATAGTGGTATTGACTGGTGGACTACAGTGGTATTGACTGGTGGACTATGGTGGCATTGACTGGTGGAATATAGTGGTATTGACTGGTGGACTATAGTGGTATTGACTGGTGGACTACGGTGGTACTTACTGGTGGAATATAGTGGTATTGACTGGTGGACTATAGTGGTATTGACTGGTGGACTATAGTGGTACTGACTGGTGGACTACAGTGTTACTGAATGGTGGACTATAGTGGTATTGCCTGGTGGACTATAGTGGCACTGACTGGTGGACTATAGTGGTATTGACTGGTGGACTATGGTGGTACTGACTGGTAGACTATAGTGGTATTGACTGGTGGACTATAGTGGTACTGACTGGTGGACTATAGTGGTATTGACTGGTGGACTATAGTGGTACTGACTGGTAGACTATAGTGGTATTGACTGGTGGACTATAGTGGTACTGACTGGTGGACTACAGTGGTACTGACTGGTGGACTCTAGTGGTACTGACTGGTGCACTGCAGTGGTACTGACTGGTGGACTATAGTGGTACTGACTGGTGGACTATAGTGGTATTGACTGGTGGACTACAGTGGTACTGACTGGTGGACTACAGTGGTACTGACTGGTGGACTCTAGTGGTACTGACTGGTGGACTATGGTGGTACTGACTAGTGGACTATAGTGGTATTGACTGGTGGACTACAGTGGTACTGACTGGTGGACTATAGTGGTATTGACTGGTGGACTATAGTAGTACTGACTGGTGGACTATAGTGGTATTGACTGGTGGACTATAGTGGTACTGACTGGTGGACTATAGTGGTACTGACTGGTGGACTCTAGTGGTACTGACTGGTGGACTGCAGTGTTACTGACTGGTGGAATATAGTGGTACTGACTGGTGGACTATAGTGGTATTGACAGGTGGACTACAGTGGTATTGACTGGTGGACTACAGGTGTATTGACTGGTGGACTCTAGCAGTACTGACTTGTGGACAATAGTGGTATTGACTGGTGGACTATAGTGGTACTGACTGGTGGACTATAGTGGTATTGACTGGTGGACTATAGTGGTACTGACTGGTGGAAAATAGTGGTTCTGACTGGTGGACAATAGTGGTACTGACTGGTGGATTATAGTGTTACTGACTGGTGGACTATAGTGTTACTGACTGGTGGACCAAAGTGGTATTGACTGGTGGAATATAGTGGTACTGACTGGTGGACTATAGTGTTATTGATGGACTACAGTGGTACTGACTGATGGACTATAGTGGTATTGACTGGTGGACTATAGTGGTACTGACTGGGTGAATATAGTGGTATTGACTGGTGGACTACAGTGGTACTGACTGGTGGAATATAGTGGTATTGACTGGTGGAATATAGTGGTATTGACTGGTGGAATATAGTAGTATTGACTGGTGGACTATAGTGGTATTGACTGGTGTACTATAGTGGTATTGACTGGTGGAATATAGTGGTATTGACTGGTGGACTATAGTGGTATTGACTGGTGGACTATAGTGGTATTGACTGGTGGACTACAGTGGTATTGACTGGTGGAATATAGTGGTATTGACTGGTGGACTATTGTGGTATTGACTGGTGGACTATAGTGGTATTGACTGGTGGAATATAGTGGTACTGACTGGTGGACTATAGCGGTATTGCCTGGTGGACTATAGTGGTATTGACTGGTGGACTACAGTGGTATTGACTGGTGGACTATGGTGGCATTGACTGGTGGAATATAGTGGTATTGACTGGTGGACTATAGTGGTATTGACTGGTGGACTACAGTGGTATTGACTGGTGGACTATGGTGGCATTGACTGGTGGAATATAGTGGTATTGACTGGTGGAATATAGTGTTACTGACTGGTAGACTATAGTGGTATTGACTGGTGGACTATAGTGGTACTGACTGGTGGACTATAGTGGTATTGACTGGTGGACTATAGTGGTACTGACTGGTAGACTATAGTGGTATTGACTGGTGGACTATAGTGGTACTGACTGGTGGACTACAGTGGTACTGACTGGTGGACTCTAGTGGTACTGACTGGTGCACTGCAGTGGTACTGACTGGTGGACTATAGTGGTACTGACTGGTGGACTATAGTGGTATTGACTGGTGGACTACAGTGGTACTGACTGGTGGACTACAGTGGTACTGACTGGTGGACTCTAGTGGTACTGACTGGTGGACTATGGTGGTACTGACTAGTGGACTATAGTGGTATTGACTGGTGGACTACAGTGGTACTGACTGGTGGACTATAGTGGTATTGACTGGTGGACTATAGTAGTACTGACTGGTGGACTATAGTGGTATTGACTGGTGGACTATAGTGGTACTGACTGGTGGACTATAGTGGTACTGACTGGTGGACTCTAGTGGTACTGACTGGTGGACTGCAGTGTTACTGACTGGTGGAATATAGTGGTACTGACTGGTGGACTATAGTGGTATTGACAGGTGGACTACAGTGGTATTGACTGGTGGACTACAGGTGTATTGACTGGTGGACTCTAGCGGTACTGACTTGTGGACAATAGTGGTATTGACTGGTGGACTATAGTGGTACTGACTGGTGGACTATAGTGGTATTGACTGGTGGACTATAGTGGTACTGACTGGTGGAAAATAGTGGTTCTGACTGGTGGACAATAGTGGTACTGACTGGTGGATTATAGTGTTACTGACTGGTGGACTATAGTGTTACTGACTGGTGGACCAAAGTGGTATTGACTGGTGGAATATAGTGGTACTGACTGGTGGACTATAGTGTTATTGATGGACTACAGTGGTACTGACTGATGGACTATAGTGGTATTGACTGGTGGACTATAGTGGTACTGACTGGGTGAATATAGTGGTATTGACTGGTGGACTACAGTGGTACTGACTGGTGGAATATAGTGGTATTGACTGGTGGAATATAGTGGTATTGACTGGTGGAATATAGTAGTATTGACTGGTGGACTATAGTGGTATTGACTGGTGGACTATAGTGGTATTGACTGGTGGACTATAGTGGTATTGACTGGTGGACTACAGTGGTATTGACTGGTGGAATATAGTGGTATTGACATGTGGACTACAGTGGTACTGACTGGTGGAATATAGTGGTATTGACTGGTGGACTATAGTGGTATTGCCTGGTGGACTATAGTGGTATTGACTGGTGGACAACAGTGGTATTGACTGGTGGACTATAGTGGTACTGACTGGTGGACTACAGTGGTACTGACTGGTGGACTATAGTGGTATTGACTGGTGGACTATAGTGGTACTGACTGGTGGACTGCAGTGGTACTGACTGGTGGAATATAGTGGTACTGACTGGTGGACTATAGTGGAATTGACAGGTGGACTACAGTGGTATTGACTGGTGGACTACAGTGGTATTGACTGTTGGACTCTAGCGGTACTGACTGGTGGACAATAGTGGTATTGACTGGTGGACTATAGTGGTACTGACTGGTGGACTATAGTGGTATTGACTGGTGGACTATAGTGGTACTGACTGGTGGAAAATAGTGGTTCTGACTGGTGGACTATAGTGGTACTGACTGGTGGATTATAGTGTTACTGACTGGTGGACTATAGTGTTACTGACTGGTGGACTACAGTGGTATTGACTGGTGGAATATAGTGGTACTGACTGGTGGACTATAGTGGTACTGACTGGTGGACTCTAGTGGTACTGACTGGTGGACTGCAGTGTTACTGACTGGTGGAATATAGTGGTACTGACTGGTGGACTATAGTGGTATTGACAGGTGGACTACAGTGGTATTGACTGGTGGACTACAGGTGTATTGACTGGTGGACTCTAGCGGTACTGACTTGTGGACAATAGTGGTATTGACTGGTGGACTATAGTGGTACTGACTGGTGGACTATAGTGGTATTGACTGGTGGACTATAGTGGTACTGACTGGTGGAAAATAGTGGTTCTGACTGGTGGACTATAGTGGTACTGACTGGTGGATTATAGTGTTACTGACTGGTGGACTATAGTGTTACTGACTGGTGGACCAAAGTGGTATTGACTGGTGGAATATAGTGGTACTGACTGGTGGACTATAGTGTTATTGATGGACTACAGTGGTACTGACTGGTGGACTATAGTGGTATTGACTGGTGGACTATAGTGGTACTGACTGGGTGAATATAGTGGTATTGACTGGTGGACTATAGTGGTATTGACTGGTGGACTACAGTGGTACTGACTGGTGGAATATAGTGGTATTGACTGGTGGACTATAGTGTTACTGACTGGTGGACTACAGTGGTATTGACTGGTGGAATATAGTGGTACTGACTGGTGGACTATAGTGTTATTGATGGACTACAGTGGTACTGACTGGTGGACTATAGTGGTATTGACTGGTGGACTATAGTGGTACTGACTGGGTGAATATAGTGGTATTGACTGGTGGACTATAGTGGTATTGACTGGTGGACTACAGTGGTACTGACTGGTGGAATATAGTGGTATTGACTGGTGGAATATAGTGGTATTGACTGGTGGAATATAGTAGTATTGACTGGTGGACTATAGTGGTATTGACTGGTGGACTATAGTGGTATTGACTGGTGGACTATAGTGGTATTGACTGGTGGACTACAGTGGTATTGACTGGTGGAATATAGTGGTATTGACATGTGGACTACAGTGGTACTGACTGGTGCAATATAGTGGTATTGACTGGTGGACTATAGTGGTATTGCCTGGTGGACTATAGTGGTATTGACTGGTGGACAACAGTGGTATTGACTGCTGGACTATAGTGGTACTGACTGGTGGACTACAGTGGTACTGACTGGTGGACTCTAGTGGTACTGACTGGTGGACTATAGTGGTACTGACTGGTGGACTATATTGGTATTGACTGGTGGACTACAGTGGTACTGACTGGTGGACTATAGTGGTATTGACTGGTGGACTATAGTGGTACTGACTGGTGGACTGCAGTGGTACTGACTGGTGGAATATAGTGGTACTGACTGGTGGACTATAGTGGAATTGACAGGTGGACTACAGTGGTATTGACTGGTGGACTACAGTGGTATTGACTGGTGGACTCTAGCGGTACTGACTGGTGGACAATAGTGGTATTGACTGGTGGACTATAGTGGTACTGACTGGTGGACTATAGTGGTATTGACTGGTGGACTATAGTGGTACTGACTGGTTGAATATAGTGGTATTGACTGGTGGACTATAGTGGTATTGACTGGTGGACTACAGTGGTACTGACTGGTGGAATATAGTGGTATTGACTGGTGGACTATAGTGGTATTGACTGGTGGAATATAGTGGTATTGACTGGTGGACTATAGTGGTATTGACTGGTGGACTATAGTGGTATTGACTGGTGGACTACAGTGGTATTGACTGGTGGAATATAGTGGTATTGACTGGTGGACTATAGTGGTATTGACATGTGGACTACAGTGGTACTGACTGGTGGAATATAGTGGGATTGACTGGTGGACTATAGTGGTATTGACTGGTGGACTATAGTGGTATTGACTGGTGGACAACAGTGGTATTGACTGGTGGACTATAGTGGTACTGACTGGTGGACTATAGTGGTATTGACTGGTGGACAATAGTGGTCTTGACTGGTAGACTATAGTGGTATTAACTGGTGGACTATAGTGGTACTGACTGGTGGACTATAGTGTTACTGATGGACTACAGTGGTATTGACTGGTGGACTATAGTGGTATTGACTGGTGGACTATAGTGGTACTGACTGGTGGAATATAGTGGTATTGACTGGTGGAAAATAGTGGTTCTGACTGGTGGACTACAGTGGTACTAACTGGTGGACTATAGTGTTACTGATGGACTACAGTGGTATTGATTGGTGGACTATAGTGGTATTGACTGGTGGACTATAGTGGTACTGACTGGTGGAATATAGTGGTATTGACTGGTGGACTATAGTGGTATTGACTGGTGGAATATAGTGGTATTGACTGGTGGACTACAGTGGTATTGACTGGTGGAATATAGTGGTATTGACTGGTGGACTATAGTGGTATTGACTGGTGGACTACAGTGGTACTGACTGGTGGACTATAGTGTTACTGATGGACTACAGTGGTATTGACTGGTGGACTACAGTGGAACTGACTGGTGGAATATAGTGGTATTGACTGGTGGACTATAGTGGTATTGACTGGTGGAATATAGTGGTATTGACTGGTGGACTACAGTGGTATTGACTGGTGGAATATAGTGGTATTGACTGGTGGACTATTGTGGTATTGACTGGTGGACTATAGTGGTATTGACTGGTGGACTATAGTGGTATTGACTGGTAAACTATAGTGGTATTGACTGGTGGACTACAGTGGTATTGACTGGTGGAATATAGTGGTACTGACTGGTGGACTATAGTGGTATTGCCTGGTGGACTATAGTGGTACTGACTGGTGGACTATAGTGGTATTGACTGGTGGACTACAGTGTTACTGACTGGTGGACTATAGTGGTACTGACTGGTGGACTATAGTGGTACTGACTGGTGGACTATAGTGGTATTGACTGGTGGACTATAGTGGTACTGACTGGTGGACTACAGTGGTACTGACTGGTGGACTCTAGTGGTATTGACTGGTGGACTATAGTGGTACTGACTGGTGGACTATAGTGGTATTGACTGGTGGACTACAGTGGAACTGACTGGTGGAATATAGTGGTATTGACTGGTGGACTATAGTGGTATTGACTGGTGGAATATAGTGGTATTGACTGGTGGACTACAGTGGTATTGACTGGTGGAATATAGTGGTATTGACTGGTGGACTATTGTGGTATTGACTGGTGGACTATAGTGGTATTGACTGGTGGACTATAGTGGTATTGACTGGTAAACTATAGTGGTATTGACTGGTGGACTACAGTGGTATTGACTGGTGGAATATAGTTGTACTGACTGGTGGACTATAGTGGTATTGCCTGGTGGACTATAGTGGTACTGACTGGTGGACTATAGTGGTATTGACTGGTGGACTACAGTGTTACTGACTGGTGGACTATAGTGGTACTGACTGGTGAACTATAGTGGTACTGACTGGTGGACTATAGTGGTACTGACTGGTGGACTACAATGGTACTGACTGGAGGACTACAGTGGTACTGACTGGTGGACTATAGTGGTACTGACTGGTGGAATATAGTGTTATTGACTGGTGGACTATAGTGGTATTGACTGGTGGAATATAGTTGTATTGACTGGTGGACTATAGTGGAATTGACTGGTGGACTATAGTGGTATTGACTGGTGGACTACAGTGTTACTGACTGGTGGACTATAGTGGTATTGCCTGGTGGACTATAGTTTTACTGACTGGTGGACTATAGTGGTACTGACTGGTGGACTATGGTGGTACTGACTGGTAGACTATAGTGGTATTGACTGGTGGACTATAGTGGTACTGACTGGTGGACTATAGTGGTATTGACTGGTGGACTATAGTGGTACTGACTGGTGGACTATAGTGGTATTGACTGGTGGACTATAGTGGTACAGACTGGTAGACTATAGTGGTATTGACTGGTGGACTATAGTGGTACTGACTGGTGGACTACAGTGGTACTGACTGGTGGACTCTAGTGGTACTGACTGGTGCACTGCAGTGGTACTGACTGGTGGACTATAGTGGTACTGACTGGTGGACTTTAGTTGTATTGACTGGTGGACTACAGTGGTACTGACTGGTGGACTACAGTGGTACTGACTGGTGGACTATAGTGGTACTGACTGGTGGACTATGGTGGTACTGACTGGTGGACTATAGTGGTATTGACTGGTGGACTACAGTGGTACTGACTGGTGGACTATAGTGGTATTGACTGGTGGACTATAGTAGTACTGACTGGTGGACTATAGTGGTATTGACTGGTGGACTATAGTGGTACTGACTGATGGACTATAGTGGTACTGACTGGTGGACTCTAGTGGTACTGACTGGTGGACTGCAGTGTTACTGACTGGTGGAATATAGTGGTACTGACTGGTGGACTATAGTGGTATTGACAGGTGGACTACACTGGTATTGACTGGTGGACTACAGGTGTATTGACTGGTGGACTCTAGCAGTACTGACTGGTGGACAATAGTGGTATTGACTGGTGGACTATAGTGGTACTGACTGGTTGACTATAGTGGTATTGACTGGTGGACTGTAGTGGTACTGACTGGTGGAAAATAGTGGTTCTGACTGGTGGACTATAGTGGTACTGACTGGTGGATTATAGTGTTACTGACTGGTGGACTATAGTGTTACTGACTGGTGGACCAAAGTGGTATTGACTGGTGGAATATAGTGGTACTGACTGGTGGACTATAGTGTTATTGATGGACTACAGTGGTACTGACTGGTGGACTATAGTGGTATTGACTGATGGACTATAGTGGTACTGACTGGGTGAATATAGTGGTATTGACTGGTGGACTATAGTGTTACTGACAGGGGGACTACAGTGGTATTGACTGGTGGAATATAGTGGTACTGACTGGTGGACTATAGTGTTATTGATGGACTACAGTGGTACTGACTGGTGGACTATAGTGGTATTGACTGGTGGACTATAGTGGTACTGACTGGGTGAATATAGTGGTATTGACTGGTGGACTATAGTGGTATTGACTGGTGGACTACAGTGGTACTGACTGGTGGAATATAGTGGTATTGACTGGTGGAATATAGTGATATTGACTGGTGGAATATAGTAGTATTGACTGGTGGACTATAGTGGTATTGACTGGTGGACTATAGTGGTATTGACTGGTGGACTATAGTGGTATTGACTGGTGGACTACAGTTGTATTGACTGGTGGAATATAGTGGTATTGACATGTGGACTACAGTGGTGCTGACTGGTGGAATATAGTGGTATTGACTGGTGGACTATAGTGGTATTGCCTGGTGGACTATAGTGGTATTGACTGGTGGACAACAGTGGTATTGACTGGTGGACTATAGTGGTACTGACTGGTGGACTACAGTGGTACTGACTGGTGGACTCTAGTGGTACTGACTGGTGGACTATAGTGGTACTGACTGGTGGACTATAGTGGTATTGACTGGTGGACTACAGTGGTACTGACTGGTGGACTATAGTGGTATTGACTGGTGGACTATAGTAGTACTGACTGGTGGACTCTAGTGGTATTGACTGGTGGACTATAGTGGTACTGACTGGTGGACTATAGTGGTACTGACTGGTGGACTCTAGTGGTACTGACTGGTGGACTGCAGTGGTACTGAATGGTGGAATATAGTGGTACTGACTGGTGGACTATAGTGGTATTGACAGGTGGACTACAGTGGTATTGACTGGTGGACTACAGTGGTATTGACTGGTGGACTTTAGCGGTACTGACTGGTGGACAATAGTGGTATTGACTGGTGGACTATAGTTGTACTGACTGGTGGACTATAGTGGTATTGACTGGTGGACTATAGTGGTACTGACTGGTGGAAAATAGTGGTTCTGACTGGTGGACTATAGTGGTACTGACTGGTGGATTATAGTGTTACTGACTGGTGGACTATAGTGTTACTGACTGGTGGACTACAGTGGTATTGACTGGTGGAATATAGTGGTACTGACTGGTGGACTATAGTGTTATTGATGGACTACAGTGTTACTGACTGGTGGACTATAGTGGTATTGACTGGTGGACTATAGTGGTACTGACTGGGTGAATATAGTGGTATTGACTGGTGCACTATAGTGGTATTGACTGGTGGACTACAGTGGTACTGACTGGTGGACTATAGTGGTATTGACTGGTGGACTATAGTGGTATTGACTGGTGGACTACAGTGGTACTGACTGGTGGAATATAGTGGTATTGACTGGTGGACTATAGTGGTATTGACTGGTGGACTATAGTGGTATTGACTGGTGGACAACAGTGGTACTGACTGATGGAATATAGTGGTATTGACTTGTGGACTATATTGGTATTGACTTGTGGACTATACGACTTGACAACTAGTCTGTCCTGATTAATCCCTGCTGTAGCGTCTCTAATGGACCTCTAGTCTGTTCTGAATACCACTGCTGTAGTATCTCTACTCACTAGTCTGTCCTGAATACCACTGCTGTAGCATCTCTACTCACTAGTCTGTCCTGAATACCACTGCTGTAGCATCTCTACTCTCTAGTCTGTCCTGAATACCACTGCTGTAGTATCTCTACTCTCTAGTCTGTCCTGCATACCACTGCTGTAGCATCTCTACTCACTAGTCTGTCCTGAATACCACTGCTGTAGCATCTCTACTCACTAGTCTGTCCTGAATACCACTGCTGTAGCATCTCTACTCACTAGTCTGTCCTGAATACCACTGCTGTAGCATCTCTACTCTCTAGTCTGTCCTGAATACCACTGCTGTAGTATCTCTACTCTCTAGTCTGTCCTGCATACCACTGCTGTAGCATCTCTACTCACTAGTCTGTCCTGAATACCACTGCTGTAGCATCTCTACTCACAAGTCTGTCCTGAATACCACTGCTTTAGCATCTCTACTCTCTAGTCTGTCCTGAATACCACTGCTGTAGCATCTCTACTCTCTAGTCTGTCCTGAATACCACTGCTGTAGCATCTCTACTCACTAGTCTGTCCTGAATACCACTGCTGTAGCATCTCTACTCACTAGTCTGTCCTGAATACCACTGCTGTAGCATCTCTACTCACTAGTCTGTCCTGAATACCACTGCTGTAGCATCTCTACTCACTAGTCTGTCCTGAATACCACTGCTGTAGCATCTCTACTCACTAGTCTGTCCTGAATACCACTGCTGTAGCATCTCTACTCACTAGTCTGTCCTGAATACCACTGCTGTAGCATCTCTACTCACTAGTCTGTCCTGAATACCACTGCTGTAGTGTCTCCACTAGACCTCTAGTATGTCCCACTCTGAGCCATAACACTGAATTATTAACTAGAGCCCCTTGTTTACCACTTGGGATCAATCGCACAACAACTGTTATTATGATACTGTATCACCTCACACACACACACACACACACACACACACACACACACACACACACACACACACACACACACACACACACACACACACACACACACACACACACACACACACACACACACACACACACACAAACGACGAAAGACACATCCACACACACAGTACATGCACGATCTGTTTATTTACTTCCCACCACCACAATGTCCCCAGGCCCCAATTCCCTCTGGGTAATATGGGTGCTCTGGTTACTGGCAACAATGGTGGCGTTTATTATTTGTCACGATTACTAGGCAACAACAAACCAACCGGATTGGTGTTGGATTTCGGTTAGTTTCATAATAAATTACAGCTCATTAATAATTAATTAAGGAACACTGGTTAATTTACAGCCATGTGTAAACATCCCTTATCTTCTCAGTCCGATTGTGTGTGTGTGTGTGTGTGTGTGTGTGTGTGTGTGTGTGTGTGTGTGTGTGTGTGTGTGTGTGTGTGTGTGTGTGTGTGTGTGTGTGTGTGTAAGAGAGAGAGAATGTCCATTTAACATGTATTTATATATTTATTTATTCTGTATGCCTTCATCTCACTTGTGCTTATTTGGCCCTCAAGGAGTTAGTACAGTAGAGTTTCTCCTTGAGGGCTCTTAGTACAGTAGAGTATCTCCTTGAGGGCTCTTAGTACAGTAGAGTATAACATTGAGAGCCCTTTCTCTTAGTACAGTAGAGTTTCACCTTGAGGGCTCTTAGCACAGTAGAGTTTCACCTTGAGGGCTCTTAGTACAGTAGAGTATCTCCTTGAGGGCTCTTAGTACAGTAGAGTATCTCCTTGAGGGCTCTTAGTACAGTAGAGTATCTCCTTGAGGGCTCTTAGTACAGTAGAGTATCTCCTTGAGGGCTCTTAGTACAGTAGAGTATAACATTGAGAGCCCTTTCTCTTAGTACAGTAGAGTTTCACCTTGAGGGCTCTTAGCACAGTAGAGTTTCACCTTGAGGGCTCTTAGTACAGTAGAGTATCTCCTTGAGGGCTCTTAGTACAGTAGAGTATCTCCTTGAGGGCTCTTAGTACAGTAGAGTATCTCCTTGAGGGCTCTTAGTACAGTAGAGTATCTCCTTGAGGGCTCTTAGCACAGTAGAGTTTCACCTTGAGGGCTCTTAGTACAGTAGAGTATCTCCTTGAGGGCTCTTAGTACAGTAGAGTATCTCCTTGAGGGCATCTTAGTACAGTAGAGTAAAAGCCCTCAAAGTGAAGCTCTACTGTACTAAGGGCCCTCAAGGAGATACTCTACTGTACTAAAGGGTAAAGAGTCGACTCCGGGACGCTGGCCTTCTAGGCCGAGTTCCTCTGTCCAGTGTCTGTGTTCTTTTGCCCATCTAATCTTTTGTTTTTATTGGCCAGTCTGATATATTGCTTTTTCTTTGCAACTCTGCCTAGAAGGCCAGCATCCCGGAGTCGCCTCTTCACTGTTGACGTTGAGACTGGTGTTTTGCGGGTACTATTTAACAAAGCTGCCAGTTGAGGACTTGTGAGGCGTCTGTTTCTCAAACTAGACACTCTAATGAACTTTTCCTCTTGCTCAGTTGTGCACCGGGGCCTCCCACTCGTCTTTCTACTCTGGTTAGAGCCAGTTTGCAATGTTCTGTGAAGGGAATAGTACACAGCGTTGTATGAGATCTTCAGTTTGTTGGCAATTTCTGGAATGTAATAGCCTTCATTTCTCAGAACAAGAATAGACTGACGAGTTTCAGAAGAAAGAGCTTTGTTTCTTGCCATTTTGAGCCTGTAATCGAACCCACAAATGCTGATGATCCAGATACTAAACTAGTTTAAAGAAGGCCAGTTTTATTGCTTCTTTAATCAGAACTTGTTTCCAGTTGTGCTAACATAATTGCAAAAGGGTTTTCTAATGATCTATTAGCCTTTTAAAATTATAAACTTGGATTAGCTAACACAACGTGCCATTGTAACACAGGAGTGATGGTTGCTGATAATGGGCCTCTGTACGCCTATGTAGATATTCCATCCAAAATCTGCCGTTTCCAGCTACAATAGTCATTTACAAACATTAACAATGTCTACACTGTACTGACCCCAAACTTTTGAACGGTGGTGTATGTAAATGTAATATTTATTTTGTTTTGAATACATTTGCAAAAATATCTAAAAACCTGTTTTTGCTTTGTCATTATGGGGTATAGTGTGTAGATTGATGAGAAACAACAAACAATTTATCCCATTATAGAATAAGGCTGTAATGTAACATTATCAGGATCTCGTTCCATCACGGTATAAATCAATATGTTGCTTTTCTCTGTCTGGCCGATAGGGGTCAGTAGTCATCACACAGTGATATACAAAGGGTGGAGAATGGAGAGGGAGAGAGAGAGGGGGGAGAGAGGGAGAGAGGGAGAGAGAGAGGGAGAGAGGGAGAGAGAGAGGGAGAGAGAGAGGGAGAGAGAGAGAGGGATAGAGGGGATAGAGGGAGAGGGGGGAGAGAGAGAGAGAGAGAGAGAGAGAGAGAGAAGAGGTTTTGTTTTTCTTTAATGAAACATTCTCATTTCAATAAAACATAAAAATATATCCTGTACTGCATACATGTACCTTACTCACCTTGACCTCTACCCCATGATACAAAACACCACACATCACAATAACCAAAACCTCACCACTTCTACAACCGTATTGTAGTGTGTGTGTGTGTGTGTGTGGTTTTTGTGGTGTGTAAATTATTTCATATCTGCCGTTTCAAAAATGACCTTAAGACAATCTTTGTCCTCTGGTGGTGTACAGCTTTCATGGAAATATGAACAAAGGCGATGTTTAACTTTTTCTAATGTTGGAGTCACTCTAGGAAAAGTCATCACATTTCAAGTAGAAAAGAAAAACATTTAGGGGGTTTTCTCTGCTGTTAAACATAGTGGCGGGTCATTTTTGGCCCTTAAGACGACACAAGGGTTAAATAAATAACAATAACTCATCAATCTAAACACAATACACCACAATGACAAAGTAAAAACAGGTTACACAGGTTGCCACCAGTCACTTAGTGGGTCACAAGCCCAATAACAAACTGGCTCCTCTACCACCCAGTCTGTTATCTCTAATGGACAGGCCTGGTGGGGATGGTGTGTGTGTGTGTGTGTGTGTGTGTGTGTGTGTGTGTGTGTGTGTGTGTGTGTGTGTGTGTGTGTGTGTGTGTGTGTGTGTGTGTGTGTGTGTGTGTGTGTGTGTGGTGTGTGCGTGCGCGTGTGTGTGTGTGTGTAATGACACTGACATCCCACATCCTCCATCTGCTTTTACAACCTATTAATTAGAGCAGCACTATCACTGACCTGCATCTCATCCCTCCATCTCATCCCTCAATCTCATCTCTCTCTATCTCTGTCTCTATCTCTTTATCTCTCTCTCTGTCTGTCTGTCTCTCTGTCACTCTCTCTCTCTGTCTGTGTCTCTCTCTGTCTCTCTCTCTCTCTCTCTCTGTCTGTCTATCTCTCTCTCTGTCTCTCTCTCTCTCTGTCTGTCTCTCTCTCTGTCTCTCTCTCTCTCTCTTTCTCTGTCTGTCTCTCTCTCTGTCTCTCTCTCTCTGTCTCTCTCGCTCTCTCTGTGTCTGTCTCTCTCTCTCTCTGTCTCTCTCTCTCTGTCTGTCTCTCTCAATTCAATTCAATTCAATTCGCTTTATTGGCATGACGTAACAATATACATATTGCCAAAGATTATTTTGGATATTTACAATATAAAAATAAATAAAAAATGAGAATCAAATATTGTCAACGGGACAACAGTAACAACAATAACCAAGGGTCAAAATAACCATACATTCAACAATAACAATAATCATACAGTAGAGGACATGTGCAGGTTTATTGGTCTGTCAGACACTGTCCCTCAACTTATGGCAGGCAGCAATGTAGTGCGCTGCCAACACACAGCTCTTTGCGTCCTCCCCCAACAGGACGGGTAGCCTATCCTCATCAGAGAGGTCTTTGAAACCTTGAATAAGGGTTTCAAATTTGGGGAAATGACACTCTCTAATTGTTTTATATTTTTGACATTTTGTCAGGAAATGCAGCTCCGTCTCAGGTTTTGCTGTGGTGCAGTGGTTGCACAGCCTTTCCTCTACAGGGAGCCAGGTTTTCCTGTGTCTACCCTTCTCAATGGCAAGGCTGTGCTCACTGAGCCTGTACTTTGTCAAGGTTTTTCTAAGGTTTTGATCAGTAACCATGGTCAAATATTTAGCCACGGTGTACTGTCGATTTAGGGCCAGATAGCACTGCATTTTGCTTTGTGTTTGTGCTTGTGTTTCCCAATAAGCAATGTAGTTTTGTTTTGACTGTGTTGTAATTTGGTTTATTCTGATTGATTGGATGTTCTGGTCCTGAGGCTTCAGTGTGTTAGTAGAACAGGTTTGTGAACTCAGCCACAGGACCAGCTGGATGAGGGGACTCTTTTCTTTGCTCAGCTCTTGGCATTGCAGGGCTTGGTAATGATATGAGAGGGGGTCACTGTATTTTAGATGTTTCCAAAACTTAATTGCTCTTATTTGAGTTTTTATTATTAGTGGATATTGGCCTAATTCTGCCCTGCATGCATTGTTTGTAGTTTTCCTCTGGACACGTAGGATCATCTTACAGAACTCTGCATGTAGGGTTTCAATGGGGTGTTTGTCCCATTTGATGAAATCTTGTTTTGCAAGTGGACCCCACACCTCGCTGCCATAAAGTGCAATTGGTTCAATGACATATTCAATTAGTTTTTGCCAAATTTTAATAGGTATTTCGATTTCAATTTGCTTTTTAATGGCGTAGAATGCCCTGCGTGCTTTCTCTCTCAGTTCATTCACTGCCTCATTAAGGTGTCCAGTTGAGCTTATTTTTAAACCTAAGTAATTGTAGTGTGTACAGTACTCTATATATTTTGTACCAATTGAGAACTTTGGTCTAATTCCCTGAGATCTGGATCTTCTCTGGAAAATCATTATTTTAGTCTTTTTGGGGTTTACTGCCAGGGCCCAGGTCTGGCAGTACTGCTCTAGCAGGTCCAGGCTCTGCTGTAGGCCAGGTGCTGTGGGTGACAGCAGGCATAGGTCATCTGCGAAGAGTAGGCATTTAACTTCTGAATTGTGGAGACTAACACCAGGGGCTGAGGATTTTTCTAGAATAGTGGCCAATTCGTTAATGTAAATATTGAAGAGTGCAGGGCTCAGATTGCAACCCTGACGACGGCCCCGCCCCTGGTTAAAGAATTCTATTCTTTTCTTACCAATTTTAATGCTGCACGTATTGCCAGTATACATTGATTTAATTATGTCATATGTTTTACTCCCTACACCACTTTCAATAACTTTGTAGAACAGTCCTGTATGCCAAATAGAATCAAATGCTTTTTGGAAGTCGATAAAGCAAGCGTATATTTTGGTATTAGTTTGGTGGACATGTTTATCTATCAGGGTGTGTAGGGTGTAAATATGATCAGTTGTGCGACGTTTTGGTATAAATCCAATTAAGACATTGTGCTTATTAAGGAAGTTTAGAACTCTTACATTGATGATACTACAGAAAACCTTCCCCAGGTTACTGTTCACACCAATGCCTCTGTATTTGTTAGGGTCAAATTTGTCTCCGTTCTTAAAGATTGGGGTTATGAGTCCTTGATTCCAGATGTCAGGGAAATAACCTACACTCAGGATCAAATTAAACAGTTTTAATATAGCCAATTGAAATTTTGCACTAGTGAGTTTGAGCATCTCATTTAGGATGCCATCAGGTCCGCATGCTTTTTTAAATTTGAGAGCCTGAAGTTTCTTATAGAGCTCCTGGTCAGTAATTGGGGAGTCCAATGGGTTTTGATTGTCCTTTATAGCTTTTTCTAATCCATTCAACTTCTCATGAATTCCTAAATTTTTTTAGTTTTTTCCAATTTTGCCAAAAGTTGTTTGTGTTTATGGACTCCTCAATTAGTGTCAGCTGCTTGCTGTTGTACTGTGCTTTTTTGGTTCTGAGTGTACGTTTATAGAGTTTTAAAGTCTCACAGTAATGAAGGCGTAATTCACCATTATTTGGGTCTCTGTGCTTTTGGTTGAATAGTGTTCTAAGTTTTTTCCTTATAATTTTACAATCTGCATCAAACCAGTTTTAGTTTAGTTTTTTATCAATTTTTATCAATTTCAATTTCAATCTCTCTCTCTGTCTGTCTCTCTCTCTCTGTCTGTGTCTCTCTCTGTCTCTCTCTCTCTCTCTCTGTGTCTGTCTCTCTCTCTCGCTGTCTGTCTCTCTCTCTCTGTCTGTGTCTCTCTCTGTCTCTCTGTCTCTCTCTCTCTCTCTCTCTGTCTCTCTCTCTCGCTCTCTCGCTCTCTCTCTCTCTCTCTCTCTCTCTGTCTCTCTCTCTCGCTCTCTCTCTCTCTCTCTCTCTCTCTCTCTCGCTCTCTCTCTCGTTCTCTCTCTCTCTCTTTCTCTCTCTCTCTTTCTCTCTCTCTCTCTCTTTCTCTCTCTCTCTCTCTCTTTCTCTCTCTCTCTCTCTTTCTCTCTCTCTCTCTCTTTCTCTATCTCTTTATCTCTGTCAAATTCAAATTCAAGCTGCTTTATTGGCATGAAAAACATTGTGTCAATTTTGCCAAAGCAACAATCAAATCAAATCAAATGTATTTATATAGCCCTTCTTACATCAGCTGATATCTCAAAGTGCTGTACAGAAACCCAGCCTAAAACCCCAAAAAGCAAGCAATGCATGTGAAAGAAGCACGGTGGCTAGGAAAAACTCCCTAGGAAAAACTCCCTAGAAAGGCCAAAAACCTAGGAAGAAACCTGGAGAGGAACCAGGCTATGAGGGGTGGCCAGTCCTCTTCTGGCTGTGCAGGGTGGATATTATAACAGAACATGGTCAAGATGTTAAAATGTTCATAAATGACCAGCATGGTCAAATAATAATAATCATAGTAGTTGTCGAGGGTGCAACAAGCACGTCCGGTGAACAGGTCAGGGTTCCATAGCCGCAGGCAGAACAGTTGAAACTAGAGCAGCAGCAAGGCCAGGTGGACTGGGGACAGCAAGGAGTCATCATACCAGGTAGTCCTGAGGCATGGTCCTAGGGCTCAGGTCCTCCGAAAGAAAGACAGAAAGAGAGAAAGAGAATTAGAGAGAGCATATTTAAATTCACACAGGACACCGGATAAGACAAGAGAAATACTCCAGATGTAACAGACTGACCCTAGCCCCCCGACACATAAACTACTGCAGCATAAATACTGGAGGCTGAGACAGGAGGGATCAGAAGACACTGTGGCCCCATCCGATGATACCCCCGGACAGGGCCAAACAGGCAGGATATAACCCCACCCACTTTGCCAAAGCACAGCCCCCACACCACTAGAGGGATGTCTCCAACCACCAACTTACCGTCCTAAGACAAGGCCGAGTATAGCCCACAACGATCTCCGCCATGGCACAACCCAAGGGGGGGCGCCAACCCAGACAGGAAGACCACGTCAGTGACTCAACCCACTCAAGTGACGCACCCCTCCCATGGACGGCATGGAAGAACACCAGTAAGCCAGTGACTCAGCCCCTGTAAAAGGGTTAGAGGCAGAGAACCCCAGTGGAAAGAGGGGAACCGGCAAGGCAGAGACAGCAAGGGCGGTTCGTTGCTCCAGCCTTTCCGTTCACCTTCACACTCCTGGGCCAGACTATACTTAATCATAGGACCTACTGAAGAGATAAGTCTTCAGTAAAGACTTTAAGGTTGAGACTGAGTCTGCGTCTCTCACATTGGTAGGCAGACCATTCCATAAAAATGGAGCTCTATAGGAGAAAGCCCTACCTCCAGCCGTTTGCTTAGAAATTCTAGGGACAATTAGGAGGCCTGCGTCTTGTGACCGTAGCGTACGTGTAGGTATGTACGGCAGGACCAAATCGTAAAGATAGGTAGGAGCAAGCCCATGTAATGCTTTGTAGGTTAGCAGTAAAACCTTGAAATCAGCCCTTGCCTTAACAGAAAGCCAGTGTAGGGAGGCTAGCACTGGAGTAATATGATCAAATTTTTTGGTTCTAGTCAGGATTCTAGCAGCCGTATTTAGCACTAACTGAAGTTTGTTTAGTGCTTTATCCGGGTAGCCGGAAAGTAGAGCATTGCAGTAGTCCAGCCTAGAAGTAACAAAAGCAGGGATTAATTTTTCTGTCATTTTTGGACAGAAAGTTTCTGATTTTTGCAATGTTACGTAGATGGAAAAAAGCTGTCCTTGAAACAGTCTTGATATGTTCTTCAAAAGAGAGATCAGGGTCCAGAGTAATGCCGAGGTCCTTCACAGTTTTATTTGAGACGACTGTACAACCATCCAGATTAATTGTCAGATTCAACAGAAGATCTCTTTGTTTCTTGGGACCTAGAACAAGCATCTCTGTTTTGTCCGAGTTTAAAAGTAGAAAGTTTGCAGCCATCCACTTCTTTATGTCTGAAACACAGGCTTCTAGCGAGGGCAATTTTGGGGCTTCACCATGTTTCATTGAAATGTACAGCTGTGTGTCGTCCGCATAGCAGTGAAATGTAACATTATGTTTTCGAATGACATCCCCAAGAGGTAAAATATATAGTGAAAACAATAGTGGTCCTAAAACGGAACCTTGTAATACAATTATAAACAATAACAAATCATAATATAAAATGGCAGTAAATAATAATACAAAATTAAATATAAAAATCTAAATATGGAAAATGAAACAATAACTAACTTATAACTAAATAACGGTCATATTCACCATTACGTCAGTACTACAACTACTATCATCATTACCACTACTACTACCACCACCATCACTAAACTGTTATCATTACCATTACTACCCATACCACTACTACTACCACCACCATCACTAAACTGCTATCATTACCATTACCACCCACACCACTACTACCACTACTACTACCACCACCATCACTAAACTGCTATCATTACCATTACCACCCATATCAATACTACTACCACCACCATCACTAAACTGCTATCATTACCATTACCATTACCACCCATACCACTACTACTACCACCACCATCACTAAACTGTTATCATTACCATTACCACCCATACCACTACTACTACCACCACCATCACTAAACTGCTATCATTACCATTACCACCCACACCACTACTACTACTACCACCACCATCACTAAACTGCTATCATTACCATTACCACCCATACCACTACTACTACCACCACCATCACTAAACTGTTATCATTACCATTACCACCCATATCACTACTACTACCACCACCATCACTAAACTGCTATCATTACCATTACCACCCATACCACTACTACTACCACCACCATCACTAAACTGCTATCATTACCATTACTACCCATACCACTACTACTACTACCACCACCATCACTAAACTGTTATCATTACCATTACCACCCACACCACTACTACCACTACTACTACCACCACCATCACTAAACTGTTATCATTACCATTACCACCCATACCACTACTACTACCACCACCATCACTAAACTGCTATCATTACCATTACCACCCATACCACTACTACTACCACCATCACTAAACTGCTATCATTACCATTACTACCCATACCACTACTATTTGGAATGATAAACAACAATAATAATAGTAATAACAATAATAGTAATAATAAGTAAGTTACTGCTTACTATGCAGATGTTATTATTCAGTGTCCCTCAGGCTATGGCAGGCAAATACATATTTGGCTGCAAGAGGAGCCATTGCTCCTTTGCCCATGAGTATTTTTACTTTTTCCTCTGGGTTTAATAAGTTAAAATTTGGAATAAATGTAGTCATTTCTGTGAATAATGAATCTCTTTGTAAGGAATATTTATCACAGTAAAGGAGAAAGTGCATCTCTGTCTCTACCTCCCCTGTCGTGCAGTGACCACATACACGCTCCTCTTTGGGTAGCCATGTCTTTTTATGTCTGCCGGTTTCTATTGCCAATTGGTGGTCACTCACAATGTACTTGGTAAGGATCTGTCTCTGCTTCGTATCTCTGACAGAGTAGAGATAATCAGCCAATTCATATTCTCTGTTTAGGGTCAGATAGAAATTTAGTCGGCTTTGGGATTTTGTTTCGTTTTTCCAATGTTTTAAATATGAGTCCTTTGATTGGTTCATGATTTTGTTTATTTGAATTCTTTCTTTTGAAGCTTTTCTCTCTCAGTCTCTCTCTCTCTTTCTCTCTCCTCTCCTTCGCTTTCTTTCTTTCTCTGGCTCGATTCCTTTTAAATCTCTCTTTCAATATTCAATATTTAATAAATGCTTTATGTCATGGATGGGTGGTTACCACTGTTGCTAAATCAATGTACAGTATATGTAGTATTACATAAATGAACAATATGTTTGAGCAACAATAATCATATATATATATATATATATATATATATATATATATATCAACCAAAACAGTTATACATAGTAAATAATACACACGAGAGAAAACAAACGGCAACATTTGAGAATATACCAGATTGAATCTACATTCTCTCTCTGTCTCCCTCTCTCTCCTCTCTCTCTTTTAAATTCTCCATATCTTTCTCCCTCTCTCTCTTTATTTCTTTCTCTCTCTCCTCCTCTGTCTCTCTCTCTCTGTCTGTCTCTCTCTCTCATTCTCTGTCTCTCTCTTTCTCCCCTCCCCCTTATCCTCTCTCTCTCTCTTTCTCTGCATGTTCCACTCTTTCCCAATACAGTGGAACATGCCGACATCACAACGCCTGTGTTATTGGCATCACAACTATAGTGTTGTTGGCAGATATCATAAGCTACTCTCTCCAACCAGCCAACAACACCTACGTTGTCTGTACCATTGAGCAACCATTGCAGACAGATATTAAACTACATGTTTTCTGCTATTTGGTATTTTACTAGGTTCCCCAGTAGCTGTTGTCATAGCAGCGGCTACTCTTCCTGGGGTCCACACAGATCATGAAACATGACATAATACAGAAAATTCATAGACAAGAACAGCTCAAGGACAGAACAAGATACATTTAAAAACGACAGTCTTAGCCTACTTATAAATATATACACACAAACTATCTAGGTCAAATAGGGGAGAGGACTTTAACTCTGTTCATTCTGAAAAGCAGAGGTAAAAGTTCTCCTCTCTCTCTCTCTCTCTCTCTCTCTCTCTCTCTCTCTCTCTCTCTCTCTCTCTCTCTCTCTCTCTCTCTCTCTCTCCTCTCTCTCCCATATATCCCCCTGAGGAGGGACCGAGACAAGTTTATTAGCAGAGAGGATATACCTGAATAAACAGTGTGTGTGTATTTCAGTGGAGGCTACTGAGGGGAGGACGGCTATTAAATAATGGCTGGAACAGGAGCTAATGGAATGGCATCAAACTATGTGTTTGATGTATTTGATACCATTACTACGCTGGGGATAAAGAGATGGGGGGAGAGAGAGATGGGGATGAAGAGCGATGGAGAGAGATAGAGAGAGGGAGATAGAGAGAGAGATGGGGATAGAGAGACAGCGGAGAGAAAGAGAGAGAGAGAGAGAGGGAGAGATGGTGATAAAGAGAGACAGCACAGCTCTACTAGACCAGGCCCAACACAGCACATATTTACCAGACCAGACCCGCCTCAGGACAGCAACACAGCTCTACTAGACCTGGTCCATCACAACACAGCTCTACTAGACCTGGCCCATCACAACACAGCTCTACTGGACCTGGCCCATCACAACACAGCTCTACTAGACCTGGCCCATCACAACACAGCTCTACTGGACCAGGCCCATCACAACACAGCTCTACTAGACCTGGCCCATCACAACACAGCTCTACTGGACCTGGCCCATCACAACACAGCTCTACTAGACCTGGCCCATCACAACACAGCTCTACTGGACCAGGCCCATCACAACACAGCTCTACTAGACCTGGCCCATCACAACACAGCTCTACTAGACCAGGCCCATCACAACACAGCTCTACTGGACCAGGCCCATCACAACACAGCTCTACTAGACCTGGCCCATCACAACACAGCTCTACTGGACCTGGCCCATCACAACACAGCTCTACTAGACCTGGCCCATCACAACACAGCTCTACTTCACCAGGCCCATCACAACACAGCTCTACTAGACCAGGCCCATCACAACACAGCTCACTAGACCTGGTCCATCACAACACAGCTCTACTGGACCAGGCCCATCACAACACAGCTCTACTAGACCTGGCCCATCACAACACAGCTCTACTGGACCAGGCCCATCACAACACAGCTCTACTAGACCTGGCCCGTCACAAGACAGCTCTACTGGACCTGGCCCATCACAACACAGCTCTACTAGACCAGGCCCGTCACAACACAGCTCTACTAGACCAGGCCCATCACAACACAGCTCTACTAGACCAGGCCCATCACAACACAGCTCTACTAGACCCCATCACAACACAGCTCTACTTGACCAGGCCCATCACAACACAGCTCTGATCACTACTCCAGGGTCGGACAGAACACTGTCCTTCAGAGAAGTACACCACACATGCAGTCCACACCATATATCATTCAGATCATCAGCCTACATATGCTGAGGTAACCTCTGGCAAAAGACACCTAGAACAATCAGAGATAGGAGAGGTGCACCAACTACTGCAACTAATATGCAGACTACTGAGCTAGACAGACCCTTTAATTCACACACACACACACACACACACACACACACACACACACACACACACACACACACACACACACACACACACACACACACACACACACACACACACACACACACACACACACACACACACAGGGTTGCAGATTGCATTGTACAAATTTTTTGTGCAATCTTATTCCATTCTTATTCATTTGTTTACAACTATTCTTAATTTTATTGGCACCGGTATTATAGTAATAACTATATGTAGTGGTGTGTGTGTGTATGTATGTGTGTGCGTGTGTGTGTATATATGTCTGTATGTGTGTGTGTGTGTATATATGTCTGTATGTGTGTGTGTGTGTATATATGTATGTATGTATGTATGTATGTATGTATGTATGTATGTATGTATGTATGTATGTATGTATGTATGTATGTATGTATGTATGTATGTATGTATGTATGTATGTATGTATGTGTCGTGTCTTTGGCTATGCCGGATTAAGTGATATGACATGCTAACTTATAAAATGATTTCTCTGTAATTAATATTACCTGGTTAAGCTAATCATGTAAATGTAATTAACTAGAAAGTCGGGGCACCACGGAAGAATGTTTATAGAGCTGTTATCTTCCGAATAAACTCTTAAAATACTTAGTAATATTTTACCTCGATAGCAGTCAATATTAACCCTTGTCTTATTTTCAGTCTCATAATGAAAGTTGTAAGTTCTTGGCTATCTTCACGAACCCTGGCTAACAAGTTGAATCAGCAATACAAAAGTGGGTTTAATTATTTATTTACTAAATACCTAACTAATCACACAGAATTACAAATACACAGAATACAATGTCGTCATACAGAAAACGTCCCGGTAGACGGAACATATATGACGGCTGGTTACACAAAGGAAAGGGGGTTGGGCTTGAATGAAAGAGCGGGAAGATTTAGGAACAGAGAAACAGCAGCTATGCTATCGTAAATACATTATCTTATGCATTCTAAATTACCGCCCATTTGGAAAAGGAAAATGCAATAAATATTTACTCTGAGCTGCGCTTCGGTAGATTGGTCGTAGATGCTGGCCGGGTTGGCCAACAGATCTTCCTGTTACTCGGAAGAATGTCTCTGGTGGTCAATTGGATACGTGGTGGTATCTTCGTCCGTCTGTTAGACTGGATCCGTCGTCCGTCTTTTCCTAGCCCACGTTACAGCGGCCGCTGCTAACTCAACGGCTAGGAAGTAGCACTTCTGTAGTGAATAAGCTCAAAGTTCATACCAGTTCATACCATAGCTCACGCCGAGGTTGGCTTAGTTGACATGTGTGTCCTTCTAACGTAGAGGCTGCAGGCCTCCCGTACTGGAACTACTGGTTAGCTTTTCGTCAAAGGATTATATAGTGGGGAGGGGGAGGGAGGTGTTTCATCGTTTATAACCCCTTGGTCTCTTCACAGGGTTGGGCCACTGATCGAGCAGGGCACTTTCCTTATGAAAACCCAAATCTCTCATTCGGAAGCTAAAATTACATTTCATCTCCTAACAAACATTTTCAATATCAAACATTTCAATTGCATAACAATTCCATGTGACTCTGATAACTAGGGGGTGTATACTTTCTCAGATACAGTTTATGTCGTCCTGTCATCAGTCATAATGTCTCAGATGACAACCGAACTGACATACATACTCATTACGTTCCCAAGCATATTTCCAACTGGTTTTATTAACAAAATATGTGGTACCTTTCCACATTTGTTTGATGTTCCCAGACTCTCTATATTTAACAGGACAGCAGTCCTTCAGTAGGGTCAGTAAGAGAGGGGAAGGGGGAAAGGTATTTATGGGGGGGGGTCATAAACCTTACCCACAGGCCAACGTCATGACAGTCCCCCCATGTTGTGTTCAATCTTGCGATTAAACTGCATGTTGTAAACCAATCATAAAAATGAATGTGGGTTGTCCTGGTTGTGGATCATCGTTGTGGTCCCCATCTGGCGGTCGACCTGGGTAGGGTGTCTGCAAATGAAGAAGTCCGCTCCAAGGCTGGGCAGTAGATGTCCAGTTGGTGGTTGCTATTGCAGTCCCCCCTCTGGTGGTCGACCCGGGTAGGGTCTCTGCAAATGAAGATGTCCGTTCTATGACTCGGCAGCGGATGTCCGGATTGGGATCGCCGTTCCGGACCCGTCGTCTGGTCGTCCAGACTAGAATATCTGGGCAGTAACTTAGGCAGATGTTAACAACGCACACACACTCATGAAATATATCATTACATTTCCTCCCAAATGAGCGGCGTTGTGGCACTAACTGATGGTTGTATGGGGGAGTTGTTTATGGCTCTATCACTTTCTATGTGCCGAAGAAAATGAAACAAAATGAATGAAAGCATAAACAAAACAAAATATAGTTATGCCACCTTAATCATCTAATTGGACTGTATTCTATCTACGTCCATGGTCTTTGCAAAATGACCCTATCATGGCATTGTCTAATGACATATTTAGGGCTTTCCTAATTTGCGGGGTGGCGCTTAGGGTACTATCCTAAGTTGACAACTATATGATAAGTCTTCAGCTGTAAGGCACTAGTTTTGGGCAGTCTACAGGATGACCTATGGACTTCTGGTTAGAAAACTGGTGAGTGCTGTAGAGTCAAAGGCCTAGAAGTAAATGTTCAACTTTACTAAGGCTGGTATTTTGCTTGGACCCTTAAGTGATCCTAGCATAAATCCTAATTGGATGTACCGTTGTGCATGTGCGTTTATGCTTACACAATCGCGCATGTCAAGGGAAGAAAACCAAGTATCCTGGCAGATTACAATTTGTTCAGAATGAGTCTGACGTAGTCAGGTAATTTTCAGGTCAATGCCTGGAGGTCAGTCAGAATTGGTGTCAAGGGAGTCTGTAGTAGTTTTCTACAAGTCACTGTGTCTTCCACTATTGTAGTGGCAGTTGGTATGAAGTCAATTTCATAGATATGTTATCCCCGGAGGAGCTAACCTCACGACGGAAGTACTCTAAGTATTAGACCAGTCGTACGTGGTGTGATCATGGTTCATGACTTCTAATAATTCTCTCCTGGACGGAGGGTTCTATTTATTAGTGGCATGTGTTAACCATTGGAAGAGTGCAATGGAGATTCCCTTCCCCGTGTTGCACTCTGAGTGACTCCTATGTCGCTATTATCAATAGCAATTTAACTTGTGAGGTTACTAATCCTCTTACTGAGTGTTGCTGGACTGACTGCGGTATTGGTACTGGTATTCAAGGGGTCCAGTTGTCCTACCGATTTATTCTGAAATATTATCTACCGGAACACATGATTGGAGCATATTACTAGTTGTATTGTAGTTGAACCTACACATGGCAAGGAATGATTATTGTTGCCATTTGTTTTGGAGGTGGACAAGTCCATTGGACTTCCTTTACGACCAGTGTGGTACACCTCAGTACTATCTTAGACGTGTTCTAAAATAATCCCCGTCTAGGGGCCTGTCTGCTCCTCACTGTTCTCATAGGTGAGTTTACAACTAGATTTGATTTATGCTCTGGCAGCCTCGTACGGTGTTGTCCGTAGTCTCGACCCCCCCACCGGCCTCGATCAGGCTCATCATGGGTCTGGGCTACTATTCCCCCCCTTTGTGTCTCGGGACCCCCCCACCAGCGGGTGGTATTGGTGTCCGAGGCGCAAACGAAAAGGTCGGACCCTATGTACGAGTTGTCCGTGGCCGCGTTATTATGAGAATGGCTGTAACCTTTCAACCAAATATCCTGGTGTTTGTGCTTCAACACCCTCAGTGGCTGTTGAGGTCTGTCAGTCACCACCGCGTCCGCGTGTGGCAACCTTTTCAGTACCTGCAAACTGAGACGAGGATATCGGTCTGTGATATCGCAAAGTGTTTCACCAGTGGGAGTCATCGGGTCAGTTGCTGGACTGACGCCATTAGTGTCATTGTAAGGGGTGACAGTCCCCAACAAAGCAGACGGTGTATCATCGGAAGCAGAGTGTACTCTGCGCAAGAGAAGTTCATCTCAACTACCGTATTGCACAACTGCAAGGAGGAGGGAAGTTGCTCATTCACAGAGACAGCTGGCTCGAAATCATGAAAAGAATGGTCAATCAGATTGGCTGATAGAATGTGTCGAGATATCGTAATATCTCCTTGGATCGGATTCTGCACCAAGAGGTTTCTAAACGTCTTTTCCCAAAGGGGTGCTTTCGACAGATACCCCTCGTGAATGACTGCATTGCAGCTAGCGTTAGGGGAAGACAGTGTGGTCAGTGGAGAAGGCACTGTGGCCTGTGACCATACCTGGTTGGTTTTCCAATCCATCAATGGGAGTAACCGATCCATCAAGTCTGCTCCAAGTAGCAGGGTTACAGTTTCGAGGCTGGTAACATACACAGGGTGAACGAGCGATACGTCCTGGAAGTGTAGTTTCAGCATGACTCTCAATGTGAGAGGCGAGGTAGTCTGAGTGACCCCTCGAAGTGTAGTGTCGCATCGTTCCACTTTTAACCAACGTTTAGTTGGCTTCAAAGCCCTTTTGAGATCATCAAACAATGTTTGAGAGATGAGTGATATTGTCGCACCCGAATCAATTAGCGCATGACAAGCTAAGCAGTCCTCCAGGACTGTTTCCAGGTATGGCCGTTTAGATTCGTGGTTAGTGGACATATTCCCCACAAAGTGGAGTGGTCGTTCGCAACGACGTGATGTGCCATGTCTGTTCAAGATGGAAGCAGATTGACTTTTCCGATTTTGAGTGAGCTTGGCTTTAACGAAGCGTTTGACCTTTTTCTTCGTAACTTTTGTATTAGAGTCTATAGACAGAGCCCGGGGGCTTGTTTCTTGATCAAGCGGGCCCTGGATAGGGTCTTGAATGAGAGCGGGAGAAATTTGAACTTTAACGTCCTTGCTATGGGTGTTAATTCCTGCGGACCTGGTGTCCGGTAATTCCCCGTCTAGTCCTTGTGACTTATCTTTTACCCTTTTCTCAAATTGTTCTCGCTTAAGTTCTTCCCGTAGTGGGACTTCTGGAGAACATTGGTCTACGTTTTGATCGTCCTTCAACCCTTTGTTACCCTTGTGCTCTGACACTTTTTGTGGGTTGGGTGCAGGAACGTAGCGAACGGGTCGTTTGTAGCGGTAGTCATGTTGATGGCTACGTACTTTACAGTTATTTCGACCGCGGAGGTTATTGGAATCATGGTTTCGTGGTAGAAACTGTTGTTGTGCGTCATCTCTCGACGCTCCAATACCTGATAATGCACCCTCTAACTGGAGTGAGTGCTCCTGGTTAAACTTCAAAACCGAGTGGTCAGGGCTCTTAGCGTTGTGAACTTTTGATGCCTCAAAAGCTGTGCTTGCAAGCTCTCTGAGTTGTAAGATAGGCAAGCCAACGTGGGCTGCAGGGCCCAAGTAGGTAATGAAGGTGGGATACATGTTCGACAGAAACATTTGTTTGAATGGTAACAGCTCTTCCATTCCTGTTTCCGTGAGTAGGCCAAAGTAAGCTGAACGAAGCCTATGATAGAAAGCTTGTGGGTGTTCGTTCCGAGCTTGTTTGACCGTGTTAGCCAGTGAGCTATCGTGTTTGCGAGTCGCAGAACCACTGAATTCTAATATCAAAGCTGTGGCAAGTTTAGCGTAGTCATTTAGCACGTGTTGCTGTTGTAGGCGAATGAACCTCGTAACGTGTCTATTCGACGTTCGCTTCAACAGGTAAACCCTGTCATAACCCGTAGCATTCGGGTAGCCACCCAACGCGTCCTCTATGTCAGCTAGGAACGTCTCAGTATCGTTTGGCTGACCTGGAACAGGGTCAAAGGTGGGGAAATTCTTGACGAGTTTGTCAAGGTATTCCGCGCCAAGCGGGCGGAGAGGGTTGGCTTCATCCTGTGGAGAAATTGGGGCCGACAGGCCAAGAGGAGAAGCCAAGCTTTGGCTTTGTTGGCCAAGAGGCTCCATATTACTCAGTGCCGAATGGCCAAGAGGAGAAGACTGAGGGACACATGATGGAGGCAATGTCTGAAACCTATCGTCTTCACTCCTTTGAGTACCGGACTCCGGTTGCTTGGATGGGTAGTCATGCTGTAGAGCGTGACCATTCTGGACTTCCTCCAGATGGTACCTAAGGATGGTCTACTGCTGCATTGCAGAGTCCACTTGAGCGCTTAGAGTACCAATTTTGGACACGTGAGCGTCACACCTGCTCCTTTCGGTCTCAAACTTATCTGTCATGGTTTGCAGATAGAGGTCTCGAGTACGGAGCAAGAGATTCAGTGATGAGATTTCCTTTGCTTGCTTAGAAATCAATATTTCCATCCTCATCACCTGAGTTCTCTCATCATTCATTTGGACAGCGACTTCAATAAGTTCTGCTGATTTGTCATCCAACTTTGTCATTGTGTTCATCAACTGATCGTCTTTGGTCTGCAGAATTTGGAGTAGAACATTGTTACCTTGAGTAACGTTCAACAAAACTGCCTGCATGTTATCAAATTGCGCGTTCCTGTTTGTAGATAACTCGACAGATTTATCTAGTTTGGCGTGGACTACATCGCATTTAGTTTTGGCTAAATCGAGTTGTTCCTGCAGATGACGATTTTGTTGGAGAGTTTGTGCTCGTTCATCGTCATAAGTATTTGCAATTACTTTTAATTGTTCCGATTTCAAACGCAGTTCCTCGACTAGCAGAATGTTTTCATTTCCTGCTTTTGTCAATAGTTGCTCAGTTCTCTCCACCTGTGCCCTCATGTTAGCCATGTCTTGCACGTGCTTCAGCTGTGCACTGTGGTATTGGACCGATGCCAACCTTTGATGGCGATACATAAGTGCTAAAGTGGAGAGAACAGTCACAAAGCCTGTATTTGATGGTTGATTTTGGAGAGCGTTCGCAATTTCGGCTGTTGTTTTTCTAATGGCATAATTAGGGTTGGTATCACTGCTGAGGTCAGAGATCAATCCTTTTATGGGTGGAGGTTCACTAATTAGCGGAGGAGTGGTGACCACCTCCTTTGGTAGCTTGCACATTATTAGAAAAATTTAGAGGAAAAATGTTCCTATTTTTTTTTTATGTTTGGGTTTGGAATTCATTGGAAGCTGCAAAGACAAGTTTAATCTATTTATAGATGTTGACGAACCATCAGTACTGTACCAGTAATGTGGAAGTTGGACGTGAATGAATTTGCAAAAGCAAATTGAATTAATTAATCAATGCCAATGATTAATCCTACCTGGGTAGGCTATCTGGGTATTAAACTTGAATTAACCTGAGAGGTTGCTTCATCCAGGTTAATATGGGAAGTTTAAAAGTGTCTCATTTGATTGCAAGAACGTTAAGGTATGTTCAACAATTTAACTTATTAAATTGAATGAGATGATAATCCATACAATCTCCATTGATTGGATATCATAAGTGTAAACAGTAGATTAAATGTTGGGAGCACTTCCCACTATGGTACACTTCTTCCTTGGGCCGAAGCCACATGGGATTCCCGCTGGGGCGGGACTTCTGTCAGTACTGGATTACTGAATGGGTTTTGCAAAAACCAAATTTTACTGATTGATCAATTTTAATGATAAATCAAACCTGTATAGGCTATATGGGATTTAAACTTTAATTAACCTGAGAGGTTTATTCATGTAGGTTAATGTGGATTTTTTTTTAGAAAACTCATTTAGAAAAATCATCAATTTGGATATTATTTAAACTTGAGAATGTAAATCTGGCAATTTCACTTATTAGTTCAATTGAATAAGACATCGATATCCGTCTGGATATCACGAGTAACGACTTGAGTGTCACCTGACTAATTATTTGAAGGAAGGTCCCTGCTGGCACACGCTGAAATCCAACTCAAGTCGGATGAATTACAATGTGGCACAAACAAAATGGCTGTTTTCCATTTTGTTAGCTTAGCATCTCGAGCAAGCTAATGCTACTTGATGCCTGAACAATGCTCAACATAGGATTCCCTTGGCAAGGGAAAGGTTTTACTTATAACGTATTATGTTCAAACCCTTTTCGGCGATATTTGACAATGTTTTAACCGGAACTCGCGGGAAACAACGAACTGCACCGTGGTCTGCTCGCATCGAAACGCGAGAGACAGAGAGATACTTATCGCTGGTCAAGCTAATCTCTCCTAAATTTCAATCGGCTGGCTCTTTGTCCTCGCTCGAGAAATTAATAATGACCTAGCCAACACGCGTCTGAAACGCGAGAGGCAGAAATACTTAGCGTTTGGCCAAACGCGCTATTTCTCAGATAGCTTTATCAGTCCTCCTACAGAACTGTATAGCTTATGCTACCCACTGACTAAGTCAGAGCACAACACGGAGGCGATTCTCCAGAGCACACACGCACCAATAATTCCGATCTACAATTCCCATAATGTATATAATCAACTTGGTATATTATGTAATCTGCTTTTCAATTTTATATATGCTGAATCAAAGTAAAAGCTTCATCCTATTTTAGATTCCTCGCACGGGGGCTCCATTATGTGTTATCGAAATTACCCAAACGTGCGGCCTAGTTTTAGAGTCCTCACAGGGGGCACCAATATGTCGTGTCTTTGGCTATGCCGGATTAAGTGATATGACATGCTAATTTATAAAATGATTTCTCTGTAATTAATATTACCTGGTTAAGCTAATCATGTAAATGTAATTAACTAGAAAGTCGGGGCACCACGGAAGAACGTTTATAGAGCTGTTATCTTCTGAATAAACTCTTAAAATACTTAGTAATATTTTACCTCGATAGCAGTCAATATTAACCCTTGTCTTATTTTCAATCTCATAATGAAAGTTGTAAGTTCTTGGCTATCTTCACGAACCCTGGCTAACAAGTTGAATCAGCAATACAAAATTGGGTTTAATTATTTATTTACTAAATACCTAACTAATCACACAGAATTACAAATACACAGAATACAATGTCGTCATACAGAAAACGTCCTGGTAGACGGAACAGATATGACGGCTGGTTACACAAAGGAAAGGGGGTTGGGCTTGAATGAAAGAGCGGGAAGATTTAGGAACAGAGAAACAGCAGCTATGCTATCGTAAATACATTATCTTATGCATTCTAAATTACCGCCCATTTGGAAAAGGAAAATGCAATAAATATTTACTCTGAGCTGCGCTTCGGTAGATTGGTCGTAGATGCTGGCCGGGTTGGCCAACAGATCTTCCTGTTACTCGGAAGAATGTCTCTGGTGGTCAATTGGATACGTGGTGGTATCTTCGTCCGTCTGTTAGACTGGATCCGTCGTCCGTCCTTTCCTAGCCCATGTTACAGCGGCCGCTGCTAACTCAACGGCTAGGAAGTAGCACTTCTGTAGTGAATAAGCTCAAAGTTCATACCAGTTCATACCATAGCTCACGCCGAGGTTGGCTTAGTTGACATGTGTGTCCTTCTAACGTAGAGGCTGCAGGCCTCCCGTACTGGAACTACTGGTTATCTTTTCGTCAAAGGATTATATAGTGGGGAGGGGGAGGGAGGTGTTTCATCGTTTATAACCCCTTGGTCTCTTCACAGGGTTGGGCCACTGATCGAGCAGGGCACTTTCCTTATGAAAACCCAAATCTCTCATTCGGAAGCTAAAATTACATTTCATCTCCTAACAAACATTTTCAATATCAAACATTTCAATTGCATAACAATTCCATGTGACTCTGATAACTAGGGGGTGTATACTTTCTCAGATACAGTTTATGTCGTCCTGTCATCAGTCATAATGTCTCAGATGACAACCGAACTGACATACATACTCATTACGTTCCCAAGCATATTTCCAACTGGTTTTATTAACAAAATATGTGGTACCTTTCCACATTTGTTTGATGTTCCCAGACTCTCTATATTTAACAGGACAGCAGTCCTTCAGTAGGGTCAGTAAGAGAGGGGAAGGGGGAAAGGTATTTATGGGGGGGGTCATAAACCTTACCCACAGGCCAACGTCATGACATATGTATGTATGAATGTTTTTTTTTTTTTTTTTTTGTCATTTAGCAGACACTCTTATCCAGAGCGACTTACAGTAGTGAATGCATACATTTCTTTTCTGTGCTGGCCCCCCGTGGGAATCGAACCCACAACCCTGGCGTTGCAAACACCATGCTCTACCAACTGAGCTACAGGGAAGGCATGTATGTATGTATGTATGTATGTATATATATATATATATCTATATATATCTATATATACATATCTATATATACATATCTATATATACATATCTATATATATATATATCTATATCTATCTATCTATATCTATATCTATATCTATATATATATATATTATTATTTTGTTTTTTTCAATGTACTTTACTCAAACCAGTGGATATCATTGACTATCAGCTCTTGGAATATCCAAGGCCTATACTCTTCACATTTTGGTTATAAAACAACAAATCCAGATTTAATTAAAAACATCAAGAGACAGGACATCATAATCCTACTGGAAACATGGTGGCGTGGAGACATAGATACTCAGTGTCCCTCAGGCTATAGAGAAAGTTTACTACCATCAATCAAACATAAAAATGTTAAACGGGTGGCAGGTGGAATCATCATTTGGCATAAGCAGGACTTAGCACTGAATGAAATGAAAAAAGGTACCAGTCACATTTGGGTAAAACTTAACAAAGGTACAATCTATTGTGACAATGATGTATACATTTGTGCAGCTTATGCTCCTCCTTCAGATTCACCATATTATGATGATCAGTTTTTTGACAATCTCCACACAGAAGTCATTACATTTCAGGCAGAGGGTAAAGTGCTTCTTTGTGGAGATTTCAATGCAATAACAGGTTCTGAGCCTGACTACACTGATGCGGTAGGTAACCACCACATATTGGACACCCCTCCTTGTACAGTAGCCCTATTATAAATAATAGAAACAGTCCTGACTAAACACTGAACAAATACAGGAAGGAGTTATTGCATCTCTGTCGAGCCTTAGGCCTGTACATGCTTAATGGTAGAATCAGAGGGGACTCTTTAGGTCAGTTTACTTACTGCTCAGTTCTTGGGACAAGTGTAGTCGATTATGCCATCACTGACAATGACCCCTCCTCCATTAGTGCATTCACTGTCAGACCACAGACACCATTGTCAGATCACAGTCAGATCAACGTGTTTCTGAAGAAATGAACCGACAATATTCATTCAAAAAAACAGCCCAATAAACTCTACAACATAAACCAATCGTACAGATGGGCTCCAAACAGTGCAGAGAGATTCATTGAAACAATGAACTCAAATGAAATGATGAATTCTACACAGTTTTTCAATAACTCACCATACCAAAACAATAAAGATGGTGTCAATTCGGCTACTCAAAACATCAACTGCATATTCCAAAAAGCAGCATCGAAAGCAAATTTGAGAAAACCAAAGAAATGCAACATCAGAAACAAAAAACAAAATGTTTCTGAAAAATGATTTGATAATGAATGTAAAACAATTAGAAAACACCTAAGACAAATGTCAAATGAAAAACATAAGCAGCAAAACAACCCAGAGCTATGATATGAATACTTTGAAATTCTGAAACAGTATAAACATACACTGAAACGCAAGAAACTGAATTATACACTTGATGAAATTGAAAACGCAGTTGACCAAAATCAGTTAAGACATGTGGAACAATTTAAGCACAACAAAGCCACAAGAATTCTCCATAGAAGATGTAGGAATTTGGAAAACGTATTTTGATAATCTATACAAAAACATCCCACAAAAAGACTTACAACAGAACCAATTAGAAATGAAAGAAAAATTTAACATCCTTGAATCAGTCATTAAAAACAAAAACCATTAGATTACCCAATAACCCAACAAGAACTAAATGAAAAGCTCAAATCTATAAAATCAAAGAAGGCTTGTGGTCTAGATAACATCAGAAATTAAATGCTGAAAAACAGCACACCTGAGTTGCAAAATGTTGTGTCACGTTCGTCGTAAGGATGGGACCAAGGCGCAGCGGGAATGTGTATACTCATCTTCTTTATTTCGAGAAGAAAACCAAAATAAACACTTAATCAAAAAACAACGACGAGAAACAGTCCTGTAAGGCACACAGCTACACATGGAACACACTAAACAAACACCCCCTGCCACACCCTGACCGAACTATAATAACAAACAACCCCTTTTACTGGTCAGGACGTGACATGCTGTGCTTAAATTGTTCAACATGGTTTTAACTTCTGGCTGCTTCCCTGATGTCTGGAACCAGGGGCTCATCTCCCCTACCCACAAAAGTGGAGACAAATCAGACCCCAATAATTACAGGGGAATTTGCGTAAACAGCAAGTTGGGAAAGGTTTTCTGTAGCATTTTGAATTTAAGAATTCAAACCTTTTTCAAGGAAAAAATGTAATAAGTAAATGTCAAATTGGCTTTCTCCCTAACCATCGCACTACTGACCATATATACTCCTTACACACACTAATTAATAAACACGTCCACCAAAAAAAGAGGGTAAAATCTTTGTTGCTTTATTGACTTTAAAAAAGCATTTCATTCTATTTGGCACAAAGGGCTATTTTACAAAATTCTCCAAAGTGGGCTTGGTGGTAAAGTGTATGACTTAATACAATGTATGTACACAGAAAACAAGTGTGCAATAAAAATCAAAAACCAAAGAACAGAATTCTTTCCACAACTTCAAGGTGTGAGACAAGGCTGCAGTGTGAGTCCAAATCTTTTCAACATTTATATCAATGAATTAGCAGACATGTTGGACCATTCTCCAGCCCCAGGACTCACACTATTTGACACAGAGGTGAAATACCTGCTATATGCTGATGACTTGGTACTTCTATCACCAACCAAAGAAGGTCTTCAACAGAACATTAATATTCTAGAGCAATATTGCCATAATTGGGCCCTGGCAGTAAATTTCCAAAAAACAAAAATCATGATTTCCCCCCCAAAAAAGATGTCAGATGCACGAATTCACGAATTCACGAATGGACGAATTCACCCTGAACAAAACCATCATTGAACACGCTAAAAATTACACCTACCTTGGTCTGACCATATCTGCATCGGGAAAGATTAATATGGCAGTGAATGCACTCAAAGAAAAAGCCCGCAGAGCATTGTATGCAATAAAAATGAAATTATTCAAAATCAACATCCCAATTACAATTTGGATCAAAATATTTGACAGTGTAATCCTACCAATAGCTCTTTACGGAAGTGAGGTTTGGGGGCCACTCAATAAACTGGACTCTAAAATGTGGGACAAACATCCAATTGAAGCCCTACATGCAGAATTCTGTCGGAAAATTCTACAGGTCCAGAGAAATACACCAACTAATGCATGCAGGGCAGAATTGGGCCGCTTTCCAGTAATAATGAAAATACAGAAAAGATCATAAAAATGTTGGCTACATCTAAATTCAAGTCCAAATTAAAGTCTGCAATTTAAAGCACTTCAAACCCAAGAGCTGAGCCCAGAAACGAGCCCTCTCAGTCAGCTGGTGTTGGACCTAACCAACCAAGCTGACACCAGCACTGCTTCAAAAGAAAGAATTCAAATAAACAAAATCATGAAACAATCAAAGGACTCATATTTACAACATTGGAAAAATGAAACAAAATGCCAAAGCCGACTAAATTGCTATCTGACCCTAAACAGAGAATATGAATTGGCTGATTATCTCTACTCTGTCAGAGATACGAAGCAGAGACAGATCCTTACCAAGTACATTGTGAGTGACCACCAATTGGCAATAGAAACCGGCAGACATAAAAAGACATGGCTACCCAAAGAGGAGCGTGTATGTGGTCACTGCACGACAGGGGAGGTAGAGACAGAGATGCACTTTCTCCTTTACTGTGATAAATATTCCTTACAAAGAGATTCATTATTCACAGAAATGACTACATTTATTCCAAATTTTAACTTATTAAACCCAGAGGAAAAAGTAAAAATACTCATGGGCAAAGGAGCAATGGCTCCTCTTGCAGCCAAATATGTATTTGCCTGCCATAGCCTGAGGGACACTGAATAATAACATCTGCATAGTAAGCAGTAACTTACTTATTATTACTATTATTGATATTACTATCATTGTTATTACTATTATTATTGTTGTTTATCATTCCAAATAGTAGTGGTATGGATGGTAATGGTAATGATAACAGTTTAGTGATGGTGGTGGTAGTAGTAGTGGTATGGGTAGTAATGGTAATGATAACAGTTTAGTAATGGTGGTGGTAGTAGTGGTAATGATGATAGTATTTGTAGTACTGATGTAATGGTGAAGATGACCGTTATTTAGTTAGAAGTTAGTTATAGTTTCATTTTCCATATTTATATTTTATATTTATTACATTACATTCTACTATTGACTGTTACCATTTTATTGATATTATTTTTGTATTTAATTTTGTATTATTATTTACTACCATTTTATATTATTATTTGTTATTGTTTATAATTTTATTCCAATGTATATCGTATACATTGTAGCTTTGGCAATATTAACAATGTTTTTATTGCCAATAAAGCAGCTTGAATTTGAATTTGAATTTGAGAGAGATAGAGAGAGAGAGAGTGAGACAGAGACAGAGACAGAGAGAGAGAGAGAAAACACCGACAGAGAGAGAGATGGGGATAAAGAGAGATAGAAATAGATAAAAGAGAGAGAGAGACAGAGACAGAGAGAGACAGACAGAGAGAGAGAGAGAAAACACAGACAGAGAGAGAGATGGGGATAAAGAGAGATAGAAATAGATAAGAGAGAGAGAGAGAGAGAGAGAGAGAGAGACAGAGACAGAGAGAGAAAACAGACAGAGAGAGAGATGGGGATAAAGAGAGAGAGAGAGAGAGAGAGAGAGAGAGAGAGACAGACAGACAGAGAGAGAGAGACAGACAAACAGAGAGAGAGACAGACAGAGAGAGATGGGGATAAAGAGAGAAATAGAGCGAGAGGGATGGGGATACATTTGAATTTGAGAGAGAGAGAGAGAGATTGGGATAAAGAGAGCTAGAGAGAGAGAGAGAGAAAGAGAGAGAGAGAGAGAGAGAGAGAGAGAGAGAGAGAGAGAGACAGTGAGAGAGACAGTGAGAGAGAGAGACAGTGAGAGAGAGAGGAAGGGATGTGAGAGAGGGAGGGATGAGAGAGACAGAGACAGAGAGCGGGAGGGATGTGTGAGAGGCAGGGATGAGAGAGGGAGTCAAATTGGTTCAGCATTGGCACACAGAGTTTCTCTCTCTCTCCTCTTCTTCCTCTCTCCTTCTCTCTCTTCACATCTTACACTCCTTCTCTTTCTATCTCACTCCCTCTCCTTCTTCCCACCTTTCTCTTTCCTTCTCTCCCTCTCTCTTCTTCTCTCTCCTGTTTCCTCCTGGTCTCTGTGGGAGCACACTGGCATCGTCAAACAAAGACATAAATATCACCCCGCCTCATCATTTGATCCCTGAGAGAAAAGGAAGGGAGAGAGGAGAGCTTTTATGGGCTGTTCTTGGAACACACGAACAGGGCACATCGAGCTACTGTAGGATGGAGAGAGAGAGAGAGAGAGAGAGAGAGAGAGAGAGAGAGAGAGAGAGAGAGAGAGAGAGAGAGAGAGAGAGAGAGAGAGAGAGAGAGAGAGAGAGAGAGAGAGAGAGAGAGAGAGATTTTACCTCCTCAGGAACATATAGATATATCAAACAGCACTAGACATGCTTATCATCCAGCTGATGATACTACACCTCTAGCTACTGTGGGAGAGAGAGAGAGAGAGGGAGGTTTTTTCCTAAGGAATAGATAGTTACATATAGCTAGATGGAGAAAAACAACAAGATGAAAACAGTGTCAAATCATTGCGCTGGCTTAGACGTTAGAACAAAGGAAATGTCTCCATCCCGTAAGGAGGGTTATATACTGAGTGTACAAAATATGCTTTTTCCATGACATAGACTGACCAGGTGAATCCATGTGATCCCTTATTGATGTCCCTAACTTCAATCAGTGTAGATGAAGGGAAGGAGACAGGTTAAAGAAGGCATTTTAAGCCTTGAGACACTAGAGACATGGATTGTGTATGTGGGCCATTCAGAGAGTGAATGGGTAAGACAAAATATTTAAGTGTCTTTGAAGAGGGTATTGTAATCAAATGGCTACCCTGACTATTTGCATTGTGTGCCCCCCCCAACCCCTCTTTTACACTGCTGCTACTCTCTGTTTGTCATATATGCATAGTCACTTTATACATTCATGTACATACTACCTCAATTGGGCCGACCAACCAGTGCTCCCACACATTGGCAACCAGGCTATCTGCAATGTGTAATGAAAAATACTGAAAAATACTGCACCAAACATCTTAGTTGTATACTTCACATATAGCAGTATGTGGACACCCCTTCAAATTAGTGGATTTGGCTATTTCAGCCACACCCGTTGCTGACAGGCGTATAAAATCGAACACACATTCATGCAATCTCCATAGACAAACATTGGCAGTAGAATGGCCTTACTGAAGAGCTCAGTGACTTTCAACATGGCACCGTCATAGGATGCCACCTTTCCAACAAGTCAGTTCGTCAAAATTGTGCCGTGCTAGAGCTGCCCCGGTAAACTGTAAGTGCTGTTATTGTGAAGTGGAAATGTCTAGGAGCAACAACAGCTCAGCCGCGTAGTGGTAGGCCACACAAGCTCATAGAACGGATTGCAACACTCACTACCAGGTTCCAAACTAACTCTGTTATCAACATCAGCATAAGAAATGTTCGTCGGGAGTTTCATGAAATAGGTTTCCATGGCCGAGCAGTCGCACACAAGCATATGATCACCGTGCGTAATGCCAAGTGTCGGCTGGAGTGGTGTAAAGCTCTCCGCCATTGGACTATGGAGCAGTGGAAACGTATTCTTTGGAGTGATGAACCACGCTTCACTATCTGGCAGTCCGACTGACTAATCTGGGTTTGGCGGACGCCAGGAAAACACTACCTGCCACAATGCATAGTGTCAACTGGTGGAGGAGGAATAATGGTCTGGGGCTGTTTTTCATGGTTCGGGCCCCTTAGTTCCAGTGAAGGGAAACCTTAACACTACAGCATACAATGACATTCTAGATGATTCTGTGCGTCCAGATTTTTGGCAACAGTTTGGGGGAAGGCCCGTTCCTGTTTCAGCATGACAATTCCCCATCACTAATGCTCTTGTAGCTGAATGGAAGCAAGTCCCCGCATCAATGTTCCAACGTCTAGAGGAAAGCCTTCCCAGAAGAGTGGAGGCTGTTAAAGCAGCAAAGGTGGAGACCAACTCTATATTAATGCCCATGATTTTGGAATGAGATGTTACACGAGCAGGCGTCCACATACATTTGGTCATGTAGTGCAGGTAAAATTCCACGAATAAGATCTCTTCGTCAAAAACATAAAAATGAAAGACAAATTTCTTGAGTTCTCTTACATTAATTCTGACTATTTTGAGAAAGCGTGTACTGGCTACGGCGTCTCAAAATGAACAAACAGTACTACTGCCGCTTTTTTCTCGTTTTTCAAGCGAAGGTCTTTTAAGAGAGTATTCGAGCACACGTTAGGTTAGGCAAGCCGAATTCTGCTAGGCGCCAATCAAACAGCTGATGCATGCTGACGCCTTAAGAAACAACAGTGTGGCATATCCAATTACAAGCTCTCACACACGTACACACACACACACACACACACACACACACACACACACACACACACACACACACACACACACACACACACACACACACACACACACACACACACACACACACACACACACACACACACACACACACACACACACACACACACACATGTATCCCAGAGGAGCAGTAGAGGAGAGCGGAGACAAGGGGATATCCAGCAGTAAGCTAGCGTAATTGGAAGGTTAACACTGCTGTTACAATAGACCCAAGGCCCTGGTCAGGAAAACTCACATGGAAACATAGAAAAAGGAGAGAGATTTTTAGATTTGAACAGAAAGTGCAGAGAACGACAATCGAGAAGAAGGAACAGCGAGAAGATTACTGAGAGAATGAGAATGGACGGAAATCAAGACAAGGAGGAAGGATTTGAAAGGAGTCCTAAAGGTGCTAGCTATGATTCTCATGAAGTCACCATGGGATGTCTAGCACATCTGTGTCTCTGTCTCAGCGGGACACGTCTGTGTCTCTGTCTCAGCGGGACACGTCTGTGTCTCTGTCTCAGCGGGACACGTCTGTGTCTCTGTCTCAGCGGGGATGGAGAACTACCATGGGAGACTATAGCGCCCGGGTGTGTAGCTCGTTAATGCCAAGCCGTGTTGTAAAGGGGCAGAAAGTTCAAGCTACAGACGATTACTGACTATTTCATGGCCAAGTCATTATGGCCTAGTCATGTTTATATTGTCCTGGATTTTTCTCTTATGTGCTATACAGCCATCAAATCCAAAAATGTGGAGCCCCCCCATGTAGAGTAGACCCCCCCATGTAGAGTAGACCCTTCCATGTTGTGTAGTCCCCCATGTAGTGTAGACCCCCCCATTTAGTGTAGACCCCCCATGAAGTGCAGATCACCCATTTAAAGTAGACCCCCCATGTAAAGTAGACCCCCATGTAAAGTAGACCCATGTAGTGTAGACCAATGTAGTGTAGACCCCCCATGTAGTGTAGTCCCCCATGTAGTGTAGACCCCCCATGTAGTGTAGACCCATGTAGTGTAGACCCCCATGTAGTGTAGACCCCCCATGTAGTGTAGACCCACATGTAGTGTAGACCCCCCATGTAGTGTAGACCCGAATGTAGTGTAGACCCATTTAGTGTAGATCCATGTAGAATAGACCCATGTAGTGTAGACCCCCATGTAGTGTAGACCCCCCATGTAGTGTAGACCCCCCATGAAGTGCAGATCTCCCATGTAAAGTAGACCCCCCATGTAGTGTAGACCCCCATGTAATGTAGACCCCCCCTTGAAGTGCAGACCCCCCATGTAAAGTATACCCTCCATGTAGTGTAGACCCATGTAGTGTAGACCCCCATGTAGTGTAGTCCCCCATGTAGTGTAGACCCCCCATGTAGTGTAGACCCATGTAGTGTAGACCCCCATGTAGTGCAGATCCCCCCATGTAGTGTAGACCCCCCATGAAGTGTAGCCCCATCCATGTAGTGTAGACCCCCCCATGTAAAGTAGACCTTCCATGTAGTGTAGACCCCTCCATGTAGTGTAGACCCCCCATGTAGTATAGACTCCCCCATGTAGTGTAGACCCATCCATGTATTGTAGACCCTTACATGTAGTGTAGACCCCCCATGTAGTGTAGACCCCCATATAGTGTAGACCCCCCATGTAAAGTAGACCTTACATGTAGTGTAGACCCCCCCATGTAGTGTAGACCCCCCATGTAGTGTAGACTCCCCCCATGTAGTGTAGACCCTTACATGTAGTGTAGACCCCCCATGTAGTGTAGACTCCCCCATGTATTGTAGACCCCCCATGTAGTGTAGACTCCCTCCATGTAGTGTAGGACCCCCCATGTAGTGTAGACCCATACATGTAGTGTAGACCCCCCATGTAGTGTAGACCCTTACATGTAGTGTAGACTCCCCATGTAGTGTAGACCCCCATGTCGTGTAGACCCCCCATGTAGTGTAGACCACCCATGTAGTGTAGACCCCCATGTAAAGTAGACCATCCATGTAGTGTAGACCCCCCCATGTAAAGTAGACCCTCCATGTAGTGTAGACCCCTCCATGTAGTGTAGACTCCCCATGTAGTGTAGAACCCCATGCAGTGTAGACCCCCCATGTAGTGTAGACCACCCATGCAGTGTATACCCTTACATGTAGTGTAGACCCCTCCATGTAGTGTAGACCCCTCCATATTGTGTAAACCCCTCCATGTGGTGTAGACCCCCCAAGTAGTGTAGACCCCCCATGTAGTGTAGACCCCTCCATGTTGTGTAGACGCCCCATGTGGTGTAGACCCCCCATGTACTGTAGACACCCCATGTAGTGTAGACCCCCCATCTGGTGAAGACCCCCCATGTAGTGTAGACACCCCCATGTACTGTAGACCCCCCATGTAGTGTAGATCCTTCCATGTAGAGTAGACCCCCATGTAGTGTAGACCCCTCCATGTAGTGTAGACACCCCATGTAGTGTAGATCCCTCCATGTAGTGTAGGACCCCCATGTAGTGTAGACCCATACATGTAGTGTAGACCACCCATGTAGTATAGACCCCCCATGTAGTGTAGACCCTTACATGTAGTGTAGACCCCCCCATGTAGTGTAGACCCCCCCATGTAGTGTAGACCCCCATGTAGTGTAGACCCCCCATGTAGTGTAGACCCCCCATGTAGTGTAGACCCCCCCATGTAGTGTAGACCCCCCATGTAGTGTAGACCCCCATGAAGTGTAGACCCATGTAGTGTAGACCCCCATGTAGTGTAGACCCCTCTATTTAGTGTAGATACATGTAGTGTAGACCCCCCATGTAGTGTAGACCCCTCCATGTAGTGTAGACCCCCTCCATGTAGTGTAGACCCCCCATGTAGTGTAGACCCCCTCCATGTAGTGTAGACCCCCCATGTAGTGTAGACCCTTACATGTAGTGTAGACGCCCCCATGTAGTGTAGAACCTCCCATGTATTGTAGACCCCCCCATGTAGTGTAGACCCCCCATGTAGTGTAGACCCCCCCATGTAGTGTTGACCCCCCCATGTAGTGTAGACCCTTACATGTAGTGTAGACCCCCATGTAGTGTAGACCCTTCCATGTAGTGTAGACCCCCCCCATGTAGTGTTGACCCATGTAGTGTAGACCCCTCCATGTAGTGTAGACCCCCCATGTAGTATAGACCTCCCCATGTATTGTAGACCCTTACATGTAGTGTAGACCCCTCCATGTTGTGTAGACCCCTCCATGTTGTGTAGACCCTTCCATGTGGTGTAGACCCCCCAAGTAGTGTAGACCCTTACATGTAGTGTAGACCCCTCCATGTAGTGCAGACCCCCATGTAGTGCAGACCCCCATGTAGTGTAGACCCCCCATGTAGTTAGACCCCCCCATGTAGTGCAGACCCCCCATGTCGTGTAGACCCCCCATGTAGTGTAGACCCTTCCATGTAGTGTAGACCCCTCCATGTACTGTAGACCCCCCATGTAGTGTAGACCCTTCCATGTACTGTAGACACTCCCATTGAGTTTAAACCCCCATGTAGTGTAGACCCATCCATGTAGTGTAGACACCCCCATATGTAGTGTAGACCCCCCATGTAGTGTATACCTCCAACCCCCGTGAATTGTAGCCCTCTGGTAAACAAAGCCAAATCCATCCCTACCAACTCATAAGGAACCTCCCAACCGTTCATATCTCAATCCTGTCATCTACCAGTCTGAGGAGATGCAGCAGCTTGTATTCATGTATGGTGCTCTTTGAGGCGAGGTGCGGTTAGCTAGATAGTTTAGCTTGTAGACCCTGTACGGTGCTCTCTGAGCCAAAGTGGGATTAGCTAGATAGTTTCGATTGTAAAACCTGCATGGTGTTCTCTGAGGCGAGGTGGGGTTAGCTAGATAGTTTAGATGTGACGTGCAGTACCAGACAAAAGTTTGGACACCTTTTCTTTATTTTTGCTATGTTCTACATTGTAGAATAACAGTGAAGAGATCAAAACTAGGAAATAACACATATGGAATCATGTAGTAACCAAAAAAATGCTAAAAAAGTCTAAATATATTTAATATTTGATATTCTTCAAAGTAGCCACCCTTTGCCTTGATGGCAGCTTTGCACACTCTTTACATTCACTCCAACGCGTCCTGGAGAACCAGCTGTTTGTAAAAGCGTTAGCTCCATCGTTCTACCATCCCTTTTCTGTGTTTCATCATCGCCGCAGGGAGTGTGTAAATGGATCCCGGGAAGGTGAGAGCGATGGTGGATTGGCCCCAGCCTACTTCCAGGGTGCAGCTGCAATGCTTCCTGGGGTTTGCCAACTTCTATCGCCACTTTAACCTGTTAGGGCTAGGGGGCAGTATTGACACGGCCGGATAAAAAACGTACCCGATTAAATCTGGTTACTACTCCTGCCCAGTAACTAGAATATGCATATAATTATTGGCTTTGGATAGAAAACACCCTAAAGTTTCTAAAACTGTTTGAATGGTGTCTGTGAGTATAACAGAACTCATATGGCAGGCCAAAACCTGAGAAGATTCCATGCAGGAAGTGGCCTGTCTGACAAGTTGTTGTTTATCTTGGCTCTTTTTATTGAAGTCTGATGATCTTTGCTATAACGTGACACTTCCTACGTCTCCCATAGGCTCTCAGAGCCCGGGAAAAAGCTGAACGATATCGAGGCAGCCTCTGGCTGAAACACACTATCGCGTTTGGCAAGTTGCCGATCAGAGTACTATGGGCTTAGGCGCGTGCCCGAGTCGACCCCATGCTTTATTTTCTTTCGTCTGTTTACGTAAACGCAGATTCCTGGTCGGAATATTATCGCTTTTTTATGAGAAAAATTGCATAAAAATTGATTTTAAACAGCGGTTGACATGCTTCGAAGTACGGTAATGGAATATTTATATTTAGAAGCAGCGTTTTGTTCGTGCGTTCAAGACACTATCCGAAGGGTAAATAAGTGTTACGAGCATTGCGCATTTCGTGACAAAAAAATTCTAAATATTCCATTACCGTACTTTGAAGCATGTCAACCGCTGTTTAAAATCAATTTTTTTTGCCACTTTTCTCGTAAAAAAGCGATAATATTCCGACCGGCAAAGCCTGTTTCCATTCAATGAGAGAAAAAGTAAAAGCATGCTATTCCTCATGCACGAGCCTCGTCTAATGGCCGTCTGATAGAGCACTTGCCAAACGAGCAAATGTGTTTCAGCCTGGGCATTGAATTACGTCATTCAGCTTTTTCCCGGGTTCTGAGAGCCTATGGGAGCCGTAGGAAGTGTCACGTTACAGCAAAGATCTTAAATGTTCAATAAACAGAGGCAAGAAGAACAACCACTTGTCAGACAGGCCACTTCCTGGTGAGAATCTTCTCAGGTTTTTGCCTGCCATATGAGTTCTGTTATACTCACAGACACCATTCAAACAGTTTTAGAAACTTTAGGGTGTTTTCTATCCAAAGCCAATAATTATATGCATATTCTAGTTACTGGGCCGGAGTAGTAACCAGATTAAATCGGGTACGTTTTTTATCCGGCCGTGTAAATACTGCCCCCTATCCCCAACAGGTTAACCCCAGGCTTGGCAGTCCTCTCTTCCCTGAGACCACTGACGTTAGTTACCCCCAGGCTTGGCCGTCTCCTCTTCCCTGAGACCACTGACGTTAGTTACCCCCAGGCTTGGCCGTCTCCTCTTCCCTGAGAACACCGACGTTAGTTACCCCCGGGCTTGGCAGTCTCCTCTTCCCTGAGACCACTGACGTTAGTTACCCCCGGGCTTGGCCGTCTCCTCTTCCCTGAGACCACTGACGTTAGTTACCCCCAGGCTTGGCCGTCTTCTCTTCACTGAGACCACTGACGTTAGTTAACCCCAGGCTTGGCAGTCCCCTCTTCCCTGAGACCACTGACGTTAGTTACCCCCAGGCTTGGCCGTCTTCTCTTCACTGAGACCACTGACGTTAGTTACCCCCAGGGTTGGCCGTCTCCTCTTCCCTGAGACCACTGACGTTAGTTACCCCCAGGCTTGGCCGTCTTCTCTTCACTGAGACCACTGACGTTAGTTAACCCCAGGCTTGGCAGTCCCCTCTTCCCTGAGACCACTGACGTTAGTTACCCCAGGCTTGGCCGTCTCCTCTTCCCTGAGACCACTGACGTTAGTTAACCCCAGGCTTGGCAGTCCCCTCTTCCCTGAGACCACTGATGTTAGTTACCCCCAGGGTTGGCCGTCTCCTCTTCCCTGAGACCACTGACGCTAGTTACCCCCAGGGTTGGCAGTCTCCTCTTCCCTGAGACCACTGATGTTAGTTACCCACAGGCTTGTCCGTCCTTTCTTCCCCGAGACCACTAACGTTAGTTACCCCCAGGTTTGGCCGTTCTTGAGGTTACTACTATATGGTTGAGTCCCACTGGCCCTGGATGGCCCATGGAGGCTAAACGGTCTCAACCACACCATACATCACTCTGTTGAACCAGGTCATCTCCTGCCAGTGGGATGCTAATAGAGAGAGCCAGCTCCCTGTTGAACCAGATCATCTCCTGCCAGTGGGAGGCTGAGCCAGCTCCCTGTTGAACCAGGTCATCTCCTGCCAGTGGGAGGCTGATAGAGGGAGCCAGCTCCCTGTTGAACCAGGTCATCTCCTGCCAGTGGGAGGCTGATAGAGAGAGCCAGCTCCCTGTTGAACCAGGTAATCTCCTGCCAGTGGGAGGCTTATAGAGAGAGCCAGCTCCCTGTTGAACCAGGTCATCTCCTGCCAGTGGGAGGCTGATAGAGAGAGCCAGCTCCCTGTTGAACCAGGTCATCTCCTGCCTGTGGGAGGCTGATAGAGAGAGCCAGCTCCCTGTTGAACCAGGTCATCTCCTGCCAGTGGGAGGCTAATAGAGAGAGCCAGCTCCCTGTTGAACCAGGTCATCTCCTGCCAGTGGGAGGCTGATAGAGAGAGCCAGCTCCCTGTGAGGAGGCCTTTTCATGGCTACAACAAATCACTGCTTTCAGAGCTACACTTTCTCTCAGTGCAATAGACACGCGCACACACACACACGCACGCACGCACGCACGCACGCACACACACACACACACACACACACACACACACACACACACACACACACACACACACACACACACACACACACGGAACAGCCCACGTGGTGCATTGGGATAGAGGAGGCTAAGGCTCAGGTGTCTCTGGGCCCAGTGAGGATGTCCTTAATGAAATTGGGACCTCTGACTGAGTAGGAAAAAGGGATACGACCAGATGGTCAAGTGTGTGTGTGTGTGTGTGTGTGTGTGTGTGTGTGTGTGTGTGTGTGTGTGTGTGTGTGTGTGTGTGTGTGTGTGTGTGTGTGTGCGTTTGTGTGTGTGTCTCCACACATGTGTGTGTGTGTGCGTCCGTGAGCGTGTGTGTCAAATGCCCTCCAATTTGCTTCCCCCTGCAAATGAAGCTGAAGGAAATGGATCCAGCTGGTAGAAGCATAGGGGACCTGGAATGCTCACTGCATCCCAAATCGCACCCTATTCCCTACACATGGCACTATATTTGACCTGTATTTTTCTATCCATCTACGGAATCTCAATACATCTAATTGAGAGAAAACATAAGAGCCCTTAAGTTGTGGCGTCTGAGAGATGCTGAAGAGTGATGATTTAGTCTGTGAGAGATACTGAAGACTGATGATTTATTCTGTGAGAGATACTGAAGAGTGATGATGTATTCTGAGAGATACTGAAGCATGATGATTTATTCTGTGAGAGATACTGAATCATAATGATTTATTCTGTGAGTTTAAGTCAACACCACACAAAGAGAAGGTGGCAGGTGTCCTAATACACCTGGTCTGAGTGGTCTCCTAATCTCCTAATCTCCTCTCCCCTAGTCTTCTAATCTCCTCATCTCCTCTACACTGGTCTACTCATCCTCCCTTTCCCCCACTCTCTTCTACTTCTTTTCTGTTCTACTCATCTCCTCTTCTCTGTTTTATTCATCTCCTCTGCTCTACTCATCTCCTCTACTCTACTCATCCCTTCTACTCTACTCATCTCCTCTCCTCTGTTTTATTCATCTCCTCTCCTCTGTTTTATTCATCTCCTCTGTTCTACTCATCTCTTCTTCGCTGTTCTACTCATCTCCTCTCCTCTGTTCTACTCATCTCTTCTTCTCTGTTCTACTCAACTCCTCTCCTCTGTTCTACTCATCTCTTCTTCTCTGTTCTACTCATCTCCTCTCCTCTGTTTTATTCATCTCCTCTGCTCTACTCATCTCTTCTTCTCTGTTCTACTCATCTCCTCTCCTCTGTTTAATTAATCTCCTCTGCTCTGCTCATCTGTTCTTCTCTGTTCTACTCATCTCTACTCTGTTCTACTCATCTCTCCTCTGTTCTACTCATCTCCTCTCCTCTGTTCTATTCATCTCCTCTTCTCTGCTATACTCATCTCTTCTTCTCTGCTCTACTCATCTCTTCTTCTCTGTTCTACTCATCCCTTCTCTGTTCTACTCATCTCTTCTTCTCTGTTCTACTCATCTCCTCATCTCCTCTCCACTACTCTCCGCTCTCTCTCCCGTTTCTCTTTCTCTCTCCTGTCCTGTAGCGACCAAGCAGCGGGGAAACCAGGGGCGAGCACCAGGGGCGAGTGTGGGAAGCAGGGGCGAGCGGGGGCAGCAGGGGCGAGCGGGGGCAGCAGGGGCGAGCGGGGGCAGCAGGGGCGAGCGGGGGCAGCAGGGGCGAGCAGGAGCGAGCGGGGGCAGCAGGGGCGAGCGGGGGCAGCAGGGGCGAGCGGGGGAGCTGGCAGTAGGCAGTAGGTAGATATAATAGATCCTGGAGGTGATCAGGTTTTCAGCCTAAGCACCTTAAATAATGAAACGCTCAGGTGGGAGTGTACAGGCTCCAGTTACACCACTGAGTCAGATTACCTGGTGTAGACTATAACACGGGTCAGCTACACACACACACACACACACACACACACACACACACACACACACACACACACACACACACACACACACACACACACACACACACACACACACACACACACACGTATAACTATGGACACATACTGACACACCAGGGGAGAACGACTGCCCCCTCAAGGCCGACTGCGGTACTGCAGGATTTGTTAGCAGAAAATGGACTCCCCCATTATAGTGAATGAAAACATTGTCAATCTTTGTGTAAATAAAATGTTTCGAAGGCAATCATGGTACCAATAATTGTTTCCAATACACCAGATATATGTCCTGGGACTGATTTTTTTTTTAAAGCGCACACAGAAGAAGTTATAAGGATAATTTAGTTGCTGATAGCAGCCTGTAGTACCCCGGTCGGCATTCAACTTGAGTTAGTCACTGAGAGGAGGCAGCACTGAGCTAGCCTGCAACGTCACATTCTGGAGTAAGTGGCTCAAACTGCAACAGAATCTTTCGGTTTTACCAATTTGACTTCAGATGCTGACCTTTATCCACAGTTCTCCATAGGTCAAATTTCAGTGTGTTTTTAAGTTTATTATGCCCCCAGCATCTGGAATAGCCTGCCAGAGAACCTGAGGGGGACCAAGAGGCATGGAGAGACAGCCTTTAGTTACTATGCCCCCAGCCTCTGGAATAGCCTGTCAGAGAACCTGAGGGGGACCAAGAGGCATGGAGAGACAGCCTTTAGTTACTATGACCCCAGCCTCTGGAATTGCCTGCCAGAGAACCTGAGGGGGACCAAGAGGCATGGAGAGACAGTCTTTAGTTACTATGCCCCCAGCCTCTCGAATAGCCTGCCAGAGAACCTGAGGGGGACCAAGAGGCATGGAGAGACAGTCTTTAGTTACTATGCCCCCAGCCTCTGGAATAGCCTGTCAGAGAACCTGAGGGGGACCAAGAGGCATGGAGAGACAGTCTTTAGTTACTATGCCCCCAGCCTCTGGAATAGCCTGTCAGAGAACCTGAGGGGGGCTGAAACTGTGGACATAGAGTATTCAAAAGAGATCTTAAAACACATATTTTTAGCTTAGCTTTTCCTCAGGGTGCTTTTTTAGTTGTTCCGTTTGTGTCATTGTTTAGTTTTTTTTATCTTATGTTTGTTGTGTAGTAAATATTTCAGCTTTTATTTTCCAAAGGTTTTTTATTCGTTTTTTTCCTGTAAAGCACATTGCGTTGTCTGAAATGTGCTGTATAAATCAAGCTTGACTTGAATTGATTTAAGGGTTAAGGTGTGGGACAGGGTTAAAACGAAAAAATACTAAATAAGTGTCTACCACTGGGAATGAACACGTGACATTCGGATCCAGAGTCATGGGATGGTTATAGCTCTCACTGTTGCCCCTAGTGGCCAGTTCTGAAGGTATTTCACAACATCTTCATGATATGGACAGACTTCCAATTTTGAAGTCAATCCGTGAGACACCATCTTAACCAACTTCATTTGGCTTCAATGCGCTATTGATTCTTTACATAATGGTGTGAATGGTGTCAGGTGATTGATACTATCTAAGTCTATTATCTGGCTGCATGGGCCAGCTTTCCCCTCTCTTCTCCTCTCTTCCTCCCTCTCTTCCTCCCTCTGTCCTCTCTTCCTCCCTCTGTCCTCTCTTCCTCCCTCTGTCCTCTTTTCCTCCTTCTCTCTCACCTCCGTCTGTCCTCTCTCACCTCCCTCTGTCCTCTCTCACCTCCCTCTGTCCTCTCTCACCTCCCTCTGTCCTCTCTTCCTCCCTCTCACCTCTCTCTCTCCTCTTCCTCCCTCTCTCCTCTGTTCCTCCCTTTGGCATTTCCATTCTCCAACGTCTTGATAAGTGTCACTCGCCTCCTGGCAGCTGCAGAGTTTCACTCTCCTCTCCTGCCCTGCCCCTCCCTCTCTCTCTCCTCCACTCCTCCCTCTCTTCCTCCCTCTTTTCTCTCCTCTACTCCCTCTCTCCTCTCCTCTACTCCTCCCTTTCTTCCTCCCTCTCTCCTCTCCTCTACTCCTCCCTTTCTTCCTCCCTCTCCTCTCCTCTACTCCTCCCTTTCTTCCTCCCTCTCTCCTCTCCTCTACTCCTCCCTCTACTCCTCCCTCTCCCCAACTCCTCTACTCCTCCCTCTCCCCTCTCTTCCTCTCTCTTCTCTCCTCTATGCCTCCCTCTCTTCCTCCCTCTCTTCTCTCCTCTACTCCTCCCTCTCTTCCTCCCTCTCTTCTCTCCTCTACTCCTCCCTCTACTCCTCCCTCTCCCCAACTCCTCTACTCCTCCCTCTCCCCTCTCTTCCTCTCTCTATTCTCTCCTCTATGCCTCCCTTTCTTCCTCCCTCTCTCCTCTCCTCTACTCCTCCCTTTCTTCCTCCCTCTCTTCTCTCCTCTACCTCTCCCTTTCTTCCTCCCTCTCTTCTCCTCTACTCCTCCCTATCTTCCTCCCTCTCTTCTCTCCTCTACTCCTCCTTCTCTTCCTCCCTCTCTTCTCCTCTACTCCTCCCTCTCTTCCTCCCTCTCTTCTCCTCTAGTCCTCCATCTCTGTCTCCCTCTCTTCTCTCCTCTACTCCTCCTTCTCTTCCTCCCTCTCTTCTCCTCTACTCCTCCCTCTCTTCCTCCCTCTCTTCTCTACTCCTCCCTCTCTTCCTCCCTCTCTTCTCTCCTCTACTCCTCCCTCTCCCCTCTCTTCCTCCCTCTCTCTCTCCTCTACTCCTCCCTCTCTTCCTCCCTCTCTTCTCTCCTCTCTTCCTCCCTCTCCCCTCTCTTCCTCCCTCTCTCTCTCCTCTACTCCTCCCTCTCTTCCTCCCTCTCTTCTCTCCTCTACTCCTCTTTCTCTTCCTCCCTCTCTTCTCTCCTCTACTCCTCCCTCTCTTCCTCCCTCTCTTCTCTCCTCTCCTCCCCCCTCTCTCCTCTCATTTTCCCTCCTCCCTCTCATCCCTATCTCTGTCTTCTGCCTGTTCAACCCTGTCTTGAAAAAAAAACAAAATCCATCTGCCCGGGAAACACTGCAGTGTTATTACTATGCTGGTTGGCAAGGCCCCTGTCCCTCCACAGGATCCCATTTCACACCATTGTATCTCACCCAGGGCCTTAGTCTTGTTGATGTTTAAAGAGATATTATGGTAATCCCCCCCCCCCCCCCGAAGGAACGACAACCACCAACTCTTTGCTGATCCTACAAACACCCTTGGTTATGATGTTTGTCAGGCCCACAATTGATAAAGTTGTCTGTTTACAGTACTTTGAGATGAAATGGTCAATTATGTTACACACTGATATAGAATTTTCCTAAATGTACTCATATCCCATTATATGTAACAATCACCTGTTATTTAAATGCCAAAGAAGCCATTTTGCACCAGAAACAAACCTATAACGTTTTGACAATCTAATCTGAATGCGTATTGCTCTTTCAGATGGCAATACCAAGCCGTATCACTCTCTAGGCTCTAGAGGCAGGGGACGATGTCACACACATACACACACCTGGCTGGCCACCTCGACACCACACACACTCCTGGCTGGCCACCTCGACACCACACACACACCTGGCTGGCCACCTCGACACCACACACAGTCCTGGCTGGCCACCTCGACACCACACACACACCTGGCTGGCCACCTCGACACCACACACACACCTGGCTGGCCACCTCGACACCACACACACACCTGGCTGGCCACCTCGACACCACACACACACCTGGCTGGCCACCTCGACACCACACACACACCTGGCTGGCCACCTCGACACCACACACACACCTGGCTGGCCACCTCGACACCACACACACACCTGGCTGGCCACCTCGACACCACACACACACCTGGTCTGACACTGTTCATGATGTTGGTACTGATGTTGGTAGTGTAATGTGACAGGTTGCTCCTTTCACAGGAGCAACCACACACACACACACACACACACACGCACACACACACAACCATAGGGACACACACACACATGAACAAACACACACAAACACAGAAACACAACACTGTTTACTGGCCACGATTCAAGGAAGTACGATCCGCTTGGACCAGATCTACCAATCAAGTTAAGTTGTATCAGGTGTAGTGTACAGTACCACTGTTGGCTCTACAGATATCATTGGCTGCTGACATTATTTGAAAGCCTTACTTGAGGGGCACTTGATGATGGATAAGGTTGGGCACGTTACTTTCTAAATGGAATCCGTTATACAGTAGTTACGTGTCCAAAATTGTAATCAGTAACGTAACTTTTGGATTAATCCAAACTCAGTAATGTGGTTTAATTACTTTCAGATTACTTTCCCTTTAAGAGGGGTGGCAGGTACCCTAGTGGTTAGAGCGTTGGGCCAGTAACCGAAAGGTTGCTAGATCGAATCCCTGAGTTGACAATGTCAAAATCTGTCATTCTGCCCCTGAACAAGGCAGTTTAACCCACTGTTCCTAGACTGTCATTGTAAATAAGGATTTGTTCTTAACTGACTTGCCTAGTTAAATAAAGATTAAATAAAAAAAATGTTATATTAAAAAAAAAAGAGGCATATGAAGATGACCTAATTAAAGGACATCTACTGCAGGGTAAATCCATGTTACCATGTTATCCATAGCTGGCTGTAGACAGATGTTGCATTTTACTTTATGGGTTATGTATTCTTATTATTCTACTTCAATTCAGATGATACAATGACTAGGCTATATATTTATATTAAAAACCAAAGTCGGTCAGATATCCAGTCATTTCAATTAATTTAATACTCCTGTAGTGGTCTGGGTGTAGCTGGTGCAGAGGAGTCAGGCGCAGGACAGCCGAGATGAGTAACACAAGTAACTAAACTCAAATATTCCAATAACATGTCGTAATACCGAGCCCACAATAACGGACCGAACATACATAAAACAATCACGCACAAAAACCATGGGGAAAACAGAGGGTTAAATAATGAACATGTAATTTGGGGAATTGAAACCAGGTGTGTAAAACAAAGACAAAACAAATGGAAAATGAAAAGTGGATCGGCGATGGCTAGAAGGCCGGTGACGACGACTGCCAAACGCCGCCCGAACAAGGAGAGGGACCGACTTTGGCGGAAGTCGTGACAACTCCTTGATCTTCAAGAATAGGACTTGGTAAATACGGAAATATAGATTTGTCTAATTGTTTTTACCTGAACACAATCCAAAAACAAAGGACTTATTAATGTGCTGTTTATGTTTTAGTCATGGAGGACCGATTGGGCTTAGTCCAGTTGAAAAAGAAATGCTGCTCTCATGGAATGGCATGAAAAATGTATGCCAGACTACTGTTTATGTTTTTGTTGGTGACACCATAGAATTAGGAATTACAATACTTAATTCATTGAATAGGATCTCTATGGGTGACACTTTGACATATATCGATAATTCGCAAGTGTTGAAGTTTATTAAAAGTGTGTGATCAAGAATATGTCCATTAGGACATAATCAGCACGAATTAGATTGAACAATAAAAGCCTTACTCATGGTCTTCTTGAATTAAACTTGTTTTTCACAGAATGTGGAGCACAATTTAGGGAGGAACTCACTCAAACTAATATATACAGAGCTGGTTGATAGGCAGCTTGGCCTACACTTCTTCAATTCAACCATTATGGGGATAAAATACACCTTTACATTTGTGAACAGTCATCCACAACAACCACAATCTGTAAGGCACAAATAATTGAGAGAGCAGCAGTGTGATTCACATCACTGAGAAAGCAGCAGTGTGATTCACATCACTGAGAGAGCAGCAGTGGGATTCACATCACTGAGAAAGAAGCAGTGTGATTCACATCACTGAGAGAGCAGCAGTGTGATTCACATCACTGAGAGAGCAGCAGTGGGATTCACATCACTGAGAAAGCAGCCGTGTGATTCACATCACTGAGAGAGCAGCCGTGTGATTCACATCACTGAGAGAGCAGCAGTGGGAGTCACATCACTGAGAGAGCAGCCGTGTGATTCACATCACTGAGAGAGCAGCCGTGTGATTCACATCACTGAGAGAGCAGCCGTGTGATTCACATCACTGAGAGAGCAGCCGTGTGATTCACATCACTGAGAAAGCAGCCGTGTGATTCACATCACTGAGAGAGCAGCCGTGTGATTCACATCACTGAGAGAGCAGCCGTGTGATTCACATCACTGAGAGAGCAGCCGTGTGATTCACATCACTGAGAGAGCAGCCGTGTGATTCACATCACTGAGAGAGCAGGTGGAGCAAACTTAAACATGCGCCTTTTTTTTCAATGCTGCTTTAAATGTAATTTATTATACAGAAAGATGTCATATAGTAATTATTTCTGAATTTAAAAGTAATCCTAGAAGTAATAGTCTAAATACTTTTTGCTGGTACACCTGCATTACTTGCTGTTTGGGGTTTTAGGCTGGTTTTCTGTACAGCACTTTGTGATGTGACATCAGCTGATGTTAGAAGGGCTATATAAATACATTTGATTGATTTGATTGGTAATGTACTGGATACATTTTTTTGTAATCAGTTACATCTCTAACCCTGATGATAAGAGTCCAGAAACTCAGTCATGTATGACCAGCCGGGGTTCAAACTCGGGTCACCTGTGTGCTTCAAAAGACTGTGTTAGCCAGCTGAGCTAAAGCCTAGGCATCTTGGTAGGCCGTCCTGGTAAATAAGAATGTGTTCTTAACTAACTTGCCTAGTTAATAAAAAAGAGTGTTAAATCTTCAGGCCTCAGGCAAGGTTATTCATCACTCAAGCGTGGTTCACCAACCATCGAACTAGCTCTCTCCTGTCCCCTCCTTTCACACGACCCAATTACTCTCAAACACTTTAAACTGCTACCAAACGCTGCCCAGTGGGAGGAGGCACGGAGAGCTGGGTTGTTGCCATGGTCACTGCCACTCAGATTGAGTACTCACAAAGCTGTGAAGAGGTAAGGAGGGTTAGAAGGGAGATGGGGTGTTAGTCAGGTTTCTAAGGATTCTGACGTGTTGCATCATGTGTTGTGTAAAACAGAAAAGTCATAATTGACAGAAATAGCAAGGAGTTAGGAGTTAGGGTACCATTTGTATGGGATGGGTGGGCAAAATGGACCAAAAATAGGAGAGGACATGGAAAACATTCTGAGATATACTATCATAGTATTTTGCTGTTCGGTCTTCTTGTTCCCCTCAAGGGACCAGGTGGATCTATCTGAGGAACAATCTATTCCTGGAAAGAGTCAGTGGTGGGGAGAGAGAGAGTTCCATTCTGTTCAGACTAGACCACATTACAGCCTGATAACAGAGAGAGAGAGAGAGAGAGAGAGAGAGAGAGAGAGAGAGAGAGAGAGAGAGACAGAGACCCAGTGAGTGAGACAGAAATAGAGACGGAGACAGAAAGAGACACTCACAGCCTGTGATGTTTACAGACCAAGACACTGTGGGGTTTACCTCTAGGCTGTCAATCAGACATGTGGGTCAAAGCAGCCAGGAAAGATGTCTACCTGTCAACACCACACAACTAGCACATTTGGTTGTGGAAACTTATGTTTTCGATTTCACATGTGTTGTGGGAACAAAGCCACATGGTTTCTGACCAGTAAAACTGAACAATTTTTAAACGTTCTGAGCTGACATTGTTGACTGTTCTGGGAATGTTTATTTTTAGGTTCCAGGGAGGTTCTGAGAACGTTTTACTCTGGTTCCAGAGAGGTTCTGAGAACGTTTTAATCTGGTTCCAGAGAGGTTCTGAGAACGTTTTAATCTGGTTCCAGAGAGGTTCTGAGAACGTTTTAATCTGGTTCCAGAGAGGTTCTGAGAACGTTTTAATCTGGTTCCAGAGAGGTACTGAGAACGTTTTACTCTGGTTCCAGAGAGGTTCTGAGAATGTTTTACTCTGGTTGCAAAAATAACGGAAATTCTAGGTTATTGGGAGTTTTTTTATAACTCTAAAAACTTTCACTAAATGTTTCAATAAGACTTTTAATAACACTGCTAGCTTATTTTGGTTAAAATATTTGGAAGTCCACACACAGATAGGACACATTGAAATTAATTTCCTTAGGCCTTTTAAAAAACGTTTTCTTTTTAAGCTGAATACAATATCATCGCATATTGACTTTGCTGAAATGCCCTGCCAATGCATATGTTGTTCGGACCATTTAAAAAAATATATATTTAAACATTTGACGTACGCTATATGATCACACCGGTAATAAATCAGTTATTTAATTACTTGTGAGGCACAGCTGAGTGAACATATATTTTAGTAATTTGCTTTTTATTTTTTATTTTACTTGGGCTGACTTTGCCCTCATCTGTTGGTCAGTCTCAGCGGAGGGAGAGAGCAGCAGACTGCAGGTCCGCCACTCAACATCCCTCCACTCTCCCTTTCCTCCATTGACACTGACCAAAAAGGGACGCTGTCTTCCAGCTGATAACAAAACTCACCGTATTGTTTCTGCCTCTATGAACAGAAAAAGTGAAATATTGCTTGACATTAAAAAAGACGCAAGCTGTTAATAACACATATCAACGCAAGCCTATCATTCATTACAGAGTGTAGGAATAATGTTCTGGTTTATAAAAGTGTTGAACAAAACGTGTTGACAGTGCTGAGTAAGAACTTAAACGTGAAGTCACTCATAAAAACAGCAGTTGTTTGCTGTATTCGTTGACAGTCTCTCTCTAGTCATGGTTTCAAACGTTTTGAAATCCCACAGTACGAACTGTGCTTTACCTTTCTTTTACGCCTGCTACGTTGCTGCAGACATGGTAATCTGAACCATCCGATTGGCCAGTGGTAGGCCTATAGTGCTCTTGATTTGCTATACGGGCCCACCCCATGGGGAAGGCAGAGTTTGCACCTTCAGAAACATGAAATGGGAACACTTTGCCTACCTGGCGCGCAAGGGCAGCTGAATCGAGTGCATCTGGGGTTTTTTTATAAAAATATTTGGAGATCAACTAGAAATGCCTTCAGAGATCAACCAGTTAGTTTCTAGAAATGCCTTCAGAGATCAACCAGTTAGTTTCTAGAAATGCCTTCAGAGATCAACCAGTTAGTTTCTAGAAATGCCTTCAGAGATCAACCAGTTAGTTTCTAGAAATGCCTTCAGAGATCAACCAGTTAGTTTCTAGAAATGCCTTCAGAGATCAACCAGTTAGTTTCTAGAAATGCCTTCAGAGATCAACCAGTCGGTTGGGATCACCGGTGACCACTAGTCTATAGGCTACAATGTTGCGCAAACCTTAAACCCGGGCCGGATCAACATGAATCAATTCTTAGAATATCTGACAAATTTTCACATTAAGTTTTTTTAGGGAGCAGGAGTATTACAGAAGAGGCAACTTGAATTCTAATAAAAATTGATTTTATTCGATTTTTTACATTTCAAACAGTGAAAATAATTTTTCATGAAACGAGAGATACCGGATCCTGGCAAATGGGTTATAAAATATAGTATAAATGTAGTATAAAATATAACAGCCTTGTATTTGGCAGACAGAGCACATTGGACATGGCATTAACAGAATGAAACGGTGTGGTTTGGCCCTCTGAGGCTGCCAGGCTGTGCTACTCTGTGCCCTTAGTAAACCCTCCGAAAGAAGATTTACAGTGGTCTGAGCTTCCAGGTAGCGAAAGAGGCCGTGTTGAGACATTTAGCTCTTGTACAGGGGACCAGGACAATTGGGTTTTTCATCCCCTGTAAGTGCCAGCCAATGTTAAATTAAAGCTTTGTTTATACCTAACGTCTGTGGACTGAGGTGAGACCCTTAAGACCCTGAGGGGAGAAGGTAACCAAGTCTCATGGGAAAGACTACAGATTATGAAAATTCCAGATTATATATATTTTGTTTTACATGCATGTTACGTCTAGCGTGTTTAGCTATTCCATCAGTGATTGCAGTCATTCATACATTCATTTGGCATTAATAATTATTCATCTAGCGACATCATTTATATTATGCTTTATTGGTATACAGTTTAGATCCCAGTTCTGAGAGACTTACTGTATACCGACAGTCTACCACTGATGATAAATACTCTACTGTAGTTCAACAGTTGAGGCCTGTCCAGTCATCAGGAGTCAACTGTAGACTTGTAAAGTTAATACTTGTCACGTACAACAAACACATTACCAACTCTGTAGCCTTGTGGATGGAGTGTCCACCCTGATATGTTGACAGATCGATCCTCAACTGAGTCGTACCAAAAACAAAGAGAGAAAAAAGGTGAAAATGTATGTGTAACAATTGATAATGCCTGTATAGTGTATCGGCTCTGAGTCATGTGCACATCAGAGTTGGGGTCAATTTCAGAAATTCAATTCTAATTCAATTCTCTCTCCCTGTAAATTCCACTTATTCAATAAAAATTCCAGGTCAGTCTTTGAATTCAGAAATAAATAAATTGCTCTGAATTGTAATGTTAAGTAAATAAGAAATCAGGCTATACTGGAAATATAGGAATACAGGATGAAATTAGTAAAAACAAATCCTACAGTAAATGGAGAAATGTACAAATATTGAATTCCACTTCGTGAGTGAATTCAATAATTAAATTGGAATTTCAAATTAAATTGGAATTGACCCCAAACCTGGAGCAAATGTTATACATATAATACATTTAAAACATAGAAAAAAATTATTGGAGTCTGACGGTTGATAAACATACATATTCATTTTATTCACAAATTCGTTTTTGATTTTGAAAATGAACTACAATTTCAGTACAATATAATAAGGATCAAACCCTTTTTTTCAATTTTTGCCTGAAGTGACATACCCAAATCTAACTGCCTATAGCTCAGGACCTGAAGCAAGGATATGCATATTCTGATACCATTTGAAAGGAAACACTTTAAAGTTGGTGGAAATGTTAAATTAATGTTGTAAAAGATAACACATTAGATTTGGTAAAAGATAATACAAAGAATAAAAACATGCATTTCTTTGTATTTTCTTGTACAATCATCTTTGAAATGCAAGAGAAAGGCCAATGTATGACTTAGGCGCAATTTAGATTTTGGCCACTAGACGGCAGCAGTGTATGTGCAAAGTTTTAGACTGATCCAATGAACCATTGCATTTCTGTTCAAAATTTTGTATCAAGATGGCCCAAATGTGCCTAATCGGTTTATTAATACATTTTCAAGTTCAGAACTGTGCACTCTCCTCAAACAATAGCATGGCATTCTTTCACTGTAATATCTACTGTAAATTGGACAGTGCAGTTAGATTAACACGAATTTAAGCTTTCTGCCAATATCAGATATGGGAAATGTTCTTGTTACTTACAACCTCATGCTAATCACATTAGCCAACGTTAGCTCAACCTGTCACGGGCAGGACACCGATGCTGTAGAGGATAAATAAACACAAACAGAAAGATGGACTACTTTTGTAGGGAAACCCCTGAACATATGAAGAGTTTCATTCCAAAACGCAATACCCATTTTCAGAAATATTGGTAAATTAGTTAAGTAAATTATGAAAAAGATTCGCGTATTTTTCACTATCTGATCATGGCTTGGGGTTGTTCAATGACAGATGTATTTGTTTAAAATCTATCACTTGATGGTTTTATTTCAGAGAGACAAATAATCATGTTTTTTTTGTAAAATGCTAAATATATATCAGCCTCACTCTCAAATAGTACTGCTTTGTCAAATGTAGCAAATAACTACATTTTTTATAAAGAACTGTACAAATTATACATTTGTGACATCAACATTTAAAAACAAATCAATCATATTAATTAATACAGTAATCTGAGATCTCTATGTAAAACATTTACATTTTACATTTTAGTCATTAAATAGATGCTCTTATCCAGAGTGACTTAGTGCATTCATCTTAAAGCTGCAATATGTCACTTTTTGGGCGCCCCGACCAAATTCACACAGAAATGTGAGTTATAGATCTGTCATTCTCATTGAAAGCAAGTCTAAGAAGCGGTAGATATGTTCTATGTGCGCTATTTCTATGCTTCCCGTTCTCAAGTTTAGTTTTTGCTTCTTTTTACTTTTGGTTTTGTACATCAGCTTCAAATAGAATTTTAGCAACCAGGAAATGGTGACGCAAATTTTTATATTGCACCTTTAAGATAGCTAGGTGAGACAAACGCATATCTCAGTCAAATATACAGGATATGAACCTTCGTCTGGTTTGCTTAATATAAGGAATGTGAAATGATTTATACTTTTACTTTTGATACTTAAGAATATTTTAGCAATTCCATTTACTTTTGATACTTAAGTATATTTAAAACCAAATACTTTTAGACATTTACTCAAGTAGTATTTTGCTGGGTGACTTTCACTTTTACCTGAGTCATTTCCTATTAAGGTATCTTTAGTTTTACTCAAGTGTGACAATTGGGTACTTTTTCCACTACTGCTGACCAGCGATCTGTCTAACAAGCCAGCTAAATTACAGCTTGTAATTAGCTAATTGCTTCAGAGAAAATATATAGGGAGCTAAGCAGCTTGTAACAGTTGTAGCTTAGCAAGCTAAGTTAACTCATTTGAAAAGACAACTAACCAGGAAATCAGCTAGCTACGCTATATTAGCCTGTATAAATTGGAAAAAGTATTTACAAATAGTGCTGATATTTCAATGTTTTGAAATATTTCAAAATGCTTCTTGATATTCCTCCATCTACAATTTTAATTTGATTGGCTGATAGGAAAGAATTGGCAGAGTTGCAAAAGCAGGTGAAAGACCCAAGTTACAACCCAAGACACCAAGGAGGGGAACATTCAGAAAAGACCCAGATTTTCTCTCTCTCTCTCTCTCTCTCTCTCTCTCTGTCTCGCTGTCTCTCTCTCTGTCTCTCTCTCGCTCTGTTTCTCTGTCTCTATCTCTGTCTTTATGTCTCTCTGTCTTTCTAATCTTTCTGTCTCTGTGTCTCTGTGTCTCTGTGTCTCTGTCTCTCTCTCTCTCTCTCTCTCTCTCTCTCTCTCTCTCTCTCTCTCTCTCTCTATCTCTCTATCCCTCTCGCTGTCTCTCTGTTTTTCTGTCTCTCTGCATCCCTGTCTTTTTGTCTCTCTGTCTTTCAGTCTCTCTGTCTCTCTGTCTGTCTCCCTGTGTTGGTGTCTGTCTCTGTGTCTCTGTCTCTCTGTCTCTCTGTCCTTCTGTGTCTCTCTCTCTCTATCCCTCTCTTACTTCATCATCACTCCAACGCCACAGAGTTCCGGTGGTGCTGTAGCCTCTGTACTACATACATGGACAAATGTCTAATTTCCCCCTAACTACAAAGTTTCCTCTACCTTGTGACTCAGAGGTTTGGACTTTAAGACCAGGACACACATTTTCTAAAATAAGCACACACACTCTCTCTTTTTCTCTCTGTCTCTCTTTTTCTCACACACACACACACCACACACACACACACACACACACACACACACACACACACACACACACACACACACACACACACACACACACACACACACACACACACACACACACACACACACACACACACACACACACACACACACACACACACACATGCACACGTGCACACACACACACACTTTAAATAGTTTATTTGAATCCACCAATCAAATTTACATTAAAAAAGGATCCAAACATTTCAAAGGTCCCTGTGTACAGAAAGCACCTCCTTCTCCAGGACAGCTGAAACAGAGCAGTACCTAGCCTACTGTTTTGCCCTAGTTTTTGGTCAGGCCAGCAATCTGGAGGCCACACACTGCAAGCCGGTGTATTTGGCCGAGACTGACAAATATCAGCTCCACCAGCTAGCACCAACACCCGAGGCTGTCCAAGCATACCACGGGAGGAAGGTATTCAAAAAGCTTGTCGGCAAAGGCTGTATTTGCTGGTTCCCGCTCCTTCACAACAACAACAACAATTGGTGTATTTGGCACACAGGAAAACAAATCAACATCAAACCAGCAACAACAATTTATGGATGTGTTCTGTTGGTGAGACTACTTGTCTCACCTCGCTTGCTATCAGGTCGACAAGGCGGTCATGTCTAGCCATGTACAAATCCTTGTATGAACAGCAGCCATTCACAACATGGGCAACAGACTCTATTACATTTGACTCATGTAAAATACAAAATGGGTCATGGTTAGCAGGGTACTAGAGTGCTAGATTATATTCTGTTGGTAGAACTTGCAGCCTCTCCTTAACAGTAAATCCTCAAAAAGTTCTACAACTATACTGTACCATTGAGAGAGCAGCCCCCTTAATAGCAAGGTGCTATAATTTTTTATTGGCCTTTCTACAGGAAGTTGTCCTTAGTGTCTGTGGCCACACACACACACTTTCTAACACAAATACACACACACAGTTGCATGAATAGAAACACACCCACATACATTACCAGTCAAAAGTTTGGACACACCTACTTATTCAATGTGGTTTCTTTACTTTTACTATTTTCTACATTGTAAAATAATAGTGAAGACATCAACACTATGACATAACACATATGGAATCATGTAGTAATTAAAAAAGTATCCAAATATATTTTATAGTAGCCACATGTTGCATTGATGACAGCTTTGCACACTCTTGGCGTTCTCTTAACCAGCTTCACCTGGAATGCTTTTCCTTCACGCTGCGGTCCAACTCATCCCAAACCATCTCAATTGGGTTGAGGTCGGGTGATAGTGGAGGCCAGGTCATCTGATGGAGCACTTCATCACTCTCCTTCTTGGTCAAATTGCCCTTATACAGCCTGGATATGTGTTGGGTCATTGTTCTGTTGAAAAATAAAAGACAGTCACTCTAATGGCAAACCAGATGGGATGGCGTATTGCTGCAGAATTATAAATCACCAACAGTGTCATCAGTAAAGCAGCCCCACACCATCACACCTCCTCCTCCATGCTTCATGGTGGGAACCACACATGCAGAAATCATCCGTTCATCTACTCTGCTTCTCACAAAGACACGACGGTTGGAACCAAAAATCACAAATTTGGACTCATCAGACGAAAGGACAGATTTCCACCGGTCTAATGTCCATTGCTCGTGTATCTTGGCCCAAGCGAGCCTCTTCTTATTATTGGTGTCCTTAGTAGTTGTTTCTTTGCAGCAATTCAACCACGAAGGCCTGATTGACGTAGTTTCCTCTGAACAGTTGATGTGTCTGTTACTTGAACTCTGTGAAGCTTTTATTTGGGCTGCAATCTGAGGTGCAGTTAACTCTAATGAACTTGTCCTCTGCAGCAGAGGCAAATCTGGGTCTTCCATTCCTGTCACGGTCCTCATGAGAGCCAGTTTAATTATAGCACTTGATGGTTTTTGCAACTATACTTGAAGAAACTTACAAAGTTAAAGTTAAAGTTAAATAATCTTGGATGTTTCGGCAGGTACATATGCAGGATGCTACCCTCCACAGCATGGCCTTTGCTCCAGATAATAACTCCAAACCTACAACCTCATTTTTAACCAAAATTAACCGGAGAGATTACTGCTTCCAAGGTTTCCTTTTTCCAAGCTATACGGAGGGTGCTCTAGCAAACAAACAGCAGAGACCTGAGGACACCATCCAACCTTGAACTGAGTGAGTAGTGTTTGGTCTGATGCTATTTTGAAAGCCAAGAAGAAAAAAAAAAGAAAAAAGAAAAAAAGTACATTACAATTATATATTTTACTTTATGGGTACTGAATGCTGAGTTAAGGCTCCTAGGCTTGCAAGGACAGACCTGATACAACTTCAATTAGCACTAAGGTGTGAAGGAAAAGGCATTCAAGGCCTTTGTGCCCAACAAGTGGCAAGAATCTTTGAAGTGTCCTCTGAAGCCCCCTACTGCTGTTCTGCCTCCAGAAAGAAAAGCTTCTCCCAAGTGGGTGTGACACCTACTCCCGTTACCTGCTGCACTGCTGCTTGGATTCCACCTGGCGATCTGTTCACCATCTGCCCTAGCCTGTCTCCCCCGTCTGGTACAGGTACCCCCAACACACTCACACCTCGCTCCCGAGATTTCGCTCGCCTCCAGCACACACGCACTGATGAGGCGAGTGACTGAACTTACAATGGCTAGCCCCAAGTTGTAATATATTTAATTTTTCTTGTGCGTATTGCTATTTTGCTTTTTGCCTCATGACTTCTGCATATTTAGTTGACTACAGACTTTCTTTACCCAACCCTGGGACAGACTTTGTTCCCAAGACCCGCAAAACACCAGTCTCAAGGTCATCAATGAAGAGGCGACTTCAGGATGCTGGCCTTCTAGGCAGAGTTGCAAAGAAAAAGCCATATCTCAGACTGGCCAATAAAAATAAAAGATTAAGATGGGCAAAAGAACACAGACACTGGACAGAGGAACTCTGCCTAGAAGGCCAGCATCCCGGAGTCGCCTCTTCACTGATGACGTTGAGATGGGTGTTTTGCGGGTACTATTTAATGAAGCTGCCAGTTGAGGACTTGTGAGGCGTCTGTTTCTCAAACTAGACACTCTAATATACTTGTCCTCTTGCTCAGTTGTGCACCGGGGCCTCCCACTCCTCTTTCTATTCTGGTTAGAGCCAGTTTGCGATGTTCTGTGAAGGGAGTAGTACACAGCGTTGTACGAGACCTTCAGTTTCTTGGCAAGTTCTTGCATGGGATAGCCTTCATTTCTCAGAACAAGAATAGACTGACGAGTTTCAGAAGAAAGTACTTTCTTTCTGGCCATTTTGAGCCTGTAATCGAACCACAAATGCTGATGCTCCAGATACTCAACTAGTCTAAAGAAGGCCAGTTGTATTGCTTCTTTAATCAGAACAACAGATTTCAGCTGTGCTAACATAATTGCAAAATGGCTTTCTAATGATCAATTAGCCTTTTAAAATGATAAACTTGGATTAGCTAACACAACGTGCCCTTGGAACACAGGAGTGATGGTTGCTTATAATGGGCCTCTGTACGTCTATGTAGATATCCCATAAAAGAATCTGCCGTTTCCAGCTACAATAGTCATTTACAATATTAATAATGTCTACACTGTATTTATGATCAATTTGATATTATTTTAATGGACAAAAAATGTGCTTTTCTTTCAAAAACAAGGACTTTTCTAAGTGACCCCAAACTTTTGAACGGTAGTGTATGTATTTGCAAAAATAGATATGGGGGATTGGAAGTGATGCAGACAATTACATTGATGGAAGCTACAATCTGCAATATTAAAGCTGATCTTCCCCCTAAAAAAAGATGTAAATATATATATATATACACTGCTCAAAAAAATAAAGGGAACACTTAAACAACACAATGTAACTCCAAGTCAATCACACTTCTGTGAAATCAAACTGTCCACTTAGGAAGCAACACTGATTGACAATAAATTTCACATGCTGTTGTGCAAATGGAATAGACAACAGGTGGAAATTATAGGCAATTAGCAAGACACCCCCAATAAAGGAGTGGTTCGGCAGGTGGTGACCACAGACCACTTCTCAGTTCTTATGCTTCCTGGCTGATGTTTTGGTCACTTTTGAATGCTGGCGGTGCTTTCACTCTAGTGGTAGCATGAGACGGAGTCTACAACCCACACAAGTGGCTCAGGTAGTACAGCTCATCCAGGATGGCACATCAATGCGAGCTGTGGCAAGAAGGTTTGCTGTGTCTGTCAGCGTAGTGTCCAGAGCATGGAGGCGCTTCCAGGAGACAGGCCAGTACAACAGGAGACGTGGAGGAGGCCGTAGGAGGGCAACAACCCAGCAGCAGGACCACTACCTCCGCCTTTGTGCAAGGAGGAGCAGGAGGAGCACTGCCAGAGCCCTGCAAAATGACCTCCAGCAGGCCACAAATGTGCATGTGTCTGCTCAAACGGTCAGAAACAGACTCCTTGAGGGTGGTATGAGGGCCCGACGTCCACAGGGGGGGTTTTGCTTACAGCCCAACACCGTGCAGGACGTTTGGCATTTGCCAGAAAACACCAAGATTGGCAAATTCGCCACTGGCGCCCTGTGCTCTTCACAGATGAAGCAGGTTCACACTGAGCACATGTGACAGAGCCTGGAGACGCCGTGGAGAACGTTCTGCTGCCTGCAACATCCTCCAGCATGACCGGTTTGGCGGTGGGTCAGTCATGGTGTGGGGTGGCATTTCTTTGGGGGGCCGCACAGCCCTCCATGTGCTCACCAGAGGTAGCCTGACTGCCATTAGGTACCGAGATGAGATCCTCAGACCCCTTGTGAGACCATATGCTGGTGCGGTTGGCCCTGGGTTCCTCCTAATGCAAGACAATGCTAGACCTCATGTGGCTGGAGTGTGTCAGCAGTTCCTGCAAGAGGAAGGCATTTATGCTATGGACTGACCTGAATCCAATTGAGCACATCTGGGACATCATGTCTCGCTCCATCCACCAAGGCCACGTTGCACCACAGACTGTCCAGGAGTTGGCGGATGCTTTAGTCCAGGTCTGTGAGGAGATCCCTCAGAAGACCATCCGCCACCTCATCAGGAGCATGCCCAGGCGTTGTAGGGAGGTCATACAGGCACGTGGAGGCCACACACACTACTGAGCCTCATTTTGACTTGTTTTAAGGACATTACATCAAAGTTGGATCAGCCTGTAGTGTGGTTTTCCACGTGAATTTTGAGTGTGACTCCAAATCCAGACCTCCATGGGTTGATAAATTGGATTTCCGTTGATTATTTTTGTGTGATTTTGTTGTCAGCACATGAAACTATGTAAAGAAAAAAGTATTTAATAAGATTATTTCATTCATTCAGATCTAGGATGTGTTATTTTAGTGTTCCCTTTATTTTTTTGAGCAGTATATATATAAGATAAACAGTATTCGCCTCAATGCCTTGCATGAACCAACACAGACTCAGAAACTTGAATTGAATTTACAGCGAACAGCCCTTGACAGCCTGATGTCTGATATATTTATATATGAGCCACGAGCCTGAAGCGTAAGTCACTTATAATCACAGCAGCATATGGAGGCTTCACTAACTTCCTTTTACTCTCTCTCTTTGTCCCTCAGTGCCATCATCATTAAGCTAAGGACCCTGGGAATGAATCAATTTATCTGCAATATTAAAGCTGATATACCCCCTAAAAATGTTTTATAAAATAATGGACTGTTGTTTCTCTTTGCTTATTTGAGCTGTTCTTGCCATAATATAGACTTGGTCTTATACCAAATAAGGCTGTCTTCTGTATACCACCCCTACCATGTTACAACACAACTGATTGGTTCAAACGCACTAAGAAGGAAAGAAATTCCACAAATTAACTTTTAACAAGGCATACCTGTTAATTGAAATGCATTCCAGGTGACTACCTCATGAAGCTGGTTGAGAGAATGCAAAGAGTGTGCAAAACTGTCACCAAGGCAAAGGGTGGCTACTTTGAAGAATCTCAAATATAAAATATATTTTGATTTGTTTAACACATTTTTTTGGTTACTACATGATTCCATATGTGTCATTTCATAGTTTTGATGTCTTCACTATTATTCTACAACGTAGAAAATAGTAAAAATAAAGTAAAACCTTGGAATGAGTAGGTGTGTCCAAACTTTTGACTGGTACTGTAAGTACTGGCCATCAGGTAGGGCGTGCCAGGGGACCTCTATATAGCCTCATCAGGCCCCTATACATTGAGTGTACTAAACATTAGGACATGCTTTTTGCATAACATGGACTTACCAGGTGAATCCAGGTGAAAGCTATGATCCCTTATCGATGTTCACTGTTAAATGCACTTCAATAAGTGTAGATAAAGGGAGACAGGTTAAAGAAGGATGTTTAAACCTTGAGACAATTGAGACATATATTGTGTATATGTGCAATTCAAAGGATGAATCGGGAAGAAAAAAGATTCAAGTGACTTTGAACAGGGTATGGTAATAGGTGCCAGCTGCACCGGTTTGAGTGTGTCAAGAACTGCAACGCTGCTGGGTTTTTCACTCAACAGTTTCCCGTGTGTATCAAGTATGGTCCACCACCGAAAGGACATCCAGCCAACAGGTCATTGATGAAAGAGGGCTAAGGAGGCTGACACGAATTGTGCAGAGCAAAAGACGGGCTACAGTTGGACAGTCCAGTTCAACATTAGTGCCCAAAGACCCATGAAAGAATACACAACTCGTCGTACCTTGACACGAATGGGGTATGGCAGTTGACGACATAACAGAGTTCCACCTCTTTCAGCAAAAAACAGGAAACTCGTTGCAGTAGGCTAAGTAACGAAAACACTGGACACTGTAGAATTGGAAAAACATTGTCTGGTCCGATGATTGCGGTTCCTGCTGTTTCACGCTGATGGGAGGACTAGGGTATGGAGAAAACCCACATGAGTACATGCATCCATCATGCCGTGTGTCAACATTCCAGGCTGCTGGTGGTGGTGTGATGGTGTGGGGTGTGTTTTCATGCCACACGTTAGGCCCATTGATAAAATTGGAGCAATGTTTTTATTCCACAGGACATCTGAACCTGCCTAATTACTGCCCTGTGGCACTCACATCGGTAGTCATGAAGTGCTTTGAAAGGCTGGTCATGTCTCACACCAACAGCATCCTCCCGGACACCCTAGACCCACTCCAATTCGCATACCGCCCAAACAGATCCAGATGACGCAATCTCAGTCGCACTCCACACTGCCCTTTCCCACCTGGACAAAATTAACTCCTATGTGAGAATGCTATTCATTGACTACAGCTCAGCGATAAACACTATAGTGCCCACGAAACTCATCATTAAGCTAAGGACTCTGGGACTAAACACCTCCCTCTGCAACTGGATCCTGGACTTCCTGACGGGCTGCCCCCAGGTGGTAAGAGTAGGCAACAACACGTCTGCCACGCTGATCCTTAACACTGGGGCCCCTCAGGGGTGTGGACTTAGTCCCCTCCTGTACTGCCTGTTCACTCATGACTGCACCATCAATAAGTTTTCTGATGACACAACAGTGGTAGGCCTGATCACCGACAATGATGAGATGGCCTACAGGGAGGAGGTCAGAGAAGTGGCAATGTGGTGGCAGGACAACAACCTCTCCCTCAATGTGAGCAAGACAAAGGAGCTGATCGTGGACTACAGGAAAAGGCAGGCCGAATAGGCCCCCATTAACATCAACGGGGCTGTAGTGGAGCGGGTCGAGAGTTTTAAGTTCCTTGGGTTCCACATCACCAACGAACTATCATGGTCCAAACATACCAAGACAGTCGTGAAGAGGGCACGGCAAAACCTTTTTCACCTCAGGAGACTGAAAAGATTTGGCATGGGTCCCCAGATCCTCAAAAGGTTCTACAGCTGCACCATCGAGAACATCCTGACCGGTTGCATCACCGCCTGGTATGGCAACTGCTCAGCATCTGACCATAAGGCGCTACACAGGGTAGTGCGAACGGCCCAGTACATCACTGGGGCCAAGCTTCCTGCCATCCAGGACCTATATAATAGGCGGTGTCAGAGGAAAGCCCATAAAATTGTCAGAGACTCCAGTCACCCAAGTTATAGACTGTTTTGTCTGCTACCACATGGCAAGCGGTATCAGAGCACCAAGTCTAGGACCAAAAGGCTCCTCAACAGCTTCTACCCCCAAGCCATAAGACTGCTGAACAAGTAATAAAATCGGCACTGGACAACTTACATTGACCCCACGCCCCCCTCCCTTTTTATACACAGCTGCTACTCGCTGATTATTATCAATGCATAGTCACTTCACCCCTACCTACATGTACAAATTACCTCTACTAACCTGTACCCCCGCACACTACAGACCTACTACAGACCTATATCTATCCTACCCTGCCTTTCTAAGGTCTTCGAAAGCCAAGTCAACAAACAGATTACCGACCATTTCGAATCCCACCGCGCCTTCTCTGCTATGCAATCTGGTTTCAGAGCTGGTCATGGGTGCACCTCAGCCACGCTCAAGGTCCTAAACGATATCGTAACCGCCATCGATAAGAAACAATACTGTGCTGCCGTATTCACTGACCTGGCCAAGGCTTTCGACTCTGTCAATCACCACATCCTCATCGGCAGACTCAATAGCCTTGGTTTCTCAAATGATTGCCTCGCATGGTTAACCAACTACTTCTCTGATAGAGTTCAATGTGTCAAATCGGATGGCGTGTTGTCCGGGCCTCTGGTAGTCTCTATGGGGGTGCCACAGGGTTCAATTCTTGGGCCAACTCTTTTCTCTGTATACATCAATGATGTCGCTCTTGCTGCTGGTGAGTCTCTGATCCACCTCTACGCAGAGGACACCATTCTGTATACTTCTGGCCCTTCTTTGGACACTGTGTTAACAACCCTCCAGACGAGCTTCAATGCCATACAACTCTCCTTCCGTGGCCTCCAACTGCTCTTAAATACAAGTAAAACCAAATGTGTGCTCTTCAAACGATCGCTGCCTGCACCTGCCCGCCTTTCCAGCATCACTACTCTGGACGGTTCTGACTTAGAATATGTGGACAACTACAAATACCTAGGTGTCTGGTTAGACTGTAAGCTCTCCTTCCAGACTCGCATCAAACATCTCCAATCCAAAGTTAAATCTAGAATTGGCTTCCTATTTCGCAACAAAGCATCCTTCACTCATGCTGCCAAACATACCCTCGTAAACCTGACCATCCTACCGATCCTCGACTTCGGCGATGTCATTTACAAAATAGCCTCCAATACCCTACTCAATAAACTGGATGCAGTCTATCACAGTGCCATCCGTTTTGTCACCAAAGCCCCATATACTACCCACCACTGCGACCTGTACGCTCTCGTTCGCTGGCCCTCGCTTCATACTCGTCGCCAAACCCACTGGCTCCAGGTCATCTACAAGACCCTGCTAGGTAAAGTCCCCCCTTATCTCCGCTCACTGGTCACCATAGCAGCACCCACCTGTAGAACGCGTTCCAGCAGGTATATCTCTCTGGTCGCCCCCAAAGCCAATTCCTCCTTTGGCCATCTCTCCTTCCAGTTCTCTGCTGCCAATGACTGGAACGAACTACAAACATCTGAAACTGGAAACACTTATCTCCCTCACTAGCTTTAAGCACCAGCTGTCAGAGCAGCTCACAGATCACTGCACCTGTACATAGCCCATCTATAATTTAGCCCAAACAACTACCCCTTCCCCTACTGTATTTATTTATTTATTTATTTATTTTGCTCCTTTGCACCCCATTATTTCTATTTCTACTTTGCACTTTCTTCCACTACAAATCTACCATTCAGTGTTTTACTTGCTATGTTGTATTTACTTTGCCACCATGGCCTTTTTTGCCTTTACCTCCCTTATCTCACCTCATTTGCTCACATTGTATATAGACTTATTTTTCTACTGTATTATTGACTGTATGTTTGTTTTACTCCATGTGTAACTCTGTGTTGTTGTATGTTGTTGAACTGCTTTGCTTTATCTTGGCCAGGTCGCAATTGTAAATGAGAACTTGTTCTCAACTTGCCTACCTGGTTAAATAAAGGTGAAATAAATAAATACTGACTCGGTACCGGTGCCCCCTGTATATAGCCTCATTATTGTTATTCTTATTGTTAGTTTTTATTATTACTTTTTATTTTAGTCTACTTGGTAAATATTTTCTTAACTCTTCTTGAACTGCACACTTGGTTAAGGGCTTGTAAGTAAGCATTTCACGGTAAAATCTACACTTGTATTCGGCGCATGTGACAAATAAAGTTTGATTTGATATAATCATATATAAACATATATATCCTTATATAACCCTATATGACCATGTATAACTCTTATGTACACCCATAACCCCTACATAACCTATATTAACCCCTACATAACCCCTATATAACCCTATACAATAACCCCTATAGTAACCCCTACAAAACCCTTGTATAACCCTATACAGGATAACCCCTATATAACCCTCTACAGTATAACCCCTATATAACCCTCTACAGTATAACCCCTATATAGTATAACCCCTATATAAACCCTATACAGTACATTTACATTTTAGTCATTTAGCAGACGCTCTTATCCAGAGCGACTTACAGTAGTGAATGCATACATTTCATTTATTTTTTTTTCTTCTCCGTACTGGTCCCCCGTGGGAATCGAACCCACAACCCTAGCGTTGCAAACACCATGCTCTACCAACTGAGCCACACGGGACCGGGGAATAGGTTGCATAAGCCCTATATAAACCCTATATAACCCTATACAGTATAACCCTTATATAAACCCTTTATAACCCTCTACAGTATAACCCCTATATAAACCCTATATAACCCTCTACAGTATAACCCCCTATATAAACCCTATATAACCCTCTACAGTATAACCCCCTATATAAACCCTATATAGGCCTATACAGTATTATATAAACCCTATATAACCCTCTACAGTATAACCCCCTATATAAACCCTATATAACCCTCTACAGTATTATATAAACCCTATATAACCCTCTACAGTATAACCCCCTATATAAACCCTATATAACCCTATACAGTATTATATAAACCCTATATAACCCTATACAATAACCCCCAATACAAACCCTATATAACCCTCTACAGTATTATATAAACCCTATATAACCCTCTACAGTATAACCCCCTATATAAACCCTATATAACCCTATACAGTATAACCCTTACATAACCTCTATATAACCCTTACATAACCCCTATATAACCCTTACATAACCCCTATATAACCCTTACATAACCCCTATATAACCCTTACATAACACCTATGTAACCCTATACAGTATAACCCCTATATAAAATCTATATGACCCCAATATAACCCATATATAACCCCTACTTAAGCTATATAGCCTGATCAGAGGAACGTTTTTAAGCATCAAAGCAGGGAAACTCCAGCACCACTCCATCATCATGGCTGCCTTAGGGCAGAGCCACTAACAACAGGCAGCATTACAGCGGCTGGATACCAGGATCTGTATCCCCAATGACAACCTATTCCCCTATACAGTGCACTACTTTCAGCCAGCACCCTATGGGACTCCCTATGGGACCTGGTCAAGAAGTAGCACACTATGTAGGGAATAGGGTGTTATATGGAACGTAGGCCCAGGACCTGGCTAATGTGAAACGGAACCAACTAGGGGCTGTTAGATGGACTGGATATACTGGACAAGACAGGGGGCACACTAATGGAGACCAGAGAAACACACACACACACACACACACACACACACACACACACACACACACACACACACACACACACACACACACACACAGGCTTTTAAGAACTCTCTGTTCTGCATGATGCTGCTCAGAGAGCCCAGACACTGTTGACTGATGTAGGAGGAGGTCATTAAGAGTCCCAATGTTTTGTTCCAGCTTCTAATCATACAATAAACACCCTCACACTCTTTTATCTCCCCGCTACTGTTCAGATACATCGCAACGGGAGAAAAACACCAGGGTGAAACAGCGTTAAGTAAAACGACGGGGCGAAGTTGAGCTCACTGCAACATCCCTTCCCAAATGGGACCCTATTCACTATGTAGTGTACTACCGTTGAACAGGGCCCCTAGTTATATATATATATATATATATATATTATTTTTTACCTTTATTTAACTAGGAAAGTCAGTTAAGAACTAATTATTATTTACAATGACAGCCTACCGGGGAACAGTGTGTTAACTGCCTTGTTCAGGGGCAGATTTTTGCCTTGTTAGGTCAGGGATACGATCCAGCAACCTTTCGGTTACTGGCCCAAAGGTATAACTACTAGGCTACCTCCCACAAAACCACTAGGCTACCTCCCACCACACCACTAGGCTACCTCCCACAAAACCACTAGGCTACCTCCCACCACACCACTAGTCTACCTCCCACCACACCACCATCCTACCTCCCACCACACCACTAGGCTACCTCCCACCACACCACTAGGCTACCTCCCACAAAACCACTAGGCTACCTCCCACCACACCACTAGTCTACCTCCCACCACACCACCATCCTACCTCCCACCACACCACTAGTCTACCTCCCACCACACCACTAGGCTACCTCCCACCACACCACCATCCTACCTCCCACCACACCACCATCCTACCTCCCACCACACCACTAGGCTACCTCCCACCACACCACCATCCTACCTCCCACCACACCACCATCCTACCTCCCACCACAACACTAGTCTACCTCCCACCACACCACTAGTCTACCTCCCACCACACCACCATCCTACCTCCCACCACACCACCATCCTACCTCCCACCAAACCACTAGTCTACCTCCCACCACACCACTAGTCCCACTCCCACAAAACCACTAGGCTACCTCCCACCACACCACCATCCTACCTCCCACCACACCACCATCCTACCTCCCACCACACCACCATCCTACCTCCCACCACACTACTAGGCTACCTCCCACCACACCACCATCCTACCTTCCACCACACCACTAGGCTACCTCCCACCACACCACTAGTCTACCTCCCACCACACCACCATCCTACCTCCCACCACACCACCATCCTACCTTCCACCACACCACTAGGCTACCTCCCACCACACCACCATCCTACCTCCCACCACACCACCATCCTACCTCCCACCACACCACCATCCTACCTCCCACCACACCACCTGTCTACCTCCCACCACACCACCTGTCTACCTCCCACCACACCACTAGGCTACCTCCCACCAAACCACCATCCTACCTCCCACCACACCACCATCCTACCTCCCACCACACCACCATCCTACCTCCCACCACACCACCTGTCTACCTCCCACCACACCACCTGTCTACCTCCCACCACACCACTAGGCTACCTCCCACCAAACCACCATCCTACCTCCCACCACACCACCATCCTACCTCCCACCACACCACCATCCTACCTCCCACCACACCACCATCCTACCTCCCACCACACCACCATCCTACCTCCCACCACACCACCATCCTACCTCCCACCACACCACCATCCTACCTCCCACCACACCACTAGTCTATCTCCCACCACACCACCATCCTACCTCCCACCACACCACCATCCTACCTCCCACCACACCACCATCCTACCTCCCACCACACCACCTGTCTTCCTCCCACCACACCACCATCCTACCTCCCACCACACCACCATCCTACCTCCCACCACACCACCAGTCTACCTCCCACCACACCACCATCCTACCTCCCACCACACCACCATCCTACCTCCCACCACACCACTAGGCTACCTCCCACCACACCACCATCCTACCTCCCGCCACCCCACCATCCTTCCTCCCGCCACACCACTAGGCTACCTCCCGCCACACCACTAGGCAACCTCCCGCCACACCACTAGGCAACCTCCCGCCACACCACTAGCCAACCTCCCGCCACACCACTAGCCAACTTCCCGCCACACCACTAGCCAACCTCCCGCCACACCACTAGGTGTCACGGGTGTCGTAGGGTAGAGACCAAGACGCAGCGGGAAAATGTATACTCATCTTCTTTTTATTGTTGAAGAAGGAAAACACAAAATACGTATACGAAACAAACACAAACGAACTGGACAGTCTTGTCAGGCACACAGCTAAACAAGCACAATCTCCCACAAACTAACAGATGAAAACAGGCGACCTAACTATCACTCTCAGTCAGCAACAACGATGTACAGCTGTTCCTGATTGAGAGCCACACCAGGCCAACACAGAAATACAACACTAGACCAGCCCCCTAGAAATACAATACAAGAACATACCGAACAACCCGGAACACCTAAATCAAACACCCCATCTTACATGAATACATATCTAATAAACCCCAAACCACTTAAATCAAATACCCTTTCCACATAGATACACCACTAAGCCCATAAACACTCTACACAAAATAACCCTCTATATAAACACATAACCAAAAACATGTACAACAAATACCCTCTGCCACGTCCTTACCAAACTACAATAAGAAATAGGCCCTTTACTGGTCAGGACGTGACACTTGTCTACCTCCCATCACACCACTAGGCTACCTCCCACCACACCACTTGTCTACCTCCCACCACACCACTAGGCTACCTCCCACCACACCACTTGTCTACCTCCCACCACACCACTAGGCTACCTCCCACCACACCACTAGGCTACCTCCCACCACACCACCATCCTACCTCCCACCACACCACTAGTCTACCTCCTACCACACCACTAGTCTACCTCCCACCACACCACTAGGCTACCTCCCACCACACCACTAGGCTACCTCCCACCACACCTCTAGTCTACCTCCTACCACACCACTAGTCTACCTCCCACCACACCACCATCCTACCTCCCACCACACCACCATCCTACCTCCCACCACACCACTAGGCTACCTCCCACCACACCACTAGGCTACCTCCCACCACACCACTAGTCTACCTCCCACCACACCACTAGGCTACCTCCTACCACACCACTAGTCTACCTCCCACCACACCACTAGGCTACCTCCCACCACACCACTAGGCTACCTCCCACCACACCACCATCCTACCTCCCACCACACCACCATCCTACCTCCCACCACACCACTAGTCTACCTCCCACCACACCACTTGTCTACCTCCCACCACACCACTAGGCTACATCCCACCACACAACTAGGCTACCTCCCACCACACCACTTGTCTACCTCCCACCACACCACTAGGCTACATCCCACCACACCACTAGGCTACCTCCCACCACACCACTAGTCTACTTCCCACCACACCACTAGGCTACCTCCCACCACACCACCATCCTACCTCCCACCACACCACCATCCTACCTCCCACCACACCACTAGTCTACCTCCCACCACACCACTTGTCTACCTCCCACCACACCACTAGTCTACCTCCCACCAAACCACTAGGCTACCTCCCACCACACCACTAGGCTACCTCCCACCACACCACAATCCTACCTCCCACCACACCACCAATCTACCTCCCACACACCACTAGGCTACCTCCCACCACACCACTAGTCTACCTCCCACCACACACCTAAGCTACCTCCCACCAAACCACTAGGCTACCTCCCACCACACCACTAAGCTACCTCCCACCACACCACTAGGCTACCTCCCACCACACCACTAGTCTACCTCCCACCACACCACTAGTCTACCTCCCACCACACCACTAGGCTACCTCCCACCACACCACCATCCTACCTCCCACCACACCACCTGTCTACCTCCCACCACACCACTAGGCTACCTCCCACCACACCACCATCCTACCTCCCACCTTACCACCAGTCTACCTCCCACCACACCACCATCCTACATCCCACCACACCACCATCCTACCTCCCACCACACCACCATCCTACCTCCCACCTTACCACCAGTCTACCTCCCACCACACCACCATCCTACCTCCCACCACACCACTAGTCTACCTCCCACCACACCACTAGTCTACCTCCCACCACACCACCATCCTACCTCCCACCACACCACCTGTCTACCTCCCACCACACCACTAGGCTACCTCCCACCACCCCACCATCCTACCTCCCAATACACCACTTGTCTACCTCCCACCACACCACTTGTCTACCTCCCACCACACCACTAGGCTACCTCCCACCACACCACTAGGCTACCTCCCACCAAACCACTGGGCTACCTCCCACCACACCACTAGGCTACCTCCCACCACACCACTAGGCTACCTCCCACCACCCTACTAGTCTACCTCCCACCACACCACTAGTCTACCTCCCACCACACCACTAGTCTACCTCCTACCACACCACTAGTCTACCTCCCACCACACCACCATCCTACCTCCCACCACACCACTAGGCTACCTCCCACCACACCACTAGGCTACCTCCCACCACACCACTAGGCTACACCTGATCTTAGCAAAAAAGCCAAGAAGGGATGGCTGTTAGATTCTCTAACTTTGAGGAAACCCAAGCATCTGCAAACCATCCAAGCTATATCAGCATTCCCGAAATATAGAAAAGAGCAATGGCAAAAAAAGGAGCGTTTGTGGAACAGCGGTTGGTTTACTGGATGAATGAAAAGGAGCGATTTTGTTTTGTTTACTGGAATTATAAATAATCCATCATTACAATTTAACACATTAATAATAAAGAAGCTAAATAGTTCTGACTCTTTAATCTGAGGCTCCAGCTCATACTGTACCCTATTCCCTTTATAGTGCACTACTTTTGACCAGGGTACATAGGGGGCTGCTCAAAAGGAAGTGCACTGAAAAATGGAATAGGGTTCAATTTAGGACACACTGAATAGGCAACATAATAAAACTGAACGAAAAAAAGAGTTCCTGTTGGCTGGAAACACCTTGGGTTGATGTCACTTGGGATATAGCCTAATCTAGGCTGGCCTTGGGAGGTGCAGAAATTGTCCGTAACCTTGTGAAACAATGTTCTAAAAAATTCACTGAAGACGTCCGCTACTTCCACATCAACATCTGTGGGTGAGAAAGAACAAAAGAATAAAAGAAAGGTAGGCAGACAGACAGACAGACAGACAGACAGACAGTCAGACAGACAGACAGACAGACAGACAGACCAGACAGACAGACAGACAGACCAGACAGACAGACAGACAGACAGACAGACAGACAGACAGACAGACAGACAGACAGACAGACAGACAGACAGACAGACAGACAGACAGACAGACAGACAGACAGACAGACAGACAGACAGACGAGAGAAGAATGAAAGAATGAAAGAAAGAGAGAGAGAGAGAGAGACCGAGAAATAGAGCGAGAGAGAGAGAGACCGAGAAATAGAGCGAGAGAGAGAGAGACAGAGAAAGAGAAATAGAGAGAGAAAGTAGTAGAGAGAAAGTAGTGCCCAGCTAACAGCAAACATTCCCACAACTCAGCTAATAAAGTCTTCATAAAGCCTTCATAAATTGTTCATAAGCACTACATAAATATGTTACAAAGCATCTATAAGCATGTCATGCTTTATAAAGTATTAATGAATGTGGGATAACTGTGTGACGTAATTACCAATGTCAAATGTGACATAACCCACTATGTCGAATACGATATAAACATGTGCTTTATAAAGGGTGACATGTTGTGCTGAAGGATGGCATACGCTCTAAAGTGATGTCATACATTCTACATTTACATTTTAGTCATTTAGCAGACGCTCTTCATGCATTTAAAAAAAAATAATTGTACTGGCCCCCTGTGGGAATCGAACCCACAACCCTGGCGTTGCACACATCATGCTAGCATTGCAAACACCATGCTGTACCAACTGAGCCACAGGGGAGATTCTAAAGTGATGTCATATGCTCTAAAGTGATGTCATACGTTCTAAAGTGATGTTATACGTTCTAAAGGGATGGCATACGCTCTAAAGTGATGTCATACGCTCTAAAGTGATGTCATACGCTCTAAAGTGATGTCATACGCTCTAAAGTCTAAAGGTCACCATAGCAGCACCCACCCGTAGCACGTGCTCCAGCAGGTATATCTCACTGGTCACCTCCAAAGCCAATTCCTCCTTTGGCCGCCTCTCCTTCCAGTTCTCTGCTGCCAATGACTGGAACGAACTGCAAAAATCTCTGAAGCTGGAGACTCTTACCTCCCTCACTAGCTTTAAGCACCAGCTGTCAGAGCAGCTCACAGATCACTGCACCTGTACATAGCTCATCTGTAGTCACTGACTGGGGGGCTGAGTCACTGGCTTACTGGTGTTCTTCCATGCCGTCCCTGGGCGGGGTGCGTCACTTGAGTGGGTTGAGTCACTGACGTGGTCTTCCTGTCTGGGTTGGCGCCCCCCTCCCCTTGGGTTGTGCCATGGCGGAGATCTTTGTGGGCTATACTCGGCCTTGTCCCGGGATGGTATGTTGGTGGTTGAAGATATCCCTCCAGTGGTGTGGAGGCTGTGGCAAAGTGGGTGGGGTTATATCCTACCTGTTTGGCCCTGTCCGGGGGTTTCATTGGATGGGGCCACAGTGTCTCCTGACCCCTCCTGTCTCAGCCTCCAGTATTTATGCTGCAGTAGTTTATGTGTCGGGGGGCTAGGGTCAGTCTGTCACATCTGGAGTATTTCTCTTGTCTTTTCCGGTGTCCTGTGTGAATTAAAATATGCTCTCTCTAATTCTCTCTCTCTCTTTCTTTCTTTCTCTCTCTCTCTCTCTCGGAGGACCTGAGCCCTAGGACCATGCCTCAGGACTACCTGGCTTGATGACTCCTTGCTGTCCCCAGTTCACCTAGCCGTGCTGCTGCTCCAGTTCCAACTGTTCTGCCTGCAGCTATGGAACCCTGACCTGTTCACCGGACGTGCTACCTGTCCCAGACCTGCTGTCCCAGACCTGCTGGAACCCTGACCTGTTAACCGGATGTGCTACCTGTCCCAGACCTGCTGTTTTCAACTCTCTAGAGACAGCAGGAGCGGTAGAGATACTCTCAAAGATCGGCTATGAAAAAGCCAACTGACACTTACTCTTGTGTTACTGACTTGTTGCACCCTCGACAACTACTATGATTATTATTATTTGACCATGCTGGTCATTTATGAACATTTGAACATCTTGGCCATGTGCTGTTATAATCTCCACCCGGCACAGCCAGAAGAGGACTGGGCACCCCTCATAGCCTGGTTCCTCTCTAGGTTTCTTCCTAGGTTTTGGCCTTTCTAGGGAGTTTTTCCCAGCCACCGTGCTTCTACACCTGCATTGCTTGCTGTTTGGGGTTTTAGGCTGGGTTTCTGTACAGCACTTTGAGATATCAGCTGATGTAAGAAGGGCTATATAAATACATTTGATTTGATTCGATTTGATCTGTAAATAGCACATCCAATCTACCTCATCCCCATACTGTATTTATTTATTTATCTTGCTCCTTTGCACCCCAGTATCTCTACTTGCACATTCATCTTCTGTACATCCTACCATTCCAGTGTTTAATTGCTATATTGTAATTACTTCGCCACCATGGCCTATTTATTGCCTTACCTCTCTTATCCTACCTTTGCACATAGTGTATATAGATTTTTGTACTGTATCTTTGATTGTATGTTTGTTTATTCCATGTGTAACTCTGTTGTTGTATGTGTGGAACTGCTATGCTTTATCTTGGCCAGGTCGCAGTTGCAAATGAGAACTTGTTCTCAACTGACCTACCTGGTTAAATAAAGGTGAAATAAAAAATAATAAAAGTGATGTCATACGAGCTAAAGTGATGTCATACGCTCTAAAGTGATGTCATGTTAGTCACATCACACCTCATCTCGTTCTCAGACACTTTCGCCCAAATACACAGAAAGTCTGGTGGACCAACACATCAAACTTGACCTTCATTAGTTAGGGTTAGGTTAAAAATCACATTTTAAGAAGATAAATTGTGGAAATGGGCAGGGTTTAGTAATAATGCTAACTTTTTGACTGTGTTAAGTAGTGACGATGACAAATACTTTACTCAGTAAAGGTCACTCCTATATAATTCTGTGGTCACTCCCACCAAGTGCAGCTTTGAATGGTTGATAACCCAGGGTTATGTGCTGTGTGTTCAATAGCCTGGGGATGACATTACAACAATAATCACTTATCTTGATGAAAGCCCCCAACCTAAAGAAACACTTATCTTGATGAAAGCCCCCAAACTAAAGAAATGGTCTTTGACACATTAACCCCCCCCCCCCCGCTGAAAGATCAGCCACAAAATGTTGTCACCATTGTAACAGGTTGTAATCAAGCCCTGGTCTCCATGGGAACAGAAGAGGAATACCTGGTGAGGTAGTCTCAGGTTGAACTACTCCAAATCATCTTGGTTCTGACACACACACACACACAGCTTTACTGCTGTACTCTACTGTATTTAGTCAATGCCACTCCGACATTGCTCAATCCAATATTTATATATTTCTTAATTCCATTCTTTTACCTTTAGATGTGCGTATTGTTGTGAATTGTTAGATACTACTGCACCTGTTGGAGCTAGAAACACAAGCATTTTTCTACACCCGTAATAACATGTGATTTTGATGATTTTATTTAAAACACAAGCTTTGCATGTCCATCAACCCATTTAAATACCTCTCACACGCTACAGTAACCTGTGGATCATCAGAGAACCCTTTATAGATTAGAAGAACATGAATAACCTATTTATTAACACTTCATGTAGTGTTCTGTAATACTGAGTTGGAAGTGAGACACCTTCGGTCATTCATAACACATCCATAAAGACTTTATATCGCATGACACTATTCTTAATTTAAAGTCAGACCCCTTTGGTCATTTATAACAGATACATAAATACCTTATGTCATGACGCACTACTTATTATAAAGTCAAACACTTTGATCATTCATAACACATACATAAAGTTTTTTTTTATTTAACCTTTATTTAACTAGGCAAGTCAATTAAGAACAAATTCTTATTTACAATGACGGCCTACCGCGGCCAAACCCTCCCCTAACCCGGACGACGCTGGGCCAATTGTGGGCCGCCCTATGGGACTCCCGATCACGGTCGGTTGAGATACAGACCTGGATCAAACCAGGGTCTGTAGTGATGCCTCTAGCACTGAGATACAGTGCCTTAGACCCGCTGCGCCACTCAGGAGTATTAACACATAGGGAATTATCTCTAACAGCTAAAACAAATAAGCATTAAACACATGTTTGAATCAAACAATTTGATTTGTGAACTCATCACATCAAATCAAATCAAATCAAATTTATTTATATAGCCCTTCGTACATCAGCTGATATCTCAAAGTGCTGTACAGAAACCCAGCCTAAAACCCCAAACAGCAAGCATGTGAAAGAAGCACGGTGGCTAGGAAAAACTCCCTAGGAAAAACTCCCTAGAAAGGCCAAAAACCTAGGAAGAAACCTAGAGAGGAACCAGGCTATGAGGGGTGGCCAGTCCTCTTCTGGCTGTGCAGGGTGGATATTATAACAGAACATGGTCAAGATGTTAAAATGTTCATAAATGACCAGCATGGTCAAATAATAATAATCATAGTAGTTGTCGAGGGTGCAACAAGCACGTCCGGTGAACAGGTCAGGGTTCCATAGCCGCAGGCAGAACAGTTGAAACTGGAGCAGCAGCACAGCCAGGTGGACAGGGGACAGCAAGGAGTCATCATACCAGGTAGTCCTGAGGCATGGTCCTAGGGCTCAGGTCCTCTGAGAGAAAGACAGAAAGAGAGAAAGAGAGAATTGGAGAGAGCATATTTAAATTCACACAGGACACCGGATAAGACAAGAGAAATACTCCAGATGTAACAGACTGACCCTAGCCCCCCGACACATAAACTACTGCAGCATAAATACTGGAGGCTGAGACAGGAGGGATCAGAAGACACTGTGGCCCCATCCGATGATACCCCCGGACAGGGCCAAACAGGCAGGATATAACCCCACCCCCAAAGCACAGCCCCCACACCACTAGAGGGATGTCTCCAACCACCAACTTACCGTCCTAAGACAAGGCCGAGTATAGCCCACAACGATCTCCGCCATGGCACAACCCAAGGGGGGGCGCCAACCCAGACAGGAAGACCACGTCAGTGACTCAACCCACTCAAGTGACGCACCCCTCCCATGGACGGCATGGAAGAACACCAGTAAGCCAGTGACTCAGCCCCTGTAAAAGGGTTAGAGGCAGAGAATCCCAGTGGAAAGAGGGGAACCGGCAAGGCAGAGACAGCAAGGGCGGTTCGTTGCTCCAGCCTTTCCGTTCACCTTCACACTCCTGGGCCAGACTATACTTAATCATAGGACCTACTGAAGAGATAAGTCTTCAGTAAAGACTTAAAGGTTGAGACTGAGTCTGCGTCTCTCACATTGGTAGGCAGACCATTCCATAAAAATGGAGCTCTATAGGAGAAAGCCCTACCTCCAGCCGTTTGCTTAGAAATTCTAGGGACAATTAGGAGGCCTGCGTCTTGTGACCGTAGCGTACGTGTAGGTATGTACGGCAGGACCAAATCGGAAAGATAGGTAGGAGCAAGCCCATGTAATGCTTTGTAGGTTAGCAGTAAAACCTTGAAATCAGCCCTTGCCTTAACAGGAAGCCAGTGTAGGGAGGCTAGCACTGGAGTAATATGATCAAATTTTTGGGTTCTAGTCAGGATTCTAGCAGCCATATTTAGCACTAACTGAAGTTTGTTTAGTGCTTTATCTGGGTAGCCGGAAAGTAGAGCATTGCAGTAGTCCAGCCTAGAAGTAACAAAAGCATGGATACATTTTTCTGCGTCATTTTTGGACAGAAAGTTTCAGATTTTTGCAATGTTACGTAGATGGAAAAAAGCTGTCCTTGAAACAGTCTTGATATGTTCTTCAAAAGAGAGATCAGGGTCCAGAGTAACGCCGAGGTCCTTCACAGTTTTATTTGAGACGACTGTACAACCATCCAGATTAATTGTCAGATTCAACAGAAGATCTCTTTGTTTCTTGGGACCTAGAACAAGCATCTCTGTTTTGTCTGAGTTTAAAAGTAGAAAGTTTGCAGCCATCCACTTCTTTATGTCTGAAACACAGGCTTCTAGCGAGGGCAATTTTGGGGCTTCACCATGTTTCATTGAAATGTACAGCTGTGTGTCGTCCGCATAGCAGTGAAATTTAACATTATGTTTTCGAATGACATCCCCAAGAGGTAAAATATATAGTGAAAACAATAGTGGTCCTAAAACGGAACCTTGAGGAACACCGAAATGTACAATTGATTTGTCAGAGGACAAACCATTCACAGAGACACATGATCTGCGTCTCATCAGCAACACAAAAAAAGTACTTCTGGGACATGGAATTTAGGACATTTTCAAAAGTAAAGTCCCCACATAATTGTAGAAATGTGTAAATAAACATTCATGACGTTTGAAAAATGATTGTCTTAACATTAACAATGTATATGGAATACAGATTGACTTAGAGCAATAAATATTCTGGGTACTGCAGTAAAATTATTGTAGTGAATACTCAGTAGGGTTTGTAGAATATATATATGGTGTCATTTCATGGGGCTCTGAATAATACAGTGTGTTGCTGGCCTTTTACTGTACCATTCCATTGGCAGCTGAATCACATTACATGTGCGCTTACTGCGCTACAGAAAACCTGCTAACCAAACAACAGCGCAGGGCATGCTAACTGAATTAAAGGGCAACTACACAAAGAAAATCTAAGTTTCTTCGATTTTTCCCAGACCTAAAAAGTCAACCCCGGATGTGGTTTAAACCTCTCTGGCACAGGCGTTCCGCTAGCGACCCACTTCGACAACATCCGGTGAAATTGCAGCGCTCCAAATTCAAAATACAGAAATAGTCATAATAAACATTCTTAAAAATACAAGTGTTATACATCGGCTTAAAGATTAACTTCTTGTTAATCCAGCCGCTTTGTCAGATTTCAAAAAGGCTTTACAGCGAAAGCATAACATGCGATTATCTGAGGACAGCATCCTGCTTACAAAAGCATACAAACATTTTCCAACCAAGTAGAGGAGTCACGAAAGTCAGAAATAGAGATAAAATGAATCACTGACCTTTGAAGATCTTCCTCTGGTTGCAGTCACAAGAGTCCCAGCTACACAATAAATGTTTCTTTTGTTCGATAAAGTCCCTCTTTATATCCCAAAAACTCTGTTTTGTTGGCGGGTTTTGTTCAGTAATCCACTGGCTCAAAGGCGGTCAAATCATGCAGACGAATACATCCTAATAGTACCGGTAAAGTTAATCAAAACATGTCAAACGATGTTTATAATTAATCCCCAGGTTGTCAATTGTCTAAATAATCGATAATATTTCAACCGGACAACAGCGTCTTCAATTGAAAGGAAAAACAAGGAAGGGCGCGCACTCGGTCACACGAGCAAACCAGCAATGCATGCTTCCTCAGACCACTGACAGAAAGGTCTCATTCTTCTTCATTTTTCAGAAAACAAGCCTGAAACAATGTCTAAAGACTTTTGATATCTAGTGGAAGCCATAGTAACTGCAGGCTGGGTCCTAACCCATTAGATACTCTATAGGCATTCAATTGAAACTACCCACATAAAAAAAAGCCCACTTCCTGGATGGATTTTCCTCAGGTTTTCACCTGCCATATCAGTTCTGTTATACAGATATTATTTTTAAAAGTTCTGGAAACTTTAGAATGTTTCCTATCCAAATCTAACAATTATATGCATATCCTAGCTTCTGGGCCTGAGTAATAGGCAGTTTACTTTGGGCACGCTTCTCATTCAGATGTCAAAATACTGCCCCCAAGCCATAAGAAGTTTAGCATTGTTGTGAACACAGAAAATCCCATTTTGTTGTTTTTCTGTTAAAAAAAGTTTGGAAAAAGTGGGGTAAACGAGAGAGCATAGTCAGTGGTGCAAAGTACTTAAGTAAAAATACTTTAAAGTACTACTTAAGTAGTGTTTTAGGGTATCAGTACTTTACGTTACTATTTATATTTTTGACAACTTTTACTTCACTACATTCCTAATGAAAATAATGTACGTTTTACTACATACATGTTCCCTGACAACCCATAGTACTCATTACATTTTGAATGCTTAGCAGGACAGGAAAATTGGCACTAATCAAGAGAACACATGGTCATCCCTACTGCCTCTGGTCTGGCAGACTCACTAAACACAAATGCATCTTTTGTAAATAATGTTGGAGTGTGCCCCTGGCAATCCGTACATTTTAAAAACAATAAAATGGTGCTGTCTGCTTTGCTTAATAAAATGAGAAATTTGAAAGTATTTTTTACTTTTACTTTTGATACTTAAGTATATTTTAGCAATTCCATTTACTTTTGATAGTTAAGTATATTTAAAACCAAATACTTTTAGACTTTTACTTAAGTAGTATTTTACTGGGTGACATTCACTTTTACTTGAGTAACTTTCTATTAAGGTATCTATACCTATACTCAAGTATGACAATTGGGTACTTTTTCCACCACTGAGTATAGTTAGGCCCTGTCCTAAAGAAACCCTAACCCCTCCTCCCCAGTATAGTTAGGCCCTGTCCTGAATAACCCCTAACCCCTCCTCCCCAGTATAGTTAGACCCTGTCCTGAATAACCCCTCCTCCCCAGTATAGTTAGGCCCTGTCCTGAAGAAACCCTAACCCCTCCTCCCCAGTATAGTTAGGCCCTGTCCTGAATAACCCCTAACCCCTCCTCCCCAGTATAGTTAGACCCTGTCCTGAATAACCCCTCCTCCCCAGTATAGTTAGGCCCTGTCCTGAAGAAACCCTAACCCCTCCTCCCCAGTATAGTTAGGCCCTGTCCTGAATAACCCCTAACCCCTCCTCCCCAGTATAGTTAGGCCCTGTCCTGAATAACCCCTAACCCCTCCTCTCCAGTATAGTTAGGCCCTGTCCTGAATAACCCCTAACCCCTCCTCTCCAGTATAGTTAGGCCCTGTCCTGAATAACCCCTAACCCCTCCTCCCCAGTATAGTTAGGCCCTGTCCTGAAGAAACCCTAACCCCTCCTCCCCAGTATAGTTAGGCCCTGTCCTGAATAACCACTAACCCCTCCTCCCCAGTATAGTTAGGCCCTGTCCTGAATAACCCCTCCTCCCCAGTATAATTCGGCCCTGTCCTGAAGAAACCATAACCCCTCCTCCCCAGTATAGTTAGGCCCTGTCCTGAATAACCCCTAACCCCTCCTCCCCAGTATAGTTAGGCCCTGTCCTGAATAAACCCTAACCCCTCCTCCCCAGTATAGTTAGGCCCTGTCCTGAATAACCCCTAACCCCTCCTCTCCAGTATAGTTAGGCCCTGTCCTGAATAACCCCTAACCCCTCCTCCCCAGTATAGTTAGGCCCTGTCCTGAAGAAACCCTAACCCCTCCCAAAGCACTTGTGTAGATCTGAAACAACTGGATAGGTGGGAGCAACAGGGTGAATGCCCTTTGAATTAAATCTCAGCTCTGTTAAAAGTACACTCAAGAAAAGCTTTTATTGATGATAGTGACTCATTAAAAAGAGGTTAATATGCCCCACAAACATTAGACAATTATAGAGAAAGTCCTTACATTTTACAAATAAGTCAATCAAATCAATGATGAGAGAATAGTCAAATCAACTGATAGTTGACACATACATGGTGGACCAAAAGGTTGTGAGTTCAAATCCCAGGTGAGGACACGTTGAATAATAATTACTGTTTACATCCACAATGTAATCTTGTGTGTCATATATTTCAGTTGAAAACACTGTATGTTAATACCACTGATTCTGTGAGTGTACCTTGATGGGCCTGGCAACAGTAACAAAGTGTGACATGTATTGACATCATTTTTTTTTTGGAGGAGAATGTTTCTTTGGGGGCCATCAGGCAACGTCCTGACAACTGATACACATCAATGTTCTTTCAACATTTCCATGAAATTGTGTCCAGAACATGAATATCTTACGTTCTGAGAACATGGTCAACCATGTTCTGTGTATGTTTGTTGGAACATTGATGGAATGTTCTCTTAACCCTCAGAAAACTGGATAGATGGATGTTCTTGCAACTAGAACATTAATGTTCTATATTCTGAAAACATTGTAACCACGTTCTAGATAAGTTCTGCTTGACATTAAGGGAATGTTATCCTAACATTAGGGGAACATTACAACAACAAAAAACGTTCTCTCGCCCTAGAATTGTTAGCTGGGTGACTCCAGTCTACAGGTCCACAGTAATTGTGATGTATGTCTGTCCCTCTTCCAGGTTGAGGTATTGGTGAAGAAAGCGACAGCTAGCGTACCCAGATTAGCATCGCTAATCGACAAGAAAGCAAAATATACATTGAGATCCGTGGCCATGATTAGCTGGCGGTCTGAAAACACACACAGAGGATGTGTGAATTGGCTCGTTAACAGTAAATTGACGTTTTCATTCCTGAATGGTGAACAGATCTAAGGAACAACAGATTTTTTTAAAACTGATTTAACGAGGCAGGCGAAGGAGGGCGAGGTATGGAGGGATTGAGATGAGAGGCATTAGTTAAGAAAACAGAGCCGTGGGCTGGGAGCGACAGGGCCGTGGGCTGGGAGCGACAGGGCCTTGGCGGCCTTAGCTTATCAGCGTATAGTGAGCTGGGTGCCGTTAATTCACAGGAAATTACCGAGGCGTGTGCGCTGAAATAATCAGCCGATTGTTTATTTGTTCAGGCCACTGGCGCAAAGCCTTTATCTGCCTTACCACAACCTCCCAAAGTCTCCCTATTCTGAATGAACATACTGGAACACTCCAACACACACACACACACACACACACACACACACACACACACACACACACACACACACACACACACACACACACACACACACACACACACACACACACACACACACACACACACAGATTTACCAAGAAATGGAGTACGTACGGGAATTAAAGTATTTTCTCCCTAGTTACGACATCGCCCAGGCTCACTTTGGTTCCATTCAGCATCTGGTGTGGATGGCTTGACTAGCCGAGGTAATTCAAGCCCTCATATGACAGTCTAAACATCTGTCAGACCTGTCAGTTTCAAATGGTCCTGAATGGAGGTCCATAGTGGAAAGGTAGACCATGGAAAGACACATTCAAGCCCTCTGGGAATCTGATTGGCTGATCTCTTCATCCTGTACATGTTACGTCAATTAACTTTTAGAGTGACAGTATGACGGTATGATTATTACAGGTGGTTAACATACATTAATACATTTTGGAATTATTTTTGTATTTAACCTTTACTTAATGCGAGTAAGAACACATTCTAATTTACAATGAAAGCCTAGGAACAGTGGGTTAACTGCCTTGTTCAGGGGCAGAATGACAGATTTGTACCTTGTCAGCTCAGGGATTCAATCTAGCACCCTTTCAGTTACTGGCCCAACGTGCTAACCCACTAGGCTACCTGCCGGCCCACTAGGCTACCTGCCGGCCCACTAGGCTACCTGCCGGCCCACTAGGCTACCTGCCGCCCCACTAGGCTACCTGCCAGCCCACTAGGCTACCTGCCGGCCCACTAGGCTACCTGCCGCCCCACTAGGCTACCTCCCACCACACCACTAGGCTACCTGCCGCCCCACTAGGCTACCTCCCACCACACCACTAGGCTACCTGCCGCCCCACTAGGCTACCTCCCACCACACCACTAGTCTACCTGCCTCTAACCCACTAGGCTACCTGCCGGCCCACTGGGCTACCTGCCGCACCAGATCATCTAGATCTACCTGTAAATTAGACACTGATATCAAGTAAAGATAGTAAGCATCTGCATGTAAGCAATGATGGGACCATGAAATGTACAACAGCATGACAGCAGCCTGGTCCATTAATTTGCTGCTGTGCTCCCCTGGCTGATTCAGTTATGTGGCTGTATAAATGACCCACAGCCACAGCAGGACAGCGGATTACACGGTCAATGTCCGGGCGAAATATTGTTACCATGCCATGGAAGACGCATCAGATACACATCTGCTACCAGCAGGACATGGAAACGTGTTTGTGTGAAACAGCCAAAAACAATGCAAGATGATAATATACTTTAATAAGCTGAATCGCTATTGTCCGCTAGTAAACACGTTTTTTAGGGTCATATGGTATCATTTTTGCAGTATGCCAACTCCTGGTGTTTTTCCACATCCCCTTCTGAGTGGAGGTTTTGAATGATAGGAGAAATAACAAGACTTCCTGATTGAGTCCCTGTCTTAACATTGAACAGGGTTAAGACCTCCTGATTGAGTCCCTGTCTTAACTGTTGGACAGGGTTACGACTTCCTGTTTGAGTCCCTGTCTTAACCGTTGGACAGGGTTAAGACCTCCTGATTGAGTCCCTGTCTTAACCGTTGGACAGGGTTAAGACCTCCTGATTGAGTCCCTGTCTTAACCGTTGGACAGGGTTAAGACCTCCTGATTGAGTCCCTGTCTTAACCGTTGGACAGGGTCAGCTACTGGACCAGATGTGAACTTGAGCTTTGAATGTGTATCATAGTGGCAGTCTTCATTTAGATTTCCATTGTGACTAATCTGTCATTAGACCATATTAAAACAACGGTCAGTATGAGCTGTGCCACGCCATAACAGGTCCCCAGTGGATCTAAACACAACAGTTCCATATCGCAGGAACGTACACAGACACACATGCTGTTGAGAGTTTTTTCCCAGCCAGTCCGACACAGTCACACTCAAACCAACCCCAAATCACTAACAGGCATTGTTATAGCCATGAATGCCTCTCTTTATATTATGGCTTTACTCCCATGCACACTAAGAGGAAAGAAAATGTGTTGGCCTACTAAAGATGACAAGTGAAGAAATAGGTTACAGCTTGACTTTAGCCTTTTAATTAAGCGTGAACTTAGCACAGTTCCCCAGGAAACATAAATAAGTCGCCATGCCACCGCCAACTCTGGCCGCTTGCTGAGTGAGCTAGAGTAAACAAAGACTGATCGATTTAAAACGCTAGCTTGCGCGGTGGCTGACTGTGTTTCCGTATCTGGGTGCATAGGACATCAAGCTGGTGCGGAGGTGTTTATATTTGTTGAGCCATTGAAAGTCGTACTTGATGACAGAAGGCACTTGAAGGCTCCAGTGTGATTCGTGTATTTAGAGTTCGCGACCTTGGTGTTGGTGGATTTATTTAATTGGTTTAATCAGCTCCTCTGGTCATCATCTTATCCCATTACCGCATGCCTTACCACCTAACCTTCTTCAGCCCATAAGTACTCTCTCCACCCCAACATGGGGTGGCAGGTAGCCTAGTGGTTAGAGCGTTGGACTAGTAACCGAAAGGTTGCAAGATTGAATCCCTGAGCTGACAAGGTAAAAATCTGTCATTCTGCCCCTGAACGAGGCAGTTAACCCATTGTTCCTAGGCCGTCATTGTAAATAAGAATTTGTTCTTAACTGACTTGCCGAGTTAAATAAAGGTAAAAAAAACTAAAAAAACATACGTACTCTCTCCACTCCACATACGTACTCTCTCCACCCCGACATGCGTACTCCCTCCACCCCACATACGTACTCTCTCCACCCCACATACATACTCTCTCCACCCCGACATACGTACTCTCTCCACATACGTACTCTCTCCACCCCACATACATACTCTCTCCACCTCACATACATACTCTCTCCACCCCGACATACGTACTCTCTCCACATACGTACTCTCTCCACCCCGACATGCGTACTCCCTCCACCCCACATACATACTCTCTCCACCCCACATACATACTCTCTCCACCCCGACATGCGTACTCTCTCCACCCCGACATGCGTACTCTCTCCACCCCACATACATACTCTCTCCACCCCACATACATACTCTCTCCACCCCGACATGCGTACTCTCTCCACCCCACATACATACTCTCTCCACCCCACATACATACTCTCTCCACCCCGACATACGTACTCTCTCCACATACGTACTCTCTCCACCCCGACATGCGTACTCTCTCCACCCCACATACGTACTCTCTCCACCCCACATACGTACTCTCTCCACATACGTACTCTCTCCACCCCACATACATACTCTCTCCACCCCACATACATACTCTCTCCACCCCGACATACGTACTCTCTCCACATACGTACTCTCTCCACCCCACATATGTACTCTCTCCACCCCGACATGCGTACTCTCTCCACCCCACATACATACTCTCTCCACCCCACATACGTACTCTCTCCACCCCACATACATACTCTCTCCACCCCGACATACGTACTCTCTCCACATACGTACTCTCTCCACCCCACATATGTACTCTCTCCACCCCGACATGCGTACTCTCTCCACCCCGACATGCGTACTCTCTCCACCCCACATACATACTCTCTCCACCCCACATACATACTCTCTCCACCCCGACATACGTACTCTCTCCACATACGTACTCTCTCCACCCCGACATGCGTACTCCCTCCACCCCACATACATACTCTCTCCACCCCACATACATACTCTCTCCACCCCGACATGCGTACTCTCTCCACCCCGACATGCGTACTCTCTCCACCCCACATACATACTCTCTCCACCCCACATACATACTCTCTCCACCCCGACATGCGTACTCTCTCCACCCCACATACATACTCTCTCCACCCCACATACATACTCTCTCCACCCCGACATACGTACTCTCTCCACATACGTACTCTCTCCACCCCGACATGCGTACTCTCTCCACCCCACATACGTACTCTCTCCACCCCACATACGTACTCTCTCCACATACGTACTCTCTCCACCCCACATACATACTCTCTCCACCCCACATACATACTCTCTCCACCCCGACATACGTACTCTCTCCACATACGTACTCTCTCCACCCCACATATGTACTCTCTCCACCCCGACATGCGTACTCTCTCCACCCCACATACATACTCTCTCCACCCCACATACGTACTCTCTCCACCCCACATACATACTCTCTCCACCCCGACATACGTACTCTCTCCACATACGTACTCTCTCCACCCCACATATGTACTCTCTCCACCCCGACATGCGTACTCTCTCCACCCCGACATGCGTACTCTCTCCACCCCACATACATACTCTCTCCACCCCACATACATACTCTCTCCACCCCGACATGCGTACTCTCTCCACCCCACATACATACTCTCTCCACCCCACATACATACTCTCTCCACCCCGACATACGTACTCTCTCCACATACGTACTCTCTCCACCCCGACATATGTACTCTCTCCACCCCGACATATGTACTCTCTCCACCCCACATACATACTCTCTCCACCCCGACATGCGTACTCTCTCCACCCCACATATACATACTCTCTCCACCCCGACATATGTACTCTCTCCACCTCGACATGCGTACTCTCTCCACCCCGACATGCGTACTCTCTCCACCCCGACATGTGTACTCTCTCCACCCCACATACGTACTCTCTCCACCCCGACATGCGTACTCTCTCCACATACGTACTCTCTCCACCCCACATACATACTCTCTCCACCCCACATACATACTCTCTCCACCCCACATACGTACTCTCTCCACCCCACATACATACTCTCTCCACCCCGACATGCGTACTCTCTCCACCCCGACATACGTACTCTCTCCACCCTGACATGCGTACTCTCTCCACCCTGACATGCGTACTCTCTCCACCCTAACATGCGTACTGTCTCCACCCTGACATGCGTACTCTCTCCACCTGACATACGTACTCTCTCCACACCAAGATACGCTCATATCTGTAAAATCAACTCAGTGTTTAATGCAGCTGCAGCACTTTCCAGCCTGGGCCTACCGCATCACTCCATCTCACCCAGATTCAAGTCGAAATTTGACGTTTTTGCTGGTCCCCAGGACGTCAGGCGACGCAGTCAAAACCGTCCACTAGGGGCAAAATATTTGTATTGAAACATGCGTCTGGAGCTGGAATTGAACCCACAGTCTATGGTGGAAGCTCACTGCCTTGACCATGAGGGAGCTGTGTGCTTAGACAACTGTACCATCCTCCACAACGAGTAAGCAAGGGAAGTCTTAGTTACTGGCAAAACTTAAATCGGGGAGTTGTTTTTCTTTCTTAATTAACCCTATCTCAAATCTTAATCCTTAATTTCCTATCTCAAATCTTAATCCTTAACTTCCCGATGCTGGAGTGAGTGGTCGTGCTGCACCTCGCTCCGCGAGTAATATTACATTTCATTACATTACATTACATTGGAACGATTTGATTAGTGTATTGTTAGCTAGCTACATAGTTGTATCTGCTGTCTTTGTATCAAGGATAAAGGTGTAGCTCTGAGGATCTAACAAGGTTAGCTAGCCAGCTGTATTCGTCGTTTGCGCCGTTTTCGAAACGGCGTCAACACCATAACACCACAGCTAGCTAGCCAACTTATATTACATTTCATTACATTACATTACATTACATTGGAACGATTTGATTAGTGTATTGTTAGCTAGCTACATAGTTGTATCTGCTGTCTTTGTATCAAGATAAAGGCGTAGTACAGAGTAACTATCGAGGTTAGCTAGCCAGCTACATTCTCTAACATAGTCAAAAACGCGCCCACTGCTAGCTAACTAACCCTACCAGCTAGCTGTATCATTTTTAGTCAATAAGATTTTTGCAACGTTAGCTTAACTTTCTGAACATTCGAGATGTGTAGTCCACTTGTGTAGCTAGCAGGACTGACTTTGTGTTAGCTAGCCAACGTTTAATTACTTCTGCGTTATGAACTAGACACGGACACGAATGATCCATTGGTAGCTTGCTGTTACCAAGTATTGGTGCTAACCGTGTGTTATAGCATGCTAGTTAGCTAGTTAGCTACGGCGTCATAGGACACGGTGCACTAGGTGGGTTTTCACGGAAGAATACTGTACCAAGTTATCTAGCGGAAAAAACTACGTTTGAGCCTATTCCTGGAAACATTGAACCACTGTAGTTTACATCGATTTTAATTTATATTGGTAGCTAGAAAAGTTATATTTTAGCGTTTTAGTGTTTCAGCGAATTGTTAGTGAGGGAGGCCCTGCTCTCTCGCTTCCCCAGTAGTTTAGTTAATTTTTCTCCTTTGCATTAGCGTAGCCTCTCCTGTAGCCTATCAACTATGTGTCGGTCTATCCCTGTTCTCTCCTCTCTGCACAGGCCATACAAACGCTTCACATCGCGTGGCCGCTGCCACTCTAACCTGGTGGTCCCAGCGCGCACGACCCACGTGGAGTTCCAGGTCTCCGGCAGCCTCTGGAACTGCCAGTCTGCGGCCAACAAGGCAGAGTTCATCTCAGCCTATGCTACCCTCCAGTTCCTCGACTTCTTGGCGCTGACGGAAACATGGATTACCACAGAAAACACTGCTACTCCTACTGCTCTCTCCTCGTCTGACCACGTGTTCTCGCACACCCCGAGAGCATCTGGTCAGTGGAGTGGTGGCACTGGAATCCTCATCTCTCCCAAGTGGACATTCTCTCTTTCTCCCCTGACCCATCTGTCTATCTCTTCCTTTGAATTCCATGCTGTCACAATCACTAGCCCATTCAAGCTTAACATCCTTACCATTTATCGCCCTCCAGGATCCCTTGGAGAGTTCATCAATGAGCTTGAGGCCTTGATAAGTTCCTTTCCTGAGGATGGCTCACCCCTCACAGTTCTGGGTGACTTTAACCTCCCTACGTCTACCTTTGACTCATTTCTCTCTGCCTCCTTCTTTCCACTCCTCTCCTCTTTTGACCTCACCCTCTCACCGCCCCCCGCTACCCACAAGGCAGGCAATACGCTTGACCTCATCTTCACTAGATGCTGTTCTTCTACTAATCTCACTGCAACTCCCCTCAAAGTCTCCGATCACTACTTTGTATCCTTTTCCCTCTCGCTCTCCTCCAACACTACACACTCTGCCCCTACTCAGATGGTATTGCGCCGTCGCAACCTTCTCTCTCTCTCCTGCTACTCACTCCTCTTCCATCCTATCATCTCTTCCCTCTGCTCAATCCTTCTCCAACCAATCTCCTGATTCTGCCTCCTCAACCCTCCTCTCCTCCCTTTCTGCATCCTTTGACTCTCTATGTCCCCTATCCTTCCGACCGGCTCGGTCCTCCCCTCCTGCTCCGTGGCTTGACGACTCATTGTGAGCTCACAGAACAGGGCTCCGGGCAGCCGAGCGGAAATGGAGGAAAACTAGCCTCCCTGCGGACCTGGCATCTTTTCACTCCCTCCTCTCTACATTTTCCTCCTCTGTTTCTGCTGCTAAAGCCACTTTCTACCACTCTAACTTCCAAGCATCTGCCTCTAACCCTAGGAAGCTCTTTGCCACCTTCTCCTCCATCCTGAATCCTCCTCCCCCTCCCCCCCCCTCCTCCCTCTCTGCGGATGACTTCGTCAACCATTTTGAAAAGAAGGTCGACGACATCCGATCCTCGTTTGTTAAGTCAAACGACACCACTGGTCCTGCTCACATTGCCCTACCCTATGCTTTGACCTCTTTCTCCCCTCTCTCTCCAGATGAAATCTTGCGTCTTGTGACGGCCGGCCGCCCAACAACCTGCCCACTTGACCCTATCCCCTCCTCTCATCTCCAGACCATCTCCGGAGACCTTCTCCCTTACCTCACCTCGCTCATCAACTCATCCTTGACCGCTGGCTACGTCCCTTCCGTCTTCAAGAGAGCGAGAGTTCCACCCCTTCTCAAAAAACCTACACTCGATCCCTCCGATGTCAACAACTACAGACCAGTATCCCTTCTTTCTTTTCTCTCCAAAACTCTTGAACGTGCCGTCCTTGGCCAGCTCTCCTGCTATCTCTCTCAGAATGACCTTCTCGATCCAAATCAGTCAGGTTTCAAGGCTGGTCATTCAACTGAGACTGCTCTTCTCTGTGTCACGGAGGCTCTCCGCACTGCTAAAGCTAACTCTCTCTCCTCTGCTCTCATCCTTCTAGACCTATCTGCTGCCTTTGATACTGTGAACCATCAGATCCTCCTCTCCACCCTCTCCGAGTTGGGTATCTCCGGCGCGGCTCACTCTTGGATTGCGTCCTACCTGACAGGTCGCTCCTACCAGGTGGCGTGGCGAGAATCCGTCTCCGCACCACGTGCTCTCACCACTGGTGTCCCCCAGGGCTCAGTTCTAGGCCCTCTCCTATTCTCGCTATACACCAAGTCACTTGGCTCTGTCATATCCTCACATGGTCTCTCCTATCATTGCTACGCAGACGAAACACAATTAATCTTCTCCTTTCCCCCTTCTGATAACCAGGTGGCGAATCGCATCTCTGGATGTCTGGCAGACATATCAGTGTGGATGACGGATCACCACCTCAAGTTGAACCTCGGCAAGACGGAGCTGCTCTTCCTCCCGGGGAAGGACTGCCCTTTCCATGATCTCGCCATCACGGTGGACAACTCCATTGTGTCCTCCTCCCAGAGTGCTAAGAGCCTCGGCGTGACCCTGGACAACACCCTGTCGTTCTCCGCTAACATCAAGGCGGTGACCCGATCCTGTAGGTTCATTCTATACAACATTCGCAGAGTACGACCCTGCCTCACACAGGAAGCGGCGTAGGTCCTAATCCAGGCACTTGTCATCTCCCGTCTGGATTACTGCAACTCCCTGTTGGCGGGGCTCCCTGCCTGTGCCATTAAACCCCTACAACTCATCCAGAACGCCGCAGCCCGTCTGGTGTTCAACCTTCCCAAGTTCTCTCACGTCACCCCGCTCCTCCGCACACTCCACTGGCTTCCAGTTGAAGCTCGCATCTGCTACAAGACCATGGTGCTTGCCTACGGAGCTGTGAGGGGAACGGCACCTCCGTACCTTCAGGCTCTGATCAGGCCCTACACCCAAACAAGGGCACTGCGTTCATCCACCTCTGGCCTGCTGGCCCCCCTACCTCTGCGGAAGCACAGTTCCCGCTCAGCCCAGTCAAAACTGTTCGCTGCTCTGGCACCCCAATGGTGGAACAAGCTCCCTCACGATGCCAGGACAGCGGAGTCAATCACCACCTTCTGTAGACACCGGAAACCCCACCTCTTTAAGCAATACCTGGGACAGGATATAGTAATCCTTCTAACCCCCCAACCCCCCTCACAAAAAAAAAGATATAGATGTACTATTGTAAAGTGGTTGTTCCACTGGATATCATAAGGTGAATGCACCAATTTGGAAGTCGCTCTGGATAAGAGTGTCTGCTAAATGACGTAAATGTAAATGTAATTTAACCAATTGGAATTAATGCCTGAAATGTTAACCTAGTTGGAATGAATGCCTTAATTTAACCCGAGAGTTGTTTCTGTTTGCCTGATATGAGTAAAACATTTGAACCTCACGAGGAAGCTGTGTTTAAATAGAGAACGCCGCCACTAGGGGCAACGGTGAGCTCTATTACCATGAAGTAGGTTTAGGTTTTGCTAGGGTGTTGTGGACAGGGGTGGCGGATGGCTGTAATCCACAAACTCTGTGGGTCTTGTGTTCAATCCCAGTGATAGGCACTCATTTTTGCGCAAATCTAACGTTTCATCCCAAACACGTTGAAATGTGACATTTGGAGTAATGTGGAAAAAAAACATCTAGCATGCAAACCTCACTGGCCACTTTGGGTGCACGAGTGCTGCAAAATAAATGTACACATACATATTATTCAATCATTTCACCTACACCACTCACTTGTGAATGACCGTCTGTGTAACCAAGTGCTAAAACAGAACTTGGTTTCTTTTTGAGATGCTCCACGTGCTGCAAGTCCCCTCCTTGTCAGATTTCAGGAAGATAAAAATCCACATGGATGCTTGAAGGAAAAACAAGGAGAGATTAATTAAAGATAACTAACTATGAAACTAGCTAGGTTTCCTTTTTTATATGTGGATTCATCTCTGGAGTAGAGAAACACACGATTTTGTATGTCTCTGGTCATCAAAATTCTACAAAGAACAATTTAAAAAGAGATACATATGCATGTTAGGTAAAATAGCAACCCAACGTTCATCTCCCACGACAAACAAACTAGCAATATCTAGCTAGATAAATGTCCGTGAATGTTTCATATGTGTTTCAACCTGCCCCGAAATTAATATCATTGATTCACAGTTTATTTTTGTATTTTGACCTGCGTGTCATGATCGTGTCTCTGGTGGGGATGGACAAAATTAACATGCGCACGCAAACGTAATTCTGCAGTGAGACTGTGAGAGCTTGTTGATCTCCACAGCCCAGTCCAGCTTTCACCAACCTGTTGAAGGTTAAGATGGTTAGGGCATGTTGTCTGCAACACCAGAGTAAGGGGCATGTTGGTGAATGTCTCGTACTCGAGGCAGTTTCCTGCAGTCAAATGACCAAATCGCCCTCTAGTGGGTTCATGTGGAATATTATTAATATTGTTCATTATTACTAATAAACATAATTTTAAAAAAACCTGCCCGAAAATCCTCTGTTTCTATGTCAAACGGTTTTGTTCTATGTCAGTCCTCTGTCAGCCACCCATTGCCTTGATGACAGCTTTGCACACTCTTTAAAAATTATGTTCGAGGAGATAAAAAGTAGTTTTATAGTCATTACACAGCTCGTCTTCCAAATCGTATTGTCCACAATGCATATTAATGTCCACAGTAGAGCTTCAGTATTGTCATCCATGTGAGTATCAAAAGCACAACGAAAGACTGTCTTGGGATTGAAACATACATCAAAATCAATACTTAGTTCTGTAGCCGTTCAATAGAAGGAGTTCTAAACTCTCTTTTCATCACTACAATTCGGCAAAATGTACTTATAACAGAACAGCTCCACTTTACCACAGCAGGCACTGATGAATGTGGTACAAACAAGAAGCTACTGTATCGTCAGCTACTGCTGAGGTAGACACATTATCTGACAACAAACACACACCAGACTTGCCCTCCTTCTCTGAATATTGAAATGCTCCTATCATAGTCTCTCCTCTCTCCTCCTCACCCCTCCTCACCCCCTCTCCCCCTCACCTATCATAGTCTCTCCTCCTCACCCCTCCTCTCCCCCCTCACCTATCACAGTCTCTCCTCCTCACCCCTCCTCTCCCCCCTCTCCTATCAGTCTCTCCTCCTCACCCCTCCTCTCCCCACCCCTCCTCACCCCTAATCTCATATCATAGTCTCATCTCCTCTCCTATCATAGTCTCTCCTCACCCCACCCCCCTTCCTCTCCTATCATAGTCTCTCCTCCTCACCCCTCCTCTCCCCTCCTCACCCCTCATCTCCTATCACTGTCTCTCCTCCTCTCCTCCCTATCATAGTCTCTCACCCCTCCTCTCCCCTCCTCACCCCTCATCTCCTATGACAGTCTCTCCTCCTCTCCTCTCCTATCGTAGTCTATCCTCCTTACCCCTCCTCTCCCCTTCTCTCCTATCATATTCTCTTCTCCTCACCCCTCCTCTCCCCTCCTCACACCTCCTCTCCTATCATAGTCTCCCCTCCTCTCCCCTTCTCTCCTATCATATTCTCTTCTCCTCACCCCTCCCCTCCTCTCCCCTCCTCACCCCTCCTCTCCTATCATAGTCTCTCCTCCTCTCCCCTCCTCTCCTATCATAGTCTCTCCTCCTCTCCCCTTCTCTCCTATCATATTCTCTTCTCCTCACCCCTCCTCTCCCCTCCTCACACCTCCTCTCCTATCATAGTCTCCCCTCCTCTCCCCTTCTCTCCTATCATATTCTCTTCACCTCACCCCTCCTCACCTCTCCTCTCCCCTCCTCACACCTCCTCTCCTATCATAGTCTCTCCTCCTCTCCCCTTCTCTCCTATCATATTCTCTTCTCCTCTCCCCTCCTCTTTTCATAGTCTCTCCTCGTCTCCCCTCCTCTCCTACACTATTCTCTTCTCCTCTCCCCTCCCCAGGCCACTCTCCTCCCCTGGTCATCTAACCTAGCATACACTCTCCCAGATGGATTACACTACTCCCTGATAATCTCAGTCTCTCCCCATGGCTGTCTGTGCATGCCTGCTGTGAGCAGATTAGCTCACTGTAACAAAACAATGAGGAACCTGGCCTGCAGGGGAGGTGTTTTGACTTGAGCCAGGGCTTCTAGTGTACCCACACATAGTACATATAATGGGGTAGTGAAAAGGGGGAACTGCCTTTACTTTGACACACACACAAACAGACAAACCAAAATAGCATTAGGTGGTGACAAGAGAAGAATCCCTTTACTTTGAAAGCATTGAGGGAAACCCTCTCTTAACAGCATTGGGAAATTATAGAGCTGGAACAGACCCAGGAAGAGGAGCCTATCCATCCCTCTCTAGGCATGTGTTGTGAATCTGCTGTGTTTGACACTATCTGCATCCCAAATGGAACCCTATTCCCTACATAGTGAATTACTTTTGACCAGGGCCCATAGTAAACGATATAGGCAATAGGGGTGCATTTTTGTCGCAGCCACTATAATGTGATAAAACATTAATATAAATTGACTGTAAATCAGATAAACATGAGAAAGAGGTAATAGAAGATGTGCTGCTACTTGTTTCACAGGGGAAACACATGACTAAACACACTTGTTTCAGAGGGGAAACCCATGACTAAACACACTTGTTTCACAGGGGAAACACATGACTAAACACACTTGTTTCACAGGGGAAACACATGACTAAACACACTTGTTTCACAGGGGAAACCCATGACTAAACCACACTTGTTTCTCATCATATTCGTAATTCAAAGCCTCACGTGTGTTGATAACTTCTCAAACCAAAACACTTCCAGTGAACCTTCAGTTGTAATATCTGTAATGTCTTTCTAATCTCTACACCAGGGACCTACACGTGTGTCTGCCAAGCTTCAACTCTCCCATGCAGGAACAAATGAGAACAATGTGTATCTCTCGGTTTGATATCAATACGGGATTATATTGCCTAGTTAAATAAATGTTAAATTATTTTATTTATTTAGTTTTTATCTGAGCCAGTAAAGAGCACACACACACACACACACACACACACACACACACACACACACACACACACACACACACACACACACACAAAAAGAAAAGACACAACTCTATCTAAGAACAAAATTACATAGTGTCATAACAACAATAACACCCTAGTGACAAAAAAATGTAATCTTAAAAAGTGGATAAACCGAGTCAGGAACCAGTTTTCAATGCGAAAAAAAAAAAAAATCTGCATAAAAACAATATGCAAATGTATGTGCAATATGCAAATGTTTCCAGCAGAGATAAAAACCCTGTGTGTCGTGGTGCATAAGAATAACATTCATGGTTAAATTCCCATGTACCAAAAAAAACAAACAATACAAGTTAAATGTGTTTCCATCGTATTTTTTTCAACACTACAGTTGGCTTTCTCACAAATAAATGTGAGTTCTACATTATAGTGAGTGTACCCACTCTAGGACTGGATGGTGAACACTAGCCAACAGTGTGCCGATACCGCGGTTACAGCCTACAGGATGAGGTGATTATTATGGACCTACGACAGTCAAGCATCGATCATCATGTCACCAGAATAAGACCCTCGATTTTTATTGGAAAGGAGCGTCACGCTCATCAACGTTTCACCACCCTGTGAAGTTCCATCAGAACCTATTTCATCCGTAGCCTAATAAACGCTTTTCCTGACGAGTCGTACTAGCATGTCATCGCGTGACTCCAAGTTTACTTCGATATGATGGTTATTATATCAATGTTTGTGGATAAAAACGTTTCCGTCGCCATTTCTCACATTATTACATGTTTTATTACAATCACTTTGGCACTAATTTCAGAACCTTGGTCATTTTTCAAAACTCTAGACACAAAACTCAAAACGGTCATCACTTGTAACACAGGATGTCCAATGTTCAAAACATTACATTGTGCATTCATATCTTTAAAGAAATCTTGCACTTTTTTATTTTTATTTCACCTGTATTTAACAAGGTAGGCTAGTTGAGAAAACGTTCTCATTTGCAACTGCGACCTGGCCAAGATAAAGCAAAGCAGTGCGACACAAACAACAACACAGAGTTACACATGGAATAAACAAGCGTACAGTCAATAACAAAATAGAAAAAAAAAAAAGTCTATATACAGTGTGTGCAAATGGCGTGAGGAGGTAAGGCAATAAATAGGCCATAGTAGCGAAGTAATTACAATTTATCAAATTAACACTGGAGTGATAGATGAGCAGATGATGATGTGCAAGTAGACATACTGGTGTGTAAAAGAGCAGAAATGGAAATAAAAACAATATGGGGATGAGGTAGATAGATTGGATGGACTATTTACAGATGGGCTATGTACAGCTGCAGCGATCTGTTAGCTGCTCAGATAGCTGATGTTTAAAGTTAGTGAGGGAAATATATGTCTCCAGCTTCAGTGATTTTGCAATTCGTTCCAGTCATTGGCAACATAGAACTGTAAGGAAAGGCGGCCAAAGGAGGTGTTGGCTTTGGGGATGACCAGTGAGATATACCTGCTGGAACGCGCTCTACGGGTGGGTGTTGTTATCGTGACCAGTGAGCTGAGATAAGGCGGAGCTTTACCTAGCAAAGACTTATACATGACCTGGAGCCAGTGGGTCTGGCGACGAATATGTAGCGAGGGCCAGCTGACTAGAGCAGACAGGTCGCAGTGGTGGGTGGTATAAGGGGCTTTGGTGACAAAACGGATGGCACAGTGATAGACTGCATCCAGTTTGCTGAGTAGAGTATTGGAAGCTATTTTGTAAATGACATCGGCGAAGTCGAGGATTGGCAGGATAGTCAGTTTTACGAGGGTATGTTTGGCGGCGTGAGTGGAGGCTTTGTTGTGAAATAGGAAGCTGATTCTAGATTTCATTTTGGATTGGAGATGTTTAATATGAGTCTGGAAGGAGAGTTTACAGTCTAGCCAGACACCTAGGTATTTGTAGTTGTCCACATATTCTATGTCAGAACCGTCCAGAGTAGTGATGCTAGTCGGGCAGGTGGGTGCGGGCAGCGAATGGTTGAAAGCATGCATTTGGTTTTACTAGCGTTTAAGAGCAGTTGGAGGTCACGGAAGGAATGTTGTATGGCATTGAAGCTTGTTTGGAGGTTAGTTAACACAGTGTCCAAAGAAGGGCCAGATGTATACAGAATGGTGTCGTCTCTGTAGAGGTGGATCAGGGAATCACCCGCAGCAAGAGCGACATCGTTGATATATACAGAGAAAAGAGTCGGCCCGAGAATTGAACCCTGTGGTACACCCATAGAGACTGCCAGAGGTCCGGACAAAAGGCCCTCCGATTTGACACACTGAACTCTGTCTGAGAAGTAGTTGGTGAACCAGGCGAGGCGGTCATTTGAGAAACCAAGGCTGTTGAGTCTGCCGATAAGGATACGGTGATTGACAGAGTCAAAAGCCTTGGCCAGGTCGATGAAGACGGCTGCACAGTACTGTCTTTTATCGATGGTGGTTATGATATCGTTTAGTGCCTTGAGCATGGCTGAGGTGCACCCGTGACCAGCTCGGAAACCGGATTGCACAGCGGAGAAAGTACGGTGGGATTCGAAATGGTCAAGGATCTGTTTATTAACTTGGATTTCGAAGACTTTAGAAAGGCAGGGCAGGATGGATATAGGTCTATAACAGTTTGGGTCTAGAGTGTCACCCCCTTTGTGTCACCCCCAATCATCAGTAACGAGTTGGCAGTATTGGAAAAGCAATTACAAGGGCCTGCATCCATACACTCCTAGGCCACTTTATTAGGTACACCTGCTTGTTAACGCAAATAGCCTGCTCCTTCCAACAGTGAATCACGTAGTGGCCTACAACTCAATATATAGAGTATATAGAGTAGAGAGCTTTAGTTGTTGGTCGACCAAACATTAGAATGAGCAAGATGCGTAATCTAAGCTAAGGACCCTGGGAATGAATCAATTTATCTGCAATATTAAAGCTGATATACCCCCTAAAAATGTTTTATAAAATAATGGACTGTTGTTTCTCTTTGCTTATTTGAGCTGTTCTTGCCATAATATAGACTTGGTCTTATACCAAATAAGGCTGTCTTCTGTATACCACCCCTACCATGTTACAACACAACTGATTGGTTCAAACGCACTAAGAAGGAAAGAAATTCCACAAATTAACTTTTAACAAGGCATACCTGTTAATTGAAATGCATTCCAGGTGACTACCTCATGAAGCTGGTTGAGAGAATGCAAAGAGTGTGCAAAACTGTCACCAAGGCAAAGGGTGGCTACTTTGAAGAATCTCAAATATAAAATATATTTTGATTTGTTTAACACATTTTTTTGGTTACTACATGATTCCATATGTGTCATTTCATAGTTTTGATGTCTTCACTATTATTCTACAACGTAGAAAATAGTAAAAATAAAGTAAAACCTTGGAATGAGTAGGTGTGTCCAAACTTTTGACTGGTACTGTAAGTACTGGCCATCAGGTAGGGCGTGCCAGGGGACCTCTATATAGCCTCATCAGGCCCCTATACATTGAGTGTACTAAACATTAGGACATGCTTTTTGCATAACATGGACTTACCAGGTGAATCCAGGTGAAAGCTATGATCCCTTATCGATGTTCACTGTTAAATGCACTTCAATAAGTGTAGATAAAGGGAGACAGGTTAAAGAAGGATGTTTAAACCTTGAGACAATTGAGACATATATTGTGTATATGTGCAATTCAAAGGATGAATCGGGAAGAAAAAAGATTCAAGTGACTTTGAACAGGGTATGGTAATAGGTGCCACCTAGCCCATAGAGGTTCTAAGCAACTTTGACCATGGTATGATTGTTGGTGCCACACATGGTGATTCCAGCATCTCAGAAACAGCTGCCCTCCTGGGATTTTTACGCACTACAGTCTCTAGAGTTTACAGAGAATGGTGTGATAAACAAAACACATTCAGTGAGCGGCAGTTCTGTAGGCAAAAAACCCTTGTTAATGAGAGAGGTCAGAGGAGAATGTCCAGACTCATTCAAGCTAACAGAAAGGCAACAAATGCTCAAATAACAGCCGTTTAAAACAGCGGTGTGCAGAAGGGCATCTCTTAAAGTACAACACTGTGAATAATTCAGGCTGCTGTGGAGGCAAAAGGGCGTCCTACCCAGTACTAGAAACAGTTGAAGTCGGAACTTTACATACACATTAGCCAAATACATTTAAATTTAATCCTAGTAAAAATTCCCTGTCTTACGTCAGTCAGGATCACCACTTTTTTTTAAGAATGTGAAATGTCAGAATAATAGTAGAGAGAATGATTTATTTCCGCTTTTATTTCTTTCATCACATTCTCAGTGGGTAAGAAGTTTACATACACTCAATTAGTATTTGGTAGCATTGCCTTTAAATTGGGTCAAATGTTTCAGGTAGCCTTCCACAAGCTTCCCACAATAAGTTGGGTGAATTTTGGCCCATTCCTCCTGACAGAGCTGGTGTGACTGAGTCAGGTTTGTAGGCCTCCTTGCTCGCACACACTTTTTCAGTTCTGCCCATACATTTTCTATAGGATTGAGGTCATGGCTTTGTGATGGCCACTCCAATACCTTGACTTTGTTGTCCTTAAGACATTTTGCCACAACTTTGGTAGACCCATTTGCGACCAAGCTTTAACTTCCTGACTGATGTCTTGAGATGTTGCTTCAATATAGCCACAGAATTTTCCTACCTCAAGATGCAATCTATTTTGTGAAGTGCAGGAGTCCTGCAGCAAAGCACCCCCACAACATGATGCTGCCCCCCATCCTTCACGGTTGGGATGGTGTTCTTCTGCTTGCAAGCCTCCCCCTTTTTCCTCCAAACATAACAATGGTCATTATGACCAAACAGTTCTATTTTTGTTTCATCAGACCAGAGGACATTTCTCCAAAAAGTACGATCTTTGTCCCCATATGCAGTTGTAAACCGTAGTCTGGCTTTTTATGGTGGTTTTGGAGCAGTGGCTTGGGAGCAGGTTAGGCCGTAGAAGGCCCATGGAGTAAGGCTGGTATGGACCGGGAACGTTTCCGAGGGACACGACTGGCGTTGAAGCACGAGAGGCACCCCCAATAATTTTTTTGGGGGGGGCACACGGGTAGTTTGGCTAGGCCTAGGAAGAGCCGGAAGCCAGCTACCCGTGGTTTTATGGAGTAGCGTATGAGGTGGAGAGCACCATGTTTCGCTGAGGAGCGCACTATCTCACCCATACGCACGCACAGGCCGGTGCGCGTTATTCCAGCCCCTCGCAGGTGCCGTGCTAGAGCGGGCATCCAGCCTGGTAGGAGGATGCCTGTGCAGCGCATCTGGTCGCCGGTACGCCTCCGAGGACCAGGCTACGCAACTCCCGCTCTACGCACGGCTACCATAAGGCCCCTGCACAACCCAGTCCGCCCTGTACAAGCACCCCGCTCGTGCAGGGCTACTAGTTCCAGCCAGGACGGGTTGTGCAGGAGGTAAGATCAAGACCGCCTGTGCGCCTCCATAGCCCTGGGTTTCCAGCTCCTGTCTCTCGTGCGGACCCGGAAGTGCGTCAGCCCAGTCCGAATCGTCCTGTTCCCGCTCCCCACCAGGCTTCAAGTGCGTCATTCCAGTCCGACGTCGCTAGAGCTGCCCGTCAGTTAAGAGTCGCCAGAACTGCCCGTCAGTCAAGAGTCGCCAGAACTGCCCGTCAGTCAAGAGTCGCCAGAACTGCCCGTCAGTCAAGAGTCGCCAGAACTGCCCGTCAGTCAAGAGTCGCCAGAGCCGCCCGTCAGTGAGGAATCGCCAGAGCCGCCCGTCAGTGAAGAGTCGCCAGAGCCACCCACTAGTCAGGAGCTGCCAGAGTGGCCAGACTGCCTGGAGATGCCAGAGTGGCCAGACTGCCCGGAGATGCCAAAGTGGCCAGACTGCCCGGAGATGCCAGAGTGGCCAGACTGCCCGGAACTGCCAGAGTGGCCAGACTGCCCGGAGATGCCAGAGTGGCCCGCCTGTCCGGAACTGCCAGAGTGGCCAGACTGTCCGGAACTGCCAGAGTGGCCAGACTGTCCGGAACTGCCAGAGTGGCCAGACTGCCCGGAACTGCCAGAGTGGCCAGACTGCCCGGAACTGCCAGAGTGGCCAGACTGCCCGGAACTGCCAGAGTGGCCAGACTGCCCGGAACTGCCAGAGTGGCCAGACTGCCCGGAACTGCCAGAGTGGCCAGACTGCCCGGAACTGCCAGAGTGGCCAGACTGCCCGGAACTGCCAGAGTTGCCAGACTGCCCCGAGCTGCCAGACTGCCCCGAGCTGCCAGACTGGCCAGACTGCCCCGAGCTGCCAGAGCTGCCAGACTGGCCAGACTGCCCCGAGCTGCCAGAGTGGGCCGACTGCCTGGAACAGCCAGAACCGGAGCCACCTCCAGATATAGGTGGGTTGGGGAGGGGGGGTGTAGCACAGTGCCGTTGTTGACGGCAGCCACCCTCCCTTCCCTCCCTTTATTAGGGGGATTTTTTGTTGTTGTTGTTGTTTGGGGTTGTTGTTTTCTTGTTTTTCTTAAGGTGCTTCCGGGGTTAGCACCTTTAGGGGGGGGGGGGGGGTACTGTCACGTCCTGGCCAGTATAAGGGTTAATTGATATTGTAGTTTGGTCAGGACGTGGCAGAGGGTATTTGTTTTATGTGGTTAGGGGTGGTGTTTTTCTAAAAGGGCATTTGATTTAAGTATTCCGGGGTTTTTGGGCACTGTTTGATTTTCATGTATTCTATGTTGAGTCTAGTGTGTCTGTTTCTATGTTTGGGTTCATTGGGGTTGGGACTCTCAATTGAAGGCAGGTGTTGTCTATTTGCCTTTGATTGAGAGTCCAATATATGAGGGTGTGTTTGTGTTTGTCTTTTGTGGGAGATTGTTTTTGCACTGCGTTAGGATAGCCTGCAAAACTGTTGCACTGTCATTGTTTATTGTTTTTTTGTATAGTGTTCACGTGAGCAATTAATTAAATAAAAAAATGAACACGACATCCGCTGCGTATTGGTCTACATTTTCAGACGACGATTTCGCTATATCGTCAGAAGACGAAGACAGCCGTGACACCAGCATCTTCACAAGGTCCTTTGCTGTTGTTCTGGGATTGATTTGCACTTTTCACACCAAAGTGCGTTCATCTCTAGGAGACAGAACGTGTCTCCTTCCTGAGCGGTATGATGGCTGCGTGGTCCCATGGTGTTTATACTTGCGTACTATTGTTTGTACAGATGAACATGGTACCTTCAGGTATTTGGAAATTGTTCCCGAGGATGAACCAGACTTGTGGAGGTCTACAATTTTTTTTTTGAGGTCTTGGCTCATTTCTTTTGATTTTCCCATGATGCCAAGCAAAGAGGCACTGAGTTTGAAGGTAGGCCTTGAAATACATCCACAGGTACACCTCCAATTGACTCAAATTATGTCAATTAGCCTATCAGAAGCTTCTAAAGCCATGACATCATTTTCTGAGGATACCCTAGGATAGGGGGCGCCACAGCGCATTTTGAAAAAAATTCGTTCCCATTTTCAACGGCCTACTAATCAAACTCAGAAGCTAGGACATGCATATACTTATTATATATGGATAGAAAACACCCTAAAGTTTCTAAAACTGTTTGAATGGTGTCTGTGAGTATAACAGAACTCCTATGGCAGTCAAAACCCCGAGACCGATTGAAACAGGAAGTGGAATTCAGAATTGTGGACTCGACTTCTCATCTTTCCCTATTAATCACACCGTTAACAATGGTTCAGTGAGCACTTCCTATTGCTTCCACTAGATGTCGCCAGTCTTTTCACAGTGGTTTGAGCCTTATACAGTCGAAACTCAGTGAATGAGACGCGTTGGAAATTGGTCACAGGGGATGGGCCATCACCATTATGACGCCGGCGGCCATGTCTACCCCCACCTTTGTAAACGGTTTGAAACACAATGAAATCATCCCCCTCGAATCTTATTGGCTCTCTTGGTGTTACAGGCCCTGAAGATTAATGTTTTACAACGTTTGACATGTTTGAACGAACCTAAATGGGAAAAAAACGTTTCATTTCGAAACGGCTGTGCCGCGCCCGGCAGAGTATTTGGATACAGCATTCAGACGCGCTAACAACAGAAAGCTAATGGAACATAAATGATGGACTTTTTCGACCGAAAATACATCTGTTGTGGACCTGGGATTCCTGGAAGTGCTTTCTGATGAAGACAACTAAAGGTAGGCGATTATTGACAATATTATACAAGATGAGATGTGACATGCGATTGTTCCAAGATGGCGCCGAGCTCGGTTTATTAGCTCATTTTCTGTGTATCGCATCTCCTTTTATCGCAAAGTGTGATTACCCAGTAAAGTTAATTTAAAATCTGGTATGACAGGTGTTCTCAAGAGATATTCATCTATAAATGTTAGATTGACAATATAAATTTAAAAAATCGTTTTCGAATAGTAATAAATGGAATTATGCGCTGTTTCCCGGGACGCATTTGAGGGGAAAATAGTCAGTCAACGTTACGCGCCGATGTAAAATGTAAAATGCTGTTTTTATATATAAATATGACCTTTATTGAACAAAAGAATGCATGCATTGTATAACATGATGTCCTAGGTGTGTCATCTGATGAAGTTTGTAAAAGGTTAGTGCTGCATTTAGCTGTTTTTGGTTATTTGTGATGCAAGTGGTTGGTCGGAAAATGGCTATGTTGCTGCTTTTTACGATGGACTCATCTAACATAATCTAATGATTTGCTTTTCCTGTAAAACCTTTTTGAAATCGGACGACGTGGGTCGATTCAGGAGAGGTGTATCTATAAAAAAAAAAAAAAAAAAACTATAAATTTTTTTTAAATTCTTTTTTTAAATGTTTTATGCTAATTGGCGATATGATTTTTCGCTGGATTTTGATCCCGCTAACGGGATCAGACGCTGTTAAAAGGCACAGTCAACTTAGTGTATGTAAACTTCTGACCTATTGGAAATGTGAGTGATACAGTGAATTATAAGTGAAATAATCTGTCTCTAAACAATTTTTTGAAAAATTACTTGTGTCATGCACAAAGTAGATGTCCTAACCGACTTGCCAAAACTATAGTTTGTTAACAATACATTTGTGGAGTGGTTGAAAAATTAATTTCAATGACTCCAACCTAAGTGTTTGTAAACTTCCGACTTCAACTGTAGGTGTACCTAAGAAAGTGGCCATTGAGTGTACAGTAATGTGAAATCTGAAAACATGTTCTGGAAAAGTGGTACATGGGACCATAGAAACAGTGTCTGATAAAGAATGATGATGAAATATTACATCCATAGATAATGTAGTCCAATTGGTTCATATTCCACGATAATTACATTTACGTCATTTAGCAGACGCTCTTATCCAGAGCGACTTACAAATTGGTGCATTCACCTTATGATATCCAGTGGAACAACCACTTTACAATAGTACATCTATATCTTTTTTGGGGGGGAGGGTAGGGGGAGGGGGTTAGAAGGATTACTTAATCCTATCCCAGGTATTCCTTAAAGAGGTGGGGTTTCAGGTGTCTCCGGAAGGTGGTGATTGACTCCGCTGTCCTGGCGTCGTGAGGGAGCTTGTTCCACCATTGGGGTGCCAGAGCAGCGAACAGTTTTGACTGGGCTGAGCGGGAACTGTGCTTCCGCAGAGGTAGGGGGGACAGCAGGCCAGAGGTGGATGAACGCAGTGCCCTTCTTTGGGTGTAGGGACTAATTGGTTTCAATGGATCTCGTTATCCTGAAACTTTCATGATCTAAACATGGAATATTGTTTGTCAGTTTCCATAAAACTATGCATTAAGAGTAATGCAACAGTTATTTATCATTTTTGCCGTTGTATCAATTGATAGTTAGATCATTGTAATTAAATGAATAGACAGTCATCTCAGATGTAATGTGTGAATTGCATTTTGAAATGGTAATACTTTGATGTTAAGTTGTGTCATTTTGAACAGGTGATTTTAGTTCAATGAACAAATGATGTTATCTTTATGTTTATTGTATCCAAGCAATTGGAAAAAGTGTTAGAGTTTTGAAAAACGTGCATTTTCATCATCGGCTGTGAGTTTGTGTCTAGAGTTTGGAAAAATGGCATCAAGGTTCTGAAATTAGTGCCAAAGTGATTGTAAAAAAAAACAGTAATTTTGTTTTGCCAACATTTGGAAAGTTTCCTGAAAATGTTTCTTTCAGGCCCGTCATGACATTTTTTATCCACCACGTACTTTACTTGCATAAAAAGGTTGGATGGAAACTGATTACAGTCACACCTACTTCTCCTCAAATCTCCCCTCCAATCATTCAGTGTGAGTATGTATGTGTGTGAGTATGTATGAGTGTGAGTACATGTGTGCGTGCGTGCGTGCGTGCGTGCGTGCATGCCTTTGTTGAGTGGTGCTGGGATTGCCGTGCTGGCTGGTTTGTTTGTACTGTTGTGCCCTCGTCAAAACCCTGTGCTTAATGGTTACAGACGGAGACAGATGTAATGTAACTGAACTAGGTCTGTGTCCCAAAAGGCACCCTATTCCCTATATAGTACATTACTGTTGACCATAGTGACCATAGCCCATAGTGCCCTGGTCAGCATTAGTGCACTATATACTGAATAGGGTGCCATTTGGGACACACCCTACCAATAGAATCTCCCTTGAAGCAGATACAGCTGCCCTTCCTAGCTCAGAATACACAATCTGTCAGACTCAGTTACAAACAATAGCTGTAAACACTTTTATTTTATTTCAGCAAATGACCATCTGCTTTCTATCTATTCATACACTCCCGCAAAACACAACACCTCCGTCCGACGGTAAGGAAAGCTCCTGAGATAGATGAGAGTGAAAATGAAGGTAGAGTTTTGATCGCATACTGTTTGGAAACGATATTCAACTCTTATGTTTTGAGTGTTACTCGTTTACTGAGGTCATGACCAATGAGCTGCTGTTGGTCTGTTCCAGAAAGAAGTCTTGAAAAGAAAGTAAAAGTCAGTCCGCTAACTGTGGTGAGCCGTATACAACAAGCTGTGTCTTCTCCTCCTCAGGTCAGTGGAACAGGAAGTTACCTTGTTTCAGTGGAACGGGAAGTTACCTTGTTTCAGTGGAACGGGAAGTCACCTTGTTTCAGTGGAACGGGAAGTCACCTTGTTTCAGTGGAACGGGAAGTCACCTTGTTTCAGTGGAACAGGAAGTCACCTTGTTTCAGTGGAACGGGAAGTCACCTTGTTTCAGTGGAACGGGAAGTCACCTTGTTTCTGTGGAACAGGAAGTCACCTTGTTTCTGTGGAACGGGAAGTCACCTTGTTTCAGTGGAACGGGAAGTCACCTTGTTTCTGTGGAACGGGAAGTCACCTTGTTTCTGTGGAATGGGAAGTCACCTTGTTTCAGTGGAACGGGAAGTCACCTTGTTTCAGTAGAACAGGAAGTCACCTTGTTTCAGTTTGATTTGATTAGAGCGTAACACAACTGACTCCTGTTTTTGTGTTTGCTGCTCCCAAGCATGATCTTTCTTTATGATACACATCTCTTTAACTTCCTCTTTCTATTCGAAGTAATATGAAGTCTCCAACACGCCTCAAGACGGATTTAGCCCGCTGAGCTGAAATGTTTTAGTTGAGATGTGCTGTACATGTGACATGGAATGTATGTAAGGCAGAACAGATACAATTCCTTCAGAAAGTATTCACACCCTTTGTTGTGTTACAGCCTGAATAAAAAAAATGTATTAAATTGAGATTTTGTGTCACTGGCCTACACAAAATACCGCAATGTCGAAGTGGAATTATGTTTTTAGAAATTGCTACAAATTAATAAAAAATGAAAAGCTGAAATGTCTTGAGTCAATAGGTATTCAGCCCCTTTGTTATGGCAAGCCTAAATAAGTTCAGGAATAAAAATGTGCTTAACATGTCACATAATAATTTTCATGGACTTGGTCTGTGTGCATTATATTGTTTAACATGACTTTTGAATGGCTACCTCATCTCTGTACCTCACACATACAATTGTCTGTAAGGTCCCTCAGTCGAGCAGTGAATTTCAAACACAGACTAAACCACAAAGACCAGGGAGGTTTTCCACTGCCTCACAAAGAAGGGCACCTATTGGTAGATGAGTAAAAATTAAAAAAGCAGTCATTGAATATCCCTTTGAGCATGGTGAAGTTATTGATTACACTTTGGATGGTGTATCAATACACCCAGTCACTACAAAGAAACAGGCGTCCTTCCTAACTCAGTTGCCGTAGAGGACAGAAACCGTTCAGGGTTTTCACCATGAGGCCATTGGTGATTTTAAAATAGTTCGAGTTTAATGGCTGTGATAGGAGAAAACTGAGGATGGATCAACAACGTTGTAGTTACGCCACAATACTAATTTAAATGACAGTGTGAAAAGAACGAAGCCTGTACAGAATAAAAATATCCCAAAAAACTGCAATAAATGTGGCAAAGAAATTAACTTTATGTTCTGAATACAAAGCGTTATGTTTGGGTCAAATCCAACACAACACATCACTGAGTACCACTCTTCATATTTTCAAGCATGGTGGTGGCTGCATCATGTTATGAGTATGCTTGTCATCGGCAAGGACTAGGGATTTTTTTAGGATAAAAAGAAACGCCATAGAGCTAAGCACAGGCAAAATCCTAGAGGAAAACTTGCTTCAGTCTGCTTTCCACTAGACAAATTCACCTTTCAGAAGGACAATAACCTAAAACGCAAGACCAAATGTACACTGGAGTTGCTTACCAAGACAGCATTAAATGTTCCTGAGTGGCCTAGTTACAGTTTTGACATAAATCGGCTTGAAAATGTATGGTAAGACTAGAAAATGGCTGTCTAGCAATGATCAACAAGCAACAAAGCTTGAAGAATTTAAAAAATAATAATTTAAAAAAATTGTATAATCCAGGTGTGCAAAGCTCTTAGAGACTTACCCAGAAAGAATCACAGCTGTAATCACTGCCAAAGGTGATTCTAACATGTATAGATTGACTCAGGGGTGTGGATACTTATGTAAATTAGACATTTCTGTATTTCATTTTCGATACATTTGCAAACTTTCTAAAAACATGTTTTCACTTTGTCCTTACAGGGTATTACGTGTGACATTTATAAAATGTAATCCATTTTGAATTCAGGCTGTAAACCAACCAAATATGGAATATGTCAAGGGGTATGAATACTTTCTAAAGGCATTTCTGTATTTATTTACAGTACCAGATCATAAACTCAGCACAGGTCCTCCTCTGGTACTGTAAATACTACAGGTGGAATACATCGGTCATTTAGAGTACAGCGTTACACAGCTAATGATTCCCTGTGGGCTAATGAAGACTGTTTTAGTGGATTTACTGCAGAGATTATGCATTGCGGATTAAGCTGAACCACCTCTTGAGACTTATACGGCAAATATATTAGGGTTGCATGATCCAATGTTCCCTCTAAGCTGCCGAGTACACGTGCACAGTAGCCCAAAGACTGCCAAACAGCTCCCTGGGACTGCCATGCAGAAATATCAGCCCACAGAGAGAAGCACGAGATTGAACTTCACTCAAGTTCTAGAGCAGACTGGTCGATCTCCAAGGCATTCCTAGTCGATCGCCAGAGATTTCTGTAAAAAAAACAACGATGAAGTCATGTGTTCCTATTTTTTTTTTTTTTCGTCTCTGACTTTTGTCGGTAGGTGCATCCCCGATTCAGCTGCCCTGCTCGCCAGGTAGGTGTACTTTTGGCATTTTGAACCATTTCACATGTCTGAAGGTACAAACTCTGCACTACAGGTCTACCGCTTTTCAATCGGATTGCTCAGATTACCGTGTCTGCACGGACGTATCAGGCATAAGAAATCTACAGCAAAACTGATACTGTGAGATTTCAAAACATTTAAACCATGACTAGAGAGAGACTGTCAATGAATACAACAAAGAGCTGCTGTTTTTATGGGTGTTCTATTATTAAGTTCTTACTCAGCACTGTCAACACGTTCTTCCTATTTCCACTCAGCGCTACAACAAGCACTGCAGCAGTAATGAATGAGTAGGAAAGTGAATCTATAGGCTTGCGTTGTTGTTATTAGCGGCTTGGGTTTTTTTAAATTGAGGAAAATGTCACTTTCTCTGTTCACAGGACTAACATGTAAAAATGGCCTGATGTTACGAACCCCTTTGTCCCTGCAGTCTAGGGGGGATGGAAACAAGACCCGCAACATATCTCATGCAAATCATAACAGTGAAAAGGAACAGTGAGAACTAAAAACAACAGACAACCTAAATCTACCGTCAAACACTTTAGGTTTATTTTTCAAACACACGGTAATTGGGGAGGGGGGGGGGGCTGAGCTGGACCCAAGAAAATAACTAATAAATATCAACAAAAAACCTAAGCTCGTCTTGCCTGCTTCAAGAACAGCTAGCTAACTAACCAATAAATACAGTGGGTGGTCCGCCCAGTTCTAACTAGGGTATTTAGACAAAGTTTTCCTACGGGTAATGTATGCCCAAGGGCGACTTGGTATCCCCTTTTCCCACCAACAAACAAACAGCCATAGACCACAGCAATACATACTCACATAATAACGGACAATGTGAGATGTAGGCACAAAAACAAAAGAGAGGTAGCTCCAGAGACAACTGATTGGGTTTCTTTTAAACCAAGGGAAAGGGGATGTGATTGGGTAAGGGAAAAGGAGCAGGTGTGTCTTCAGATTGGCGACTGATTGGCGACTGATGACTGCCACCTGTGACTAGGGCAGAAGGAGAGGAAACAAATACACACAGGACACCTGTATCCGTAACACCTGAACAACAACTTATTGGCAATACAATTCAAGCAAAGCCAATATGCGGTGATAATGTATTGGGCCTATTGCTTATTGCACAAACCTCATTGCTACAGTACTGTTTTTAATTGGTTAATGTTGCATAGGATTACGTTTTTTAAGTCATGGTAAAAAAAAATCTGAGCGGCTAGCATTTTTACTCAGAAAGTGATCTTGACTCAGAAAAGGTTGGTGGCCACCAGAGTTTTCCCTGTTAACACTATCAACATTTCCCTTTACTGTGGCAATTGTGATAGAGTCAATGTAATATTAGCCACTTTCAATGCAACATACCGAAACAAAACGAACTCTGCAAGAGATTTTGTTGTAGGCAGAACACATCGGAATAGGATTCTATTGCATTGACACACACTCCTCAGTCAGTACTCTACACAGACCGGTGCGGCATAACCAATCAGTGGCAGTAGGCCTACATGCCATATATGGATCCGTGCCTTTCACATTGAACTGGACTGTGTTTACAGCATGAGCGGTTATGAGTAGATGCGGCTTGTTTTGAAATCAAAGCGAGCGCTGTATGTAGCCACGTGTGCACATTTTGTTCATATCCTTTGCTAGTTTGTGAGTTATTAGCCCAGTTATATATAATTTGTAGTCAGCAGTGATTGCTACCTACAAGAGCACAAAACGTGTACATTTCTAGACATCTTTGAAAAGCAAGTCAGATAAAGAGCTTTTTTTTGTCTTCAAGGGGCAGTGTTGTATTTTGAGCCATGCTTGAAAAGCTTTCGTAGCCAATGGGCAGAGGGTAACATAATTTGTTTGGTTCTCTGAAATAATGGTATGGGAAAAATAGTCCTGTTGGTCCTGTTGGTCTATATAATGATGCTGTTGGTCTATATAATGATCCTGTTGGTCTATATAATGATCCTGTTGGTCTATATAATGATCCTGTTGGTCTATATAATGATCCTGTTGGTATATATAGTGGTCCTATTGGTCTATATAGTGATTATATTGGTCAATATTGTGGTCCTGTTGGTCTATATAATGATCCTATTGGTCTGTATAGTGATCATATTGGTCTATATAGTGATCCTATTGGTCAATATAGTGATCCTGTTGGTTTATATAGTGATCCTGTTGGTCTATATAGTGGTCCTGTTGGTCTATATAGAGATCCTATTGGTCTATTTAGTGATCATATTGGTCTATGTAATGATCATATTGGTCAATATACTGATCCTATTGGTCTATATAATGATTATATTGGTCTATATAGATATTATATTGGTCTATTTAATGATCCTGTTATTCTATATAATGATCCTATTGGTCTATATAGAGATTCTATTGGTCTATTTAGTGACCCTGTTGGTCTATATAGTGATCCTATTGGTCAATATAGTGATGCTGTTAGTTTATATAATGATCCTGTTGGTCTATATAATGATCCTATTGGTCTATATAATGATCCTATTGGTCTATATAGTGGTCATATTGGTCTTTATAGTGATCCTGTTGGTCTATATAATGCTCCTGTTGGTCTTTATAATGATCCCATTGGTCTATATAATGATCCTATTGGTCAATATAGTGGTCACATAGGTCTATATAGTGGAACTGTTGGTCTATATAATGGTCCTATTGGTCTATATAATGATCCTATTGGTGTAAATAGTGATCCTATTGGTCTATATAGTGATCCTGTTGGTAAAAATAGTGATCCTGTTGGTCTATATAGTGGTCACATTGGTTTATACAATGGTCCTATTGGTCTATATAGTAATACTGTTGGTCTACATACTGATCCTGTTGGTCTATATAATGATTCTATTGGTCTATGTAATGATCCTATTGGTCTATATAATGATGCTATTGGTCTATATAGTGGTCATATAGGTCTATATAGTGGTCCTATTGGTCTCTATAGTAATCCTGTTGGTCTATATAGTGATCCTGTTGGTCAATATAGTGATCCTGTTGGTCAATATAGTGGTCCTATTGGTCTATATAGTGATCCTATTGGTCTATATAGTTATACTGTTGGTCTACATACTGATCCTGTTGGTCTATATAATGATTCTATTGGTCTATGTAATGATCCTATTAGTCAATATAGTGATCATATAGGTCTATATAGTGATCCTGTTGGTCTATATAATGATCTTGTTGGTCTACATAATGATCCTATTGGTCTATTTAATGATCCTATTGGTCTATATAATGATCCTATTGGTCTACATAGTGATCCTCTTGGTCTATATAGTGATCCTGTTAATCTATATAATGATCCTATTAGTCAATATAGTGATCATATAGGTCTATATAGTGATCCTGTTGGTCTATATAGTGGTCCTATTGGTCTTTATGGTGATCTTGTTGGTCTATATAATGATCCTATTGGTATATTTAATGATCCTATTGGTCTATATAATGATCCTATTGGTCTATATTGTAATCCTGTTAGTCTATATAATGATCCTGTTGGTCTATATAATGATCCTATTGGTCTATATTGTGATCCTGTTAGTCTATATAATGATCCTGTTGGTCTATATAATGATCATATTGGTCTATATAGTTATTATGTTGGTTTATATAATGATCCTGTTGGTCTATATAATGATCCTGGTTGTCTATATGGTGGTCCTGTTGGTCTATATAATGATCCTGGTTGTCTATATAGTGATCCTGTTGGTCTATATAATGATCCTGGTTGTCTATATGGTGGTCCTGTTGGTCTATATAGTGATCCTGTTGGTCTATATAATGATCCTGGTTGTCTATATGGTGGTCCTGTTGGTCTATATAATGATCCTATTGGTCTATATAATGATCCTGTTGGTCTATATAATGATCATGTTGGTCTATATAATGATCCTGGTTGTCTATATGGTGGTCCTGTTGGTCTATATAATGATCCTATTGGTCTATATAATGATCCTGTTGGTCTATATAATGATCATGTTGGTCTATATGGTGGTCCTGTTGGTCTATATAGTGATCCTAGTGGTCTATATAATGATCCTATTGGCCTTTATCAGTGATGGTCAACGAGATCCATCGGACAGGCCATTTTTTTCTTAACTTCTCTGGGCTAGGTGGGACGTGACCGTCCCACACTATTCAACAGCCAGTGAAATAGCATGGCACGAAATACAAAACAGGAAAAATCTCATAATTTCATTTTCTCAAACAATCAACTATTTTACACCATTTTAAAGATAAGACTCTCGTCAATCTAACCACATTATCAGATTTCAAAAAGGCTTTACGGCGAAAGCATAAAATTAGATTATGTTAGGACATAAACTTCACAAGAAAATCCACACAGCCATTTTCCAAGCAAGGACATGCATCATAAAAACCAAAAGTACAGCTAAAATATTCACTAACCTTTGATGATCTTCATCAGATGGCACTCAAAGGACATCATGTTATAAAATAACCTGTTGGGGATAGGGGGCAGTATTTGCATGGCCGGATAAAAAACGTACCCGATTGAATCTGGTTATTACTACTGCCCAGAAACTAGAATATGCATATAATTATTGGCTTTGGATAGAAAACACCCCAAAGTTTCTAAAACTGTTTGAATGGTGTCTGTGAGTATAACAGAACTCATATGGCAGGCAAAAACCTGAGAAGATTCCTTACAGGAAGTGGCCTGTCTGACCATTTCTTGGGCTTCTACACTCTCTTTATTGAAAACTGAGGATCTCTGCTGTAACGTGACACTTCCTACGGCTCCCATAGGCTCTCAGAAGGCGGCAAACCGGTGAATGATGCCTTTGGAGCCCCTGGCTGAAAAACATTAGCGCATTTGGATAGTGGTCGATCAGAGGACAATGAGACTGAGGCGCGTGCACGAGGCGACACCATGTTTTTATTTTTTTGTCTTTGAACTGAAACAGGGTTTCCCGGTCGGAATATTATCGCTTTTTTACGAGAAAAATCACATAAAAATTGATTTTAAACAGCGGTTGACATGCTTCGAAGTACGGTAATTGTCACGTCCTGGCCAGTATAAGGGTTAATTAGTATTGTAGTTTGGTCAGGACGTGGCAGAGGGTATTCGTTTTATGTGGTTCGGGGTGGTGTGTTTGTTAAAAGGGTGTTTGATATAGTATTTCCGGGTTTTGGTTTATGTTTAGGTATTTCTATGTTTAGTCTAGTGTGTCTGGTTCTATGTTGAGTTAATTGGGGTTGGACTTCCAATTGAAGGCAGCTGTTTGGTGTTGCCTTTGATTGGAAGTCATATATTAGTTGGGTGTGTTTGTCTTGTATTTTGTGGGAGATTGTTCTGTGTTTTGCCTTGTGCCTTACCAGACTGTTTTTTTAGATCGTTCGTGTTTTGTTATTTTTGTACGTTCATTTTGAAAGCAAATAAACATCAAGATGAGCCTGCACATACCTGCTGCGTTTTGGTCCTCCTTCACCGACGACAACCGTGACAGTAATGGAATATTTAGAATTTTTTGTCACGAAACGCGTCGGGCGCGTCACCCTTCGTCACCCTTCAGATAGTGTCTTGAACGCACAAACAAAACAGAGGATATTTGAACATAACTATGGATTATTTTGAACCAAACCAACATTTGTTATTGAAGTAGAAGTCCTGGGAGTGCATTCTGACGAAGAACAGCAAAGGTAATCACATTTTTCTAATAGTAAATCGGAGTTTGGTGAGGGCCAAACTTGGTGGGGTTCAAAATAGCTAGCCATGATGGCTGGGCTATCTACTCAGAATATTGCAAAATGTGTTTTTGCCGAAAAGCTATTTTAAAATCGGACATAGCGATTGCATAAAGGAGTTCTGTATCTATAATTCTTAACCTGTTATGGCTAGGGGGCAGTATTTTCACGGCTGGATAAAAAAACGTACCTGATTTAATCTGGTTACTACTCCTGCCCAGTAACTAGAATATGCATATAATTATTGGCTTTGGATAGAAAACACCCTAAAGTTTCTAAAACTGTTTGAATGGTGTCTGTGAGTATAACAGAACTCATATGGCAGGCAAAAACCTGAGAAGATTTCATGCAGGAAGTGGCCTGTCTGACAAGGTGTCGTTCTTCTTGTCTCTGTTTATTGAAGAGTGAGGATCTTAGCTGTCCCGTGACACTTCCTACGGCTGCCATAGGCTCTCAGAAGGCGGCAAAATGGTGAATCGTGGCTTTGCAGGCTCTGGCTGAAAAAAAGTAGCGCGTTTGGGTAGTGGCTGGTTACAGTACTGTGAGACTCAGGCTCGTGCCCGCGTCGACCGAAAGCTTTGTGTTCTTTCCTCTGTTTAGCTAAATGGACATTCCCAGTCGGAATATTATCGCTTTTTTACGAGAAAAATGGCATAAAAATTGATTTTAAACAGCGGTTGACATGCTTCGAAGTACGGTAATGGAATATTTAGATTTTTTTTGTCACGAATTGCGCCATGCGCACGACCCTTCTTTACCATTCGGATAGTGTCTGGGACGCACGAGCAAAACGCCGCTATTCGGATATAACGATGGATTATTTTGGACCAAACCAACATTTGTTATTGAAGTAGCAGTCCTGGGAGTGCATTCTGACGAAGACAACAAAAGGTAATCAAACTTTTATAATAGTAAATCTGATATTGGTGAAGGCTAAACTTGCCGGGTGTCTAAATAGCTAGCCCGTGATGCCTGGGCTATGTACTTAGAATATTGCAAAATGTGCTTTCACCAAAAAGCTATTTTAAAATCGGACATATCGAGTGCATAGAGGAGTTCTGTATCTATAATTCTTAAAATAATTGTTATGCTTTTTGTGAACGTTTATCTTGAGTAATTTAGTAAATTGTTAGCAAATTCCCCGGAAGTTTGCGGGGGGTATGCTAGTTCTGAACGTCACATGCTAATGTAAAAAGCTGTTTTTGATATAAATATGAACTTGATTGAACAAAACATGCATGTATTGTATAACATAATGTCCTAGGTGTGTCATCTGATGAAGATCATCAAAGGTTAGTGCTGCATTTAGCTGTCTTCTGGGTTTTTGTGACATTATATGCTAGCTTGAAAAATGGGTGTCTGATTATTTCTGGCTTGGTACTCTGCTGACATAATCTAATGTTTTGCTTTCGTTGTAAAGCCTTTTTGAAATCGGACAGTGTGGTTAGATAAAGGAGAGTCTTGTCTTTAAAATGCTGTGAAATAGTCATATGTTTGAAAAATGGAAGTTTTTGTATTTTTGAGGAATTTGTAATTCGCGCCACGCCTATCATTGGATATTGGAGCAGGTGTTCCGCTAGCGGAACGTCTAGATGTAAGAGGTTAAAATAATTGTTATGTTTTTTGTGAACGTTTATCGTGAGTAATTTAGTAAATTCACCGGAAGTGTTCGGTGGGAATGCTAGTTCTGAACGTCACATGCTAATGTAAAAAGCTGGTTTTTGATATAAATATGAACTTGATTGAACAAAACATGCATGTATTGTATAACATAATGTCCTAGAAGTGTCATCTGATGAAGATCATCAAAGGTTAGTGCTGCATTTAGCTGTGGTTTGGGTTTATGTGACATTATATGCTAGCTTGAAAAATGGGTGTCTGATTATTTCTGGCTTGGTACTCTGCTGACATAATCTAGTGTTTTGCTTTCGTTGTAAAGCCTTTTTGAAATCGGACAGTGTGGTTATATTAACGAGAGTCTTGTCTTTAAAATGGTGTAAAATAGTCATATGTTTGAGAAATTGAAGTAATAGCATTTCTAAGGTATTTGAATAACGCGCCACAGGATTCCACTGGCTGTTGAGTAGGTGGGACGCCATACCCTAGAGAGGATAATGTATGTTTGGCTCGATAAAGTTCATATTTATATCCAAAAACAACATTTCACATTGGCGCGTGATGTTCAGAAAATGTATTCCCACCAAACCTTCCAGTGAATGTGCACATCAATTTACAAAAATACTCATCATAAATGTTGATAAAATTTACAGCAGTAATTGAAAGAATTATAGATATACTACTCCTTGACGCAACCGCTTTGTCAGATTTCAAAATAACTTTACGGAGAAAGCACATTGTTCAATATTCTGAGTACATAGCTCAGCCATCGAAGCAAGCTATACAGCTACCCACCAAGTTCTGGCATCAACAAAACTCTGAATTAGTATTATAAATATTCTATTACCTTTGCTGATCTTCGTCAGAATGCACTCCGAGGACTCCTACTTCCACAAGAAATGTTTGTTTTGTTCAAAATACTCCATATTTATGTCCAAATACCTCCATTTTGTTCGTGCGTTCAGATCACTATCCAAAGGCATAATGCGCGAGCGCAGTACCAGAGACGAAATGTCAAAATGTTCCATTACCGGTCGTAGAAACATGTCAAACGTTGTTTACAATCAATCCTTAGGGTATTTTTAACATAAAACATCGATAATATTCCAACCGGACAATAGCGTATTCATTACAGAAGAAAAAGAAGGAGGGGTGCGCTCCCGGGATCGCGCATCACCAAGTCCTTTGTCCATAGGCAGTCCACACATTGACTGAGCTACTATTCTCTGCCCAGTAACAGGAGAAAGATGGAAAAACTTTATGAAGGCTGTTGACAGCCAATGGAAGCCTTAGGAAGTGCAACGTGACCCCACAGACACTGTAGTTTCGATAGGGATTCAAAAGAAGAACTACAATTCTCAGATTTCCACACTTCCTGGTTGGATTTTTCTCAGGTTTTTGACTGCCATATGAGTTCTGTTATACTCACAGACATCATTCAAACAGTTTTAGAAACTTTGGAGTGGTTTCTATCCAAATCTACTGATAATATGCAAATATTTGACTCTGGGCCTGAGTATTAGGCAGTTTACTTTGGGCATGCTTTTCATCCGAAATCGAAAATACTGCACCCTAAAAGGTTTTAGGCAGATGGTCAGAACATAATTACAAATCATTTGTTGAAGCAAATTGACCGCAAGAAGCCCAAACAAAGAAAATATGATTAAACCATAGTAATTTCAAACCTTGCTTACATTTGGATACGATCATATGTACAGTATCTCTCTATTATGGATAGGAATACTTTGGAACGGAATACTTTACCCCAAAATTGGATGGAATACTTTACCCCAAAATTAAAATCACTTAGAACTGATTTACTGGTGTTTTTACAGTCTTTTATGTTTAACAATATATATTTTTTGCTCATTAGAACCCTGGCGCCAAATTAAATTACCCGTGGGCCGCCAGTTGGGGAACCTTGAGTCTATATCATGGATAGTTACTGGAAGCTGCTCTAGAAGACATGACAAACGGTTGGCTGTGGTCGATGCTGTTTGAGGAGGGATTGGTTGGTATAGATCCACGCTGAGGGGTTGGTGGGGCTGCTGTGGATCCAGAAAATGTGTGGGTTTTCTGGGGAGGAGAGAAAATAAACAGCCTAGGGCAGAGACCCTGCATGGTGAAGCTTAAGGCCTTTTGATTGGTCTGCTTTTGAACTTTATTGCACAACTGCCGAGATTATTATCAGGCTCAGTGGTGGAAAAAAGTTTCCAATTGTCATACTTGAGTAAAAGTAAAGATACTTTAATAGCAAATGACTCAAGTAAAAGTGAATGTCACCCAGTAAAATACTATTTCAGTAAAAGTCTAAAAGTATTTGGTTTTAAATATACTTAAGTATCTAAAGTAAAAGTGCAAATAATTCACATTCCTTATATGAAGCAAACCAGACGGCAAAATTTTATTGCTTTTTAAATTTCCGGATAGCCAGGGGCACACTAACACTCACATCATTTACAAACTAAGCATTTGTGTTTAGTGAGTCCACCAGATCAGAGGCAGTAGGTATGACCAGGGATGTTCTCTTGATAAGTGCGGGAATTGGACCATTTTCCTGTCCTGCCAAGCATTCAAAATGTGACGAATAGTTTTGGCTGTCAGGGAAAATGTATGGAGTAAAAAGTACATTATTTTCTTTAGGAATGCAGTGAAGTAAAAGTAAAAGTTGTCAAAAATATAAATGGTAAAGTACACATACCCTAAAAACTACGTATGTAGTACTTTAAAGTATTTTTACACCACTGATTGGGCTCATTGAAAGAGATGTCACCCTCTTCAAACAAGACTTCCTTAATCATCCTGAAAAAGTCAGCCCCAAGTAAACAACTAGTAGATTATGTTTTGTGTTATAGAGCGGTGTTTCTGATTGGTTCTGACTAGTGGATGATGTTTTGTGTTACAGAGCGGTGTTTCTGATTGGTTCTGACTAGTGGATGATGTTTTGTGTTACAGAGCGGTGTTTCTGATTGGTTCCTTGTTGTTACCACTCTCTTCCTATTCGTCGTCCATCATTACCCATGAGTCACAGCCTTATTACCGTAACACAACCACACTGATACCTCCCTCTGACATGTTGAGGCGTTGAGTTAGCTGTGACCTTAGAGGCACAGGTCAGCTGTAATACGATGCTCTGCTCTGGCTCAGTCAGCTCCCAATGCTACCTCGTTAAGCCAGCCGGGGAAAGGTAATAAGGACAAGATGCTGTAGAAACATTGGTTCCAGACTGTGGGGAACAATAAAGCTGAGGAGACAAACAGCTACCACTACTCCTTGTCTCTTTGAAAAGTCAGACCAGACCTCAGGTCTTTGTTAGATGAAACAATACTGTTCAACAGGTCTGCTCTATAAGTATAAACCACCTGGGTCTGAGTCTCACTGAAGCTTTCCATGTGTGGCCCTGTGAGTGTTGGTCGTGGATGAGGTGACTTCCCTTTTACATTTTAAAGCTCTTTGAGGACTTGGAAAAGCACTAGGTCTATATAAACCCATTCCTTTATTGTCCGCATGTGGCCTGATCCATTGTGGTAGAGCTGAGAACAGACTAATGGTTTAAACAGAGGAACACACCGTCTGTATAGGAAAAAAAGGTATTAAGTAGCTACCTTGCAGTCTCAGTTCAACCAAGATGCATGGAACAAAGAACAACCTGGATCTAATGAGTATATTCTACACTAGATATTCAGGCTCAGTATATTCTACTCTAGATATTCAGGCTCAGTATATTCTACTCTAGATGTTCAGGCTCAGTATATTCTACACTAGATATTCAGGCTCAGTATATTCTACTCTAGATATTCAGGCTCAGTATATTCTACTCTAGATATTCAGGCTCAGTATATTCTACTCTAGATATTCAGGCTCAGTATATTCTACTCTAGATATTCAGGCTCAGTATATTCTACACTAGATATTCAGGCTCAGTATATTCTACACTAGATATTCAGGCTCAGTATATTCTACTGTAGATATTCAGGCTCAGTATATTCTACTGTAGATATTCAGGCTCAGTATATTCTACTCTAGATATATAGGCTCAGTATATTCTACTCTAGATATTCAGGCTCAGTATATTCTACTCTAGATATTCAGGCTCAGTATATTCTACTCTAGATATTCAGGCTCAGTATATTCTACACTAGATATTCAGGCTCAGTATATTCTACACTAGATATTCAGGCTCAGTATATTCTACACTAGATATTCAGGCTCAGTATATTCTACTCTAGATATTCAGGCTCAGTATATTCTACTCTAGATATTCAGGCTCAGTATATTCTACTCTAGATATTCAGGCACAGTATATTCTACTCTAGATATTCAGGCTCAGTATATTCTACACTAGATATTCAGGCTCAGTATATTCTACTCTAGATATTCAGGCTCAGTATATTCTACTGTAGATATTCAGGCTCAGTATATTCTACTCTAGATATATAGGCTCAGTATATTCTACTCTAGATATTCAGGCTCAGTATATTCTACTCTAGATATTCAGGCTCAGTATATTCTACACTAGATTTTCAAGCTCCCCAGGAGGATAAGGAAAGCTCAATAAAAACCTATTAAAGACAAAACACATTTTAATTTAACACTTTCAAAACTTAAATGTAACCTTTATTTAACGAGGTAAGTCAGTTATGAACAAATTCTTATTTACAATGACAGCCTACCAGGGAACAGTGGTTTAACTGCCTTCTTCAGGGGCAGAATGACAGATTTTTACCTTGTCAGCTCAGGGATTTGATCCAGCAACCTTCTGGTTACTTATCCAACGCTCTAACCACTAGGCTACCTGTTATTCACTTCCAGTTATTGAATATCCATGTTGTAACCAGAGAGATTGTACAGTATGGACTATCAGACGTAGAGGCCATCCACACCTGGGTCAAATGCTTTCAGATAACCTGAGCTGAACTGAACATAGGAACCAGCTGCAAAAGTCAGTCTGTTTCAAGTATTTTACATTTGTACTTGACCAAGGTCTGTCTGAGTACAAACACACAACCACACACACACACACCGACGAACCCCTAGGACAGTAAAGACACACGGACACAGAACTACACACAAACACACACACAGATTAAACCCCAGAACAGTACAGACACACACAAACATACGATGACGAACCCCCAGGACAGTACAGAGTGGCGTCGAGGCAGTTTATTGGCAGAGAGCAGAACGCTTTTCACGCCTCGTCAGCCACCTTCACGTTCCAGCTGCTTGACTGCATTTCCACTTTCTCAAATAAAGTGTGTGTGTGTGTGTGTGTGTGTGTGTGTGTGTGTGTGTGTGTGTGTGTTGCGGTGAGACTGGGCTGTATTTATGATAAAATAGTGGAAAAATAAACGACCTGCTTTGACCTGTCGTCATGTCCTCACTGTCAATACACACACGCACACAGACAGAGGCACACACACACACTGGTTTCAAGGGCAACCATAGAGCATGATTGTGTTACAATACACACATTTTATATTGTCATTGTGTTATGGTCTGATTGTTTCATTGGAATGGTGTCAACAAGATAACATCAGTGCATTACAGGGAAAATATTTCCAACTGTAATTAGCCAAGAAATGCACCAGAAGTAAACTATAGAGTTATTGTATAGCAGCAACAGTAAACTATAGTATAATGGTAGAGGAGCAACAGTAAACTATAGTATAATGGTAGAAGAGCAACAGTAAACTATAGTATAATGGTAGAGGAGCAACAGTAAAATATAGTATAATGGTAGAGGAGCAACAGTAAACTATAGTATAATGGTAGAACAGCAACAGTAAACTATAGTATAATGGTAGAAGAGCAACAGTAAACTATAGTATAATGGTAGAGGAGCAACAGTAAAATATAGTATAATGGTAGAGGAGCAACAGTAAACTATAGTATAATGGTAGAACAGCAACAGTAAACTATAGTATAATGGTAGAGGAGCAACAGTAAACTATAGTATAATGGTAGAAGAGCAACAGTAAACTATAGTATAATGGTAGAACAGCAACAGTAAACTATAGTATAATGGTAGAGCAGCAACAGTAAACTATAGTATAATGGTAGAGGGGCAACAGTAAACTACAGTATAATGGTAGAGGAGCAAAAGTAAACTATAGTATAATGGTAGAGGAGCAACAGTAAACAATAGTATAATGGTAGAACAGCAACAGTAAACTATAGTATAATGGTAGAACAGTAACAGTAAACTATAGTATAATGGTAGAACAGTAACAGTAAACTATAGTATAATGGTAGAGCAGTAACAGTTCACTATAGTATAATGGGAGACGAGCAACGGTACACTATAGTATAATGGTAGAACAGCAACAGTAAACTATAGTATAATGGTAGAACAGCAACAGTAAACTATAGTATAATGGTAGAACAGCAACAGTAAACTATAGTATAATGGTAGAGCAGTAACAGTAAACTATAGTATAATGGTAGAGCAGTAACAGTAAACTATAGTATAATGGTGGAGCAGTAACGGTACACTATAGTATAATGGAAGAGCAGCAATCTCACGCTGCAGTATATAGGTAGAGCAGAAACAGTACACTATAATGGTAGAGCATGGTAATGGTAGAACTATAGTATAATGGTAGAGCAGCAACAGTAAACTATAGTATAATGGTAGAACAGTAACAGTAAACTATAGTATAATGGCAGAGCAGCAACAGGAAACTGTAGTATAATGGTAGAACAGTAAACAATAGTACAATGGTAGAGCAGCATGAGTAAACTATAGTTTAATGGTAGAGCATTAACAGTAAACTATAGTATAATGGTAGAACAGCAACAGTAAACTATAGTATGTTGGTAGAGCAGCAACAGTTCACTGTAGTATAATGGTAGAGCAGCAACAGTAAACTATAGTATGTTGGAGAGCAGCAACAGTTCACTATAGTATAATGGTAGAACAGCAACAGTTCACTATAGTATAATGGTAGAACAGCAACAGTAAACTATAGTATAATGGTAGAACAGCAACAGTAAACTATAGTATAATGGTAGAACAGTAACAGTAAACTATAGTATAATGGGAGACGAGCAACGGTACACTATAGTATAATGGTGGAGCAGTAACACTAAACTATAGTATAATGGTGGAGCAGTAACGGTACACTATAGTATAATGGAAGAGCAGCAATCTCACGCTGCAGTATATAGGTAGAGCAGAAACAGTACACTATAATGGTAGAGCATGGTAATGGTAGAACTAAAGTATAATGGTAGAGCAGCAACAGTAAACTATAGTATAATGGTAGAACAGTAACAGTAAACTATAGTATAATGGTAGAGCAGCAACAGTGAACTATAGTATAATGGTAGAACAGTAACTTTAAACTATAGTATAATGGTAGAACAGTAACTTTAAACTATAGTATAATGGTAGAGCAGTAACAGTAAACTATAGTATAATGGTAGAACAGTAACAGTAAACTATAGTATAATGGTAGAGCAGTAACAGTTCACTATAGTATAATGGGAGACGAGCAACGGTACACTATAGTATAATGGTAGAACAGCAACAGTAAACTATAGTATAATGGTAGAGCAGTAACAGTAAACTATAGTATAATGGTAGAGCAGTAACAGTAAACTATAGTATAATGGTGGAGCAGTAACGGTACACTATAGTATAATGGAAGAGCAGCAATCTCACGCTGCAGTATATAGGTAGAGCAGAAACAGTACACTATAATGGTAGAGCATGGTAATGGTAGAACTATAGTATAATGGTAGAGCAGCAACAGTAAACTATAGTATAATGGTAGAACAGTAACAGTAAACTATAGTATAATGGCAGAGCAGCAACAGGAAACTGTAGTATAATGGTAGAACAGTAAACAATAGTACAATGGTAGAGCAGCATGAGTAAACTATAGTTTAATGGTAGAGCATTAACAGTAAACTATAGTATAATGGTAGAACAGCAACAGTAAACTATAGTATGTTGGTAGAGCAGCAACAGTTCACTGTAGTATAATGGTAGAGCAGCAACAGTAAACTATAGTATGTTGGAGAGCAGCAACAGTTCACTATAGTATAATGGTAGAACAGCAACAGTTCACTATAGTATAATGGTAGAACAGCAACAGTAAACTATAGTATAATGGTAGAACAGCAACAGTAAACTATAGTATAATGGTAGAACAGTAACAGTAAACTATAGTATAATGGGAGACGAGCAACGGTACACTATAGTATAATGGTGGAGCAGTAACACTAAACTATAGTATAATGGTGGAGCAGTAACGGTACACTATAGTATAATGGAAGAGCAGCAATCTCACGCTGCAGTATATAGGTAGAGCAGAAACAGTACACTATAATGGTAGAGCATGGTAATGGTAGAACTAAAGTATAATGGTAGAGCAGCAACAGTAAACTATAGTATAATGGTAGAACAGTAACAGTAAACTATAGTATAATGGTAGAGCAGCAACAGTGAACTATAGTATAATGGTAGAACAGTAACTTTAAACTATAGTATAATGGTAGAACAGTAACTTTAAACTATAGTATAATGGTAGAGCAGTAACAGTAAACTATAGTATAATGGTAGAACAGTAACAGTAAACTATAGTATAATGGTAGAACAGTAAACTATAGTATAATGGTAGAGCAGTAACAGTAAACTATAGTATAATGGTAGAGCAGTAAACAATAGTATAATGGTAGAACAGCAACAGTAAACTATAGTATAATGGTAGAACAGCAACAGTAAACTATAGTATAATGGTAGAACAGTAACAGTAAACTATAGTATAATGGTAGAGCAGTAACAGTAAACTATAGTATAATGGTAGAACAGCAACAGTAAACTATAGTATGTTGGTAGAGCAGCAACAGTTCACTATAGTATAATGGTAGAACAGCAACAGTACACTGTAATGGTAGAGGGTATGATAAGGTTCTTCATCCAAGACAAAACACTACATTGTTAAGTAAGAACTCATAAATACTTGTTTGACATTTTAGCTGACTGACCACACAATTACATTGAAATGAAGTGGTTTTGTACGACAACCATCGCTGGCCCCCTTTTCAACCAGGCCCCTGGCCCCCTTTCAAAACATACTGATCTGTGCTGTACTGTACTCATACAGGACAAGAGACATTCCTTTTCTATTTCTCAAACCGTGCCCTCAAAAATATTGCCTCCAGAAATAATAGATGTGAGCTGAAAAGCTATTTGAATTTATGGTTTTATTGTTCTGAAGTGTTGCTGTACTGACTGACCTAGCGGCTTGTTGCATTGTCACGCAATAGAAAGGGCCTTGCACAAATAAAGAGGGCAATGTTTCTTTTTTATCCAACTTCTTTTCTTTCTTTCTTCTTCACAAATGAGTCAATATATAATCTGGGTGAAACCCTGCCTTGAAGATTTGGTTTGCATCCCAAATGGCACCCTATTACCTACGTGGTGTACTACTTTATCTAGAACCCTATGGGCCCTGCTCAAAAGTAGTGCACTATATTTAAAACACAGTTCTGGACTTTAAAAAAACGTTAGAGGACTTTTTTGAAAGGGGTCAGAAACTTTACTCTGGATTTTTTGGTTTCTTCCCTTGTTGCCCTTTGGCACCCAATATGTTTTTCTCTCTCTTCCTCTCCTCCTTTCCTTCTCCTTTCCTCTTCTTCTACAATTCAACCTCCAGACGATATACAGACTAGCAGTCAGTCTCCCTGCCTCTGGAATGTCCAAACCTCCTTTCCTCCTCCTCCCCCCCCCCCAAAAAAAAAAGAAAAGAAGAAAAAAAAGAAAACAGCGTACCCACTTTTTGGCATTGACTCAAATGCACTTCAGAGCTGACGCCTAGCATCGTTAGCCAGCTATGTCATCCCTGTTACTGTGTGAAATACCTTCTACGAGAAGCAGTGCTGTGAAACAGGAAGTTGACTTATCGCTTTGACTTTGGCTGATTCTGACCAGTGGATGCAGAGGCAGCACTCAGGGAGTATAAGAACTAAGTCCCAAATGGCACCCTATTCCCGATTTAGTGCACTACTTTTGACCAGGGCACATAGGGATCAGGTCAAAAGTAGTGCACTATATAGGGAATAGGGTGCCATTTCAGATGCATCGTAAGATATTATGAGACACACTGACAACAGGAGGCTGCTGAAGGGAGGACACGCAGAAAATGGAATGGCATTAAATACATGGAAACCATGTGTCTGATGTATTTGATACCATCCCACCTATTCCGATCCATCCATTACCACGATCCCATCCTCCCCAATTAAGGTGCCACCAACCTCCTGTGATACAGGCCCGCTGCCACACACTACTCATGTGCACTATTTAATTCTGGGACACTAACAATAACATACTCCTGCACTAGCAAATATTACAAATTGCATTGCAGTTGACTTATTTTGTACTATACTTATTTTTAAGCAAATTAATGTTATTTTAATGCCATTATTTTACAGTCTTGGCTAGTGCTATATGTTGAAGAAGAGGTTAATATCTCAATAGGACTCGCTTGGTCAAATAATTACTAAATGAAAATACATAAATATTGCTTGTACAAAAATAAAAATGACTGGGGGAAAAAAATCGGCCAATGTCTTTGTAGACAGTCATGTTGGTCTAGGTTACAAGTAGAGATAAGAATTGTGACAAGACAACACACGCAGGACTGGCGATAAGGAGAAGGGTCCTACTCTACGTCCCAGATGGTACCCTATTTTCTACATAGTGCAGTACTTGGGTCCCATGGGCCCTGGTCAAAAGTAGTGCACTATGTAGGGAATAGGGTGCCATTTGGGATGCAGCCCAGCATTATCTGGCTTGGGGGTAGAAGCTGTTCAGGAGCCTTTTGGTCCTAGACTTGATGGTCCGGTACCGCTTGCTGTGCGGTAGCAGAGTGAACAGTCTATGGCTTGGGTGGCTGGGGTCTTTACCATTATTCCGGTCCTTCCTCTGACACTGCCTGGTATAGAGGTCCTGGATGGCAGGGAGCTTGGCCCCAGTGATGTCAAGATGCAAGCAGTATAACTTTTTGAGGATCTGAGGGCCCATGCCATATCTTTTCAGCCTCCTGAGGGGCAGGAGGCATTGTCGTGCTTTCTTCATGACTGTATTGGTGTGTGGTGGACCATGTTAATTCCTTAGTGATGTGGACAGCAAGGAACTTGAACGGCTCGACTCGCTCCACTACAGCCCCTTCGATGGCCTCCATTTCCTGTAGGCCACGATCAGCTCCTTTCTCTTGCTGACGTTGAGGGAGAGGTTGTTGTCCTGGCACCACACTGCCAGGTCACTGACCTCTCTATAGACTGTCTCATCATCGTCGGTGATCAGGCCTACCACCGTCGTGCCATCAGCAATCTTAATGATGGTGTTGCACTCGTGCGTGGCCACACAGTCATGGGTGAACAGGGAGTACAAGAAGGGACTAAGCATGCACCCCTGAGTGGCCCCCGTGTTGAGGATCAGTGTGACGGATGTGTTGTTGCCTACCCTCACCATAGGAATGAATGGAAGAGTTGCCAACTCTGGAGTTTGAAATTGAACTTTCAGTACAGTGGAAAGGAAAAGGAGGCAAAGGTACATCCCTGGCGAGTTCCCCTTGAAGGGGTCATTGAGGTTGTTCTGCCTTGGGTCATTCACAAAATGTATTTTTATCATCAGCGATTACCATAGGGGTCCCCAAAACTCCAAGAAATCCCAAAGGGCCTCTACGATAGTCCTCTAAAGGGTTTCATTGAAAGCAACCAAAATGACTTTCCTTTAGCAAATGACTCCATGAATCAAAGGCAGAGCAGTCATTGACAATTGAGAACATGAAGCAGAAACGTTTGGACATTTCCCAAATTGCACATGTTTACATGCATATACACAGATTTCTGACATTTCGAAGTTGGTTAGATATTTGCTCAACACGATGAGACCATAAGGAAGCAATTCAAGTGGAACTGACAGCATTTTAGAAACATTAAATCGTATTAAAATATGTTCATATACACCCCCAGGAAGAATATGACACTTTAAAGAAAAGACTCTGGCAAGCGAGCACTTAGATGTCATTTTTACATTCTCATAGATTCTTAGAAAGCGGCCGTGCGTTTGGACAATTAATAGACACTGCATTAAATAAAACCTAATAAAAACATCTGTCTCATCCAGGACCGGAGTCTACGCAGACCGGTGCACCATAGCCAATCAGAGCTACAGTAGGCCTTTATGCAAACAAGCCATTTGCCACACAGGCCTGCCATCATTCACATTGAACTGGACTACGTGTTTACATGCAGTTGCAACAGGATGACTTTAGATCATTAGAACACATTCGCCAAAAGCCACAAAATACACCTGAATGGATTTCTACAAATATGTAAACACCACGGGAGTCCTCTTACATTTGGGAACTTTACAGTCTATGAAAAGGTTGGCTCTCTCTCCCTCAGTTATACACATCAACAACAACAAGGTCAACAACTAATGCTAACCAGAGCAAGATGAGCTAAAATCTAATGAAGGAAAATTTGATAAACCCTCTCAAACTGTTTCAGCTAGTTGGACGTCAAAATTGCACTGATACACGATATGGAATTGTAGCTTACTCACCCTTCTGCAGCATGCCTGCAACCAAGCACCCACGTTAACTGGCTAAAGTTGGCTAGCTTGCTAGATAGCTATTGCCATACACAAATGAGAGAACACTGCTCTTAAACGCTAGTAAAACTAAATGCATGCTTTTCAACCATTCGCTGCCCGCACCCGACCGCCCGACTAACATCACTACTCTGGACGGTTCCAACTTAGAATATGTCGACAACTACAAATACCTAGGTGTCTGGCTAGACTGTAAACTCTCCTTCCAGACTCATATTAAACATCTCCAATCCAATATTAAATCTAGAATCGGCTTCCTTTTTTGCAACAAAGCCTCCTTCACTCACACCGCCAAACATACCCTCGTAAAACTGACTATCCTACCAATCCTCGACTTCGGCGATGTCTTTTACAAAATAGCCTCCAACACTCTACTCAGCAAACTGGATGCAGTCTATCACAGTGCCATCCGTTTTGTCACCAAAGCCCCATATACTACACACCACTACGACCTGTATGCTCTCGTTGGCTGGCCCTCGCTACATATTCGTCGCCAGACCCACTGGCTCCAGGTCATGTATAAGTCTTTGCTAGGTAAAGCTCCGCCTTATCTCAGCTCACTGGTCACGATAACAACACCCACCCGTAGCACGCGTTCCAGCAGGTATATCTCACTGGTCATCCCCAAAGCCAACACCTCCTTTGGCTGCCTTTCCTTCCAGTTCTCTGTTGCCAATGACTGGAACGAATTGCAAAATCACTGAAGCTGGAGACTTATATTTCCCTCACTAACTTTAAACATCAGCTATCTGAGCAGCTAACCGATCGCTGCAGCTGTACATAGCCCATCTGTAAATAGCCCATCCAATCTATCTACCTCATCCCCATATTGTTTTTATTTCCATTTCTGCTCTTTTACACACCAGTATGTCTACTTGCACATCATCATCTGCAAATCTATCACTTGTTAATTTGCTAAATTGTAATTACTTCGCTACTATGGTCTATTTATTGCCTTACCTCCTCACGCCATTTGCACACATTGTATATAGACTTTTTTTTTTTCTATTGTGTTATTGACTGTATGCTTGTTTATTCCATGTGTAACTCTGTTGTTGTCGTTTGTGTCGCACTGCTTTGCTTTATCTTGGCCAGGTCATAGTTGTAAATGAGAACTTGTTCTCAACTGGACTACCTGGTTAAATAAAGGTGAAATAAAAACATTTTAATAAAAAAAAAGAGACTGTTTGCGCTGTAATGTGAAGGGAGTAGTACACAGCGTTGTACGAGGCCTTCAGTTTCTTGGCAAGTTCTCGCATGGAATAGCCTTAATTTCTCAGAACAAGAATCGACTGACAAGTTTCAGAAGAAAGATCTTTGTTTCTAGACATTTTGAGCATGTAATCAAACCCACAAATGCTGATGCTCCAGATACTCAACTAGTCTAAAGAAGGCCAGTTGTGTTGCTTCTTCAATCAGAACAACAGTTTTCAGCTGTGCTAACATAATTGAAAAAATGTTTTTCTAATAATCAATTAGCCCTTTAAAATGATAAACTTGGATCAGTTACACAACGTGCCATTGGAACACTGGAGTGATGGTTGTTGATAATGGGCCTCTGTACACCTATGTAGATATTCCATTACAAATCAGCCGTTCCCAGCTGCAATAGTCATTTACAACATTAACAATGTCTACACTGTATTTCTGATCAATTTTGTGTTATTTTAATGGACAAAAAAAACAAGGACATTCTAAGTGATCCCAAACTTTTGAACCGTATTGTATATGGATGTTTAACATTTAGACATAATGGAAATATTGCATGTATTATATTAAAAACATGAGAGAGATGAAAGCTGAGCCCTCTAAAGTCTCAAACATGGGGCATACACATTTCCAAGCACTTGCATACCCCTCTTTGACGTCAAGCTTTGCACACTCTTGGCGTTCTCTCAACTAGCTTCATGAGGTAGTCACCTGAAATGCATTTCAATTAACAGGTGTGCCTTGTTAAGCCACACTCATTGAAGAAAGAAGCAAAGTCCGCCGCGAGGAGAAGCAGGATGAGGAGGAGCAGGAGAAGGAAGAGGAGGGGGATGATGAGAAAGAGAGGAAGAGAGGAGGAGGAAGAGGAGGAGGAGGAGGAGGCGGAGGAGGAAGAGAGGGGGAGGAGTCTGATAAAGCGGGGAGGAAAGGGTGAGCTGGAGAGGAGGAAGAGGGGAAGGAGGAGGAGGAATTACTTCATTAGCAGCAGTGAATCTATTTTGTTATTAAGTGGAGATCTCTTAACAATCATTCTCACGATAGCACATTGGTAGTATTCAATAACAAATATCAACGCTAAACAGGGGTGGGCTAAATAAATAATAATAAATAATAAAACCCTAGATGGGTTACCAAAGGCATAGCTAAATCAACTGTCCGTTAGGAGGTGCTGCCCAGAATTAAACATGGAAACGCATACCTGAAAATGTATATAAACGTATTGTAATTTTTTATAGAAATTGTCATGGTTTTTTATATGTTGATTTATAAAAACAATGTAAAGCATATAACGAAAGCATTTCTTTTGTAGAGGTTAAATTGTCAGAAAATACACTTTTCTTATAGTGCGCTCAAATACGTCATACCACATCTTTGTAGGAAATTCACCACAATCATGCATGGGGTCCCGTGTGGCTTAGTTGGTAGAGCATGGTGTTTGCAATGCCATGGTTGTGGGTTCGATTCCCATGGGGGACCAGTACGGATTTTAAAAAAATGTATGAAATGTATGCATTCACTACTGTAAGCCGCTCTGGATAAGAGCGTCTGCTAAATGACTAAAATGTAAATGTAATGCATGTTATATAAGGAATATAAGTTAACACAGTGTACAAAAATACACTACTGACATATCAGGCAAAACATATAACATCTTACCAGAAACAAATTAGATTACTTGTACAAATGATGTTTTTCTGCCGTACAAGATTCTTATTTGTTTTTCATGATTCCTTTCCATATGCGTGTCTTTCTCAGCTTTGTTGTTGATTGGAAACAGACAACTGAACTACTTCCGTTATGTTACACAACTGTTTTGTTGCCAAGACTGTGGTGATTTTGTTTGAAGGGGATTTTTTTCCGTCCTTGTTACAATCCCAGACACTAGTGACAACTTCAGCTGCTACGTCTGTGACAAGAGGCTACAGACTCTTTAGAGCTCTTATCTGACATTCTGGAGCTTTTTTGTAGGAGGTTCCTGTTTCTATATATGTATTGAAGGTATTTCTTTGCGATTGTAAGTGCTTAAGTGTGCTTCATTTATTTGTGTAATTGGTTTGTTGACAGCGCCAAGTATTTCCTACTTTTAAGGTGCAATAACACAATATGTGAATAGTTAATATATCTCTCCTTTGATGAATGCACCATGGTCGATACATACCTATCAAAAAAAACGTCTTTCTCCACCTGCAAACGCTGTAGGGGATAAGTAGGAAGAAGACTCTTTAGAGTATGAAAATGCATCTTAAGGCTTTCAAATATGGATTTGCTTCGTGCCTTAACTGCCTCTTCTGCTGTCCTGGTAAATGGTCACAGTGGACAGGACAACTAACCTAAGTGCATTTGTGAGTGGCGCTAATCAAATAGAGGTCAAAGAAGCCAATTCAATTACCTTTTACACCAGTGACACTAATGTGGTCCTTTTTGCTAATGGTACGGGCTCTAGAGAGAACGCATGTGTCTGGCGAGTGGAATGCTACACAGTCAGTTGAACTTAAAGGCTAATAACAGCTAATTTTCCGTTTTCCCCTCCCCACTCATGCCACTCCCAGACAGTCCTAAGAAAATTCTTGCTTGAGAAATAGTTTTTTGCTAAAAAGCCATTTTTTCCAATTTGAAATTGTTACCCAAAAATTATTTGATATTGATATAAAAATGGCTGCATTGGGCCTTTAAGCATTTACTAGTATCCAGTATAGATGTGTACAGTATAGAAAAAAAGGTGCAATCTAGAACCTAAAAGGGTTCTTCTACTGTCCAAATAGGAGAGCCCTTTGAAGAACCCTTTTTGGTTCCAGGTAGAACCCTTTCCACAGAGGAACCAAAAAGGTTTCTACCTTAGGGTTCTACTGATGTCAATTCAAATTAAATTACATTTTATTTGTCACATGCTTCGTATAGAACAAGTGTGGACTAACAGTGAAATGCTTACTTACGGGCCCTTCCCAAAAATGCAGAGAGAAAGAAAATAGAGAAATAACAGAAAAGTAAATCACAACATCTATTCCACATTGGTTAAACACAATTTAATTGAAATTACATGGGAAACAACGTTGATTCTACCAGTTGTGCCCAGTGGGTGATGGCTCATAATAATGGATGCAATGGAGCGAATGTAATGGTATCAAACACATGGAAAACCAAGAGTTTGATGTATTGAAACCATTCCATCAATGACTGTATATAAATGGACAAAGCCATCGATCATGTGACACCATTCATTTCTATGTTGAGACCCAATAGCGCATTGAAGCCAAATGAAATCGGTTAAGATTGCTCTTATGGAGACATAACATGTGCAGTTTGAGCTACTCCAGGAAGTGACATTTCAGGCTAGCCATCTCTCATTGAGTAACTAAAGTTTAAAAAAAAAAAAAATTTAACCTTTATTTAACTAGGCAGGTCAGTTAAGATGAAATTCTTATTTATAATGACGGCCTACACCATCCAAACCCAGACGATGATGGGCCAATTGTGCACCGCCGTATGGGACTACCAATCACAGCCAGTTGTGATACAGCCTGGAATCAAACCAGGGTGTCTGTAGTGACGCCTCAAGCACTGAGATGCAGTACCTTAGACCGCTGTGCCACTCGGGAGCAGGTTGAAGGCCGACCGGGGTACTGCAGGCTGCCATTAGCAAATAAATTATCCTAATAACTTATTCTGTGTACAACTGAAAAATAATCGGTTCAAGAACATACATGTGGTGTATTAGTAGCAATTACTGGTACCATGATTGTCTGAAAACATTGTTTTATTTACATGAATGACTGACCAAGAAAATTGACATTTTCCCATTCACTAAAATGGGGGATGCTGTTTAATTAAGGCCGACCATGGTTGGCCTTCAACTTCAGTGGCTTCAATGAGAGGGAGCAGTCATTCTCCCTGCATTAAATTTATTCTGTTCCAGCCATTACTATGAGCTCGTCCTCCCCATTTAACGTGCCACCAGCCACCACTGAACCAAGTGTAGTGAAATCAGCATAGGAAGACTTTAGCAAAGCAGTTTGGATGTCAGGTCACAAAGTGACAAAATGGCTGCTGTGGATCATCCAGGCGGGTTCTTCACATTACTAGTGGGTTACTCCCTTACCTTGTAAAGTGCTTTTAGACAGGCAATCTCTTCATAAAATGTAATTTACTGCTAACATAGATGTTGTAGTAGGGTCACCACAGGACAAAATGGTACGTTCTCCACCATCCATTACTAGTGGAGAGGGGTAGGTTACCCCCTTACATTGTAAAGTGCTTAGACTATATAACTATATAAAATGTAATCCATTACTGCCGTCAAATGCTTTACCTTCTCCTAGTCTGAACCACTGGTCTGAAAATTAACGAGATAGGAACATCAGCCTTCAGAGGCTGGCTAATGGACACCAGACACTGGGGGGAGGGCATTGTGTGTGTGTGTGTGTGTGTGTGTGTGTGTGTGTGTGTGTGTGTGTGTGTGTGTGTGTGTGTGTGTGTGTGTGTGTGTGTGTGTTTGACGGAGGTCTGTTTAGGTCTGTTTGCTGTTTCACTGCTGCAACCGTCATTTAATTTCCCAAATGATCTGTGGTGCATTAAGCAGTGATCTGGGTTAGGTATCTGGTTTCTGAGTATTTGGGTCTGACAGACTTTGAAGACGTCCTGCTGGTAAACAAACAAGAGACATGAAGAAGGAGGAGGTAGAGGTTGAGGAGGAGGTTGAGGAGGTAGAGGAGGTAGAGGTTGAGGAGGAGGTTGAGAAGCAGGTTGAGGAGGTAGAGGAGGAGGAGGTAGAGGAGGAGGAGGTAGTGGTTGCGGAAGAGGTTGAGGAAGAGGTTGAGGAAGAGGTAGAGGTTGAGAAGGAGGTTGAGGAGGAGATTGAGGAGGAGGTAGAGGAGGAGGTTGACGAGGAGGAGGAGGTAAAGGAGGAGGTTGAGAAGGAGGTGGAGGTTGAGGAGGAGGTTGAGGAGGAGGAGGTAGAGGATGAGGAGGAGGTAGAGGTTGAGGAGGAGGTTGAGAAGGAGGTTGATGAGTAGGAGGTAGAGTTTGAAGAGGCGGTAGAGGTTGAGGAGGAGGTTGGGGATGAGGTAGAGGAAGAGGAGGTAGAGGTTGAGGAGGAGGTTGAGGAGGAGGTTGAGGAGGTAGAGGAGGAGGTAGATGAGGAGGTAGAGGTTGAGGAGGAGATAGAGGTTGAGGAGGAGATAGAGGTTGAGGAGGTAGAGGTTGAGGAGGAGGTAGAGGCTGAGGAGGAGGTAGAGGAGGAGGAGGAGGTTGAGGTAGAAGCGGAGGTAGAGGAGGAGTTAGAGGAGGAGGTTGAAGAGTAGGAGTTAGAGGTTGAGGAGGAGGTAGAGGAGGAGAAGGTAGAGTTTGAGGAGGAGGTAGAGGAGGAGGTAAAGGAGGAGGAAGTAGAGGTTGAGGAGAAGGAGGAGAGGGTAGAGGAGGAGGTAGAGGAGGAGTTTGAGGAGGAGGATGTTGAGGAGGATGTTGAGGAGTAGGAGGTTGTGGTTGAGGAGGAGGCGGTAGAGGTTGAGGAGGAGGAGGTTGAGGAGGAGGAGGAGGTTGAGGAGGAGGTAGAGGAGGAGGTTGAGGAGTAGAACGTAGAGGTTGAGGAGGAGGAGGTTGAGGAGGAGGTAGAGGTTAAGGAGGAGGTTGAGGAGGAGGAAGTAGAGGTTGAGGAGGAGGTAGAGGAGGTTGAGGAGGAGGTTGAGAAGGTAGAGGTTGAGGAGGAGGTAGAGGTTGAGGAGGAGGTTGAGGAGGAATAGGTTGAGGGGTCGGTTGAAGTTGAGGAGGAGGAGGAGGTTGAGGAGGAGGTAGAGGAGGAGGTTGAGGAGTAGAACGTAGAGGTAGAGGTTGAGGAGGTAGAGGTTGAGGAGGAGGAGGTTGAGAAGGTAGAGTTTGAGCAGGAGGTTGAGGAGGAGGAGGTTGAGGAGGAGGAGGTAGAGGTTGAGGAGGAGGAGGTTGAGGAGGAGGTAGAGGTTAAGGAGGAGGTTGAGGAGGAGGAAGTAGAGGTTGAGGAGGAGGTAGAGGAGGTTGAGGAGGAGGTTGAGAAGGTAGAGGTTGAGGAGGAGGTTGAGGAGGAGGAGATAGAGTTTGAGGAGGTTGAGGAGGAGGGGGTAGAGGTTGAGGAGGAGGCTGGGTCTGGGGTTGTGGCTGCATCTGGAGAGAGAGAGAGGTAGAGGTGGAGAAAGAGAGAGAGATGTAGAGAGTAGCAACGATGCTCTTAACATCAATGAACACTGAGACAGGAGGATGTGCTTCCATCGGCCAATTAGGGCAGGCCTCAGGGAGAAGGGCCTGACGCAAACCAGGAAGCCACCTGATGTGAGCGAGGTCAGATAAACGCAGCATCACTCGTGGTCACACAGGACAGGTGCTTCCTTAACACTCCCCTTTACACACACTCACACACACACACACAGGAATGTGTGCACGCACGCACAGAAGCACGTATGCACACACACACACAGACACACACGCACTGCATTCTCAGACACATACACACCGAGGCCATATCCTCAGGCAGGGCAGAGCGGGGCGGGAGGACGAGGGGCCCTGGGAGGACAGAGGACAGGGCAGAGCGGGGCGGGAGGACGAGGGGCCCTGGGAGGACAGAGGACATGGCACGCACACAAAAAAAAAAAAAAAAAAACATAATAAAACTAAAAGCGAAACAAAAAATATATTTTATTTAGACATGTTATGGATTTGAGAACCCTCCCTTCTCAGGTGTCCTCCTTCACATTTGTAGAGACAGACTATGGGTGTCTCCCAAATCGCGCCCTATTCCCTATGGGCCCTGGTCAAAAGTAACGCACTATGTAGGGAATAGAGCACCATTTGTGACGCAAACCTATATTACCGGTATGTTACACTGTGCTGAATTAAGACTTCCTGGATGTGGTTCTATAAATGAAGGGCCATGGTGAGGTGAGGAATGCAGCTTGGTGTCCATACCATGGCTACAGAATGCAACACAGGAAGACTAAACAATAGGATGATCAGGGGGTCCGGGGGACGGCGGGGGGAGTCTGAGTCAGTGCAGAGAGGCTCTGTCCCTTCTCTCTCTCTCTCTCTCTTTATCTCTCTCTCTCTCTCTCTCTCTCTCTCTCTCTCTCTCTCTCTCTCTCTCTCTCTCTCTCTCTCTTTCTTTATCTGTCTCATACATGCACACACACACACACCGACACAAACACATTTGGAATCATTAGACTTCTGACCTGGTGTGTGTGTGTGTGTGTGTGTGTGTGTGTGTGTGTGTGTGTGTGTGTGTGTGTGTGTGTGTGTGTGTGTGTGTGTGTGTGTGTGTGTGTGTGTGTGTGTGTGTGTGTGTGTGTGTGTGTGTGTGTGTGTGATCATTGGAGGCTCCTCAGAAGAGGAAGGGGAGGACCATCCTCCTCAGTGAATTTCATAAAAATAAAAATAGCGAAACATTACATTTTTTTAGATAAAGCTAGATAAAACTATACTAAACATAAATTAAACTATCTCCAAATAATTGATTACATCACACTGTTTTGCAATGAAGGTCTACAGTAGCCTCAACAGCACTCTGTAGGGTAGCACCATGGTGTAGCCGGAGGACAGCTAGTTTCCCTCCTCCTCTGAGTACATTGACTTCAATACAAAACCTAGGAGGCTCATGGTTCTCACCTGCTTCCATAGACTTACACAGTAGTTTTGACAACATCCAGAGGACATCCTCCAACCTATCAGAGCTCTTGCAGCATGAACTGACGTCTTGTCCATCCAATCAAAGGATCAGACAATGAATGTAGTATTGAAAACTTAAGCTACAGCTAGCTAGCACGGCAGTGCATAAAATGTGGTGAGTAGTTAAGTCAAACAGAGAGAAAGAAAATAGTTGAACAGTTTTGAAGAAATTAATTTCTTAAAAAATGAAGGAGAAGCAAGCACTTTCATTTACTTAGCTAGCTAATGCAGCTAGCTAGTTTAGCCTACTCAAACAACCGGCTCAACCAGAGATGGATGCTATGTTAGCTAGCTGGCTATGGCTATCCAACACTGGACCTCTTCCAAGTCAAGGTAAGCTTTTGGTTTAATTTGTTTTGTCACACCCTGATCTGTTTCACCTGTCTTTGTGATTGTCTCCACCCCCATCCAGGTGTCGCCCATCTTCCCCATTATGCCCTGTGTATTTACACCTGTGTTCTCTGTTTGTCTATTGCCAGTTCGTCTTGTTTGTCAAGTCAACTAGTGTTTCTTGTATCAGCGCCTGCTTTTCCCCAGTCTCTCTTTTCTCGTCCTCCTGGTTTTGAACCTTGCCTCTCCTGAGCACGCCCGCCTGACCACTCTGTCTGCCCCTGACCCAGAGCCTGACTGCCGTCCTGTACCTTTGCCCCACCTCTGGATTACCGACCTCTGCCTGACCTGAAATTGAGCCTGCCTGCTGTCCTGTAACTTTCCCCTGCTACTTCGACACGGTCTGCATCTGGGTCTTACTGCAATCGGGGCCTACCGGTGTAACTGATCAACTGCTTGCTGACTGTACAATATACTGCATGATTGAAGCAGGTTTACTAACACATTAGTTCTAGTAGCTACAGTACCAGTCAAAAGTTTGATCATTGTTAGCTAGCCAGCCATCGAGGTTAGCTTGCCAGCTATTTCCGTCCCCCGCGACGCCATTTTTCCTAACCCAGCCAACTATTACCGACGAGCAGCATTGTTGAAACTAAATACACTACAAGGAACATCTTGATTAGTGTTATGTTAGCTAGCTAGCTACAAAGTTGCTTTGTATCATGACAAGGTGTAGTACTGAAACTACCGAGGTTACCTAGCCAGCTACACGTCCAAAGTCAACAACGCAGCCACTGCTAGCTAGCCTACTCCACCAGCCAGCAGTACTGTATCATTTTAGTCAATAACATTTTTGCAACGTAAGCTTAACTTCCTGAACATTCGAGACGTGTAGTCCACTTGTCATTCCAATCTCATTTGCATTAGCGTAGCCTCTTCTGTAGCTTGTCTACTATGTGTCTGTCTATCCCTGTTCTCTCTCCTCTGCACAGGCCATACAAACGCTCCACACCGCGTGGCCGCTGCCACTCTAACCTGGTGGTCCCAGCGCGCACGACCCACGTGGAGTTCCAGGTCTCCGGCAGCCTCTGGAACTGCCGGTCTGCGGCCAACAAGGCTGAGTTCATCTCAGCCTATGCTACCTTCCAGTCCCTAGACTTCCTGGCGCTGACGGAAACATGGATTACCACAGATAACACTGCTACTCCTACTGCTCTCTCCTCGTCTGACTACGTGTTCTCGCATACCCCTAGAGCATCGAGCCAGCGGGGTGGTGGCACTGGAATCCTCATCTCTCCCAAGTGGACATTCTCTCTTTCTCCCCTGACCCATCTGTCTATCTCCTCATTTGAATTCCATGCTGTCACAGTTACCAGCCCTTTCAAGCTTAACATCCTTATCATTTATCGCCCTCCAGGTTCCCTTGGAGAGTTCATCAATGAGCTTGACGCCTTGATAAGTTCCTTTCCTGAGGATGGCTCACCTCTCACAGTTCTGGGTGACTTTAACCTCCCCACGTCTACCTTCGACTCATTCCTCTCTGCCTCCTTCTTTCCACTCCTCTCCTCTTTCGACCTCACCCTCTCACCTTCCCCCCCTACTCACAAGGCAGGCAATACGCTTGACCTCATCTTTACTAGATGCTGTTCTTCCACTAATCTCATTGCAACTCCCCTCCAAGTCTCCGACCACTACCTTGTATCCTTTTCCCTCTCGCTCTCATCCAACACTTCTCACTCTCCCCCTACTCGGATGGTATTGCGCCGTCCCAACCTTCGCTCTCTCTCTCCCGCTACTCTCTCCTCTTCCATCCTATCATCTCTTCCCTCTGCTCAAACCTTCTCCAACCTATCTCCTGATTCTGCCTCCTCAACCCTCCTCTCCTCCCTCTCTGCATCCTTTGATTTCCTCTGTCCCCTATCCTCCAGGCCGGCTCGGTCCTCCCCTCCTGCTCCGTGGCTCGACGACTCACTGCGAGCTCACAGAACAGGGCTCCGGGCAGCCGAGCGGAAATGGAGGAAAACTCGCCTCCCTGCGGACCTGGCATCCTTTCACTCCCTCCTCTCTACATTTTCCTCTTCTGTCTCTGCTGCTAAAGCCACTTTCTACCACTCTAAACTCCAAGCATCTGCCTCTAACCCTAGGAAGCTCTTTGCTACCTTCTCTTCCCTCCTGAATCCTCCTCCCCCTCCCCCCCCCCTCCTCCCTCTCTGCGGATGACTTCGTCAACCATTTTGAAAAGAAGGTTGACGACATCCGATCCTCGTTTGCTAAGTCAAACGACACTGCTGGTCCTGCTCACACTGCCCTACCCTGTGCTTTGACCTCTTTCTCCCCTCTCTCTCCAGATGAAATCTCGCGTCTTGTGACGGCCGGCCGCCCAACAACCTGCCCACTTGACCCTATCCCCTCCTCTCTTCTCCAGACCATTTCCGGAGACCTTCTCCCCTACCTCACCTCGCTCATCAACTCATCCTTGACCGCTGGCTACGTCCCTTCCGTCTTCAAGAGAGCGAGAGTTGCACCCCTTCTGAAAAAACCTACACTCGATCCCTCCGATGTCAACAACTACAGACCAGTATCCCTTCTTTCCTTTCTCTCCAAAACTCTTGAACGCGCCGTCCTTGGCCAGCTCTCTTGCTATCTCTCTCAGAATGACCTTCTTGATCCTAATCAGTCAGGTTTCAAGACTGGGCATTCAACTGAGACTGCTCTTCTCTGTGTCACGGAGGCTCTCCGCACTGCTAAAGCTAACTCTCTCTCCTCTGCTCTCATCCTTCTAGACCTATCTGCTGCCTTTGATACCGTGAACCATCAGATCCTCCTCTCCACCCTCTCCGAGCTGGGCATCCCCGGCACCGCGCACGCTTGGATTGCGTCCTACCTGACAGGTCGCTCCTACCAGGTGGCGTGGCGAGAATCTGTCTCCGCACCACGTGCTCTCACCACTGGTGTGCCCCAAGGCTCTGTTCTTGGCCCACTCCTATTCTCGCTATACACCAAGTCACTTGGCTCTGTCATATCCTCACATGGTCTCTCATATCATTGCTATGCAGATGACACACAATTAATCTTCTCCTTTCCCCCTTCTGACAACCAGGTTGCGAATCGCATCTCTGCATGTCTGGCAGACATATCAGTGTGGATGACGGATCACCACCTCAAGCTGAACCTCGGCAAGACGGAGCTGCTCTTCCTCCCGGGGAAGGACTGCCCGTTCCATGATCTCGCCATCACGGTTGACAAATCCCTTGTGTCCTCCTCCCAGAGTGCTAAGAGCCTTGGCGTGACCCTGGACAACACCCTGTCGTTCTCCACCAACATCAAGGCGGTGACCCGATCCTGTAGGTTCATGCTCTACAACATTCGCAGAGTACGACCCTGCCTCACACAGGAAGCGGCGCAGGTCCTAATCCAGGCACTTGTCATCTCCCGTCTGGATTATTGCAACTCGCTGTTGGCTGGGCTCCCTGCCTGTGCCATTAAACCCCTACAACTCATCCAGAACGCCGCAGCCCGTCTGGTGTTCAACCTTCCCAAGTTCTCTCACGTCACCCCGCTCCTCCGCTCTCTCCACTGGCTTCCAGTCGAAGGTCGCATCCGCTACAAGACCATGGTGCTTGCCTACGGAGCTCTGAGGGGAACGGCACCTCCGTACCTTCAGGCTCTGATCAGGCCCTACACCCAAACAAGGGCACTCCGTTCATCCACCTCTGGCCTGCTCGCCTCCCTACCTCTGAGGAAGCACAGTTCCCGCTCAGCCCAGTCAAAACTGTTCGCTGCTCTGGCACCCCAATGGTGGAACAAGCTCCCTCACGACGTCAGGACAGCGGAGTCAATCACCACCTTCCGGAGACACCTGAAACCCCACCTCTTCAAGGAATACCTGGGATAGGATAAAGTAATCCTTCTAACCCCCCCTTAAAAGATTTAGATGCACTATTGTAAAGTGGTTGTTCCACTGGATATTATAAGGTGAATGCACCAATTTGTAAGTCGCTCTGAATAAGAGCGTCTGCTAAATGACTAAAATGTAAATGTAAAAGTTTGGACACACCTACTCATTCAAGGGTTTTTCTTAATTTTTTACATTGTAGAAAAATAGTGAAGAAATCAACACTATGAAATAACATATGGAATCATGTACAGTAGTATCCAAAAAATCGAAATATATTTTAGATTCTTCAAAGTAGCCACCCTTTGCCTTGATCTTTGCACACTCTTGGAATTCTCTCAACCAGCTTCATGAGGTTGTCACCTGGAATGCATTTCAATTAACCTGTGTGCCTAGTTAATTTGTGGAATTTCTTTTCTTCTTTAAGCATTTGAGCGAATCAGTTTGTGTTGTGACAAGGTAGGGGTGGTATACAGAAGATAGCCCTATTTGGTAAAATACCAAGTCCATATTATGGCAAGGACAGCTCAGATAAGCAAATAGAAATGACAGTCCATCATTACTAATGTAATCATTACTACTAATGTAATAATGAAGGTCCGTCAATCTGAAAAATGAAAAGACTTTGAAAGTTTCTTCAAGTGCAGTCGCAAAAAACATCAAGCGCTATGATGAAACTGGCTCTCATGAGGACCGCCACAGGAAAGGAAGACCCAGAGTTACCTCGGCTGCAGAGGATAAGTTCATTAAAGTTACCAGCCTCAGAAATTGCAGCCCAAGTATATGCTTCAAGTAACAGACACATTTCAACATCAAATGTTCAGAGGAGACTGCGTGAATCAGGCCGTCATTGTCGAATTGCTGCAAAGAAACCACTACTAAAGGACACCAATAAGAAGAACAGACTTGCATGGGCCAAGAATCACGAGCAATGGACATTAGACTGTTGAAAATCTGTCCTTTGGTCTGATGAGTCCAAATTTGAGATTTTTGGTTCCAACCATTGTGTCTTTGTGAGACGCAGAGTAGGTGAACGGATGATCTCCGCATGTGTAGTTCCCACCATGAAGCATGGAGGAGGAGGTGTGATGGTGTGGGGGTGCTTTGCTGGTGACACTGTTGGTGATTTATTTAGAATTCAAAGCACACTTAACCAGCATGGCTACCACAGTATTCTGCAGTGATACGCCATCCCATCTGATTTGCGCTTAGTGGGACTATCATTTATTTTTCAACAGGACAATGACCCAGCACATCTCCAGGATGTGTAAGGGCTTTTTGACCAAGAAGGAGAGTGATGGAGTGCTGCATCAGATGACCTGGCCTCCACAATCACCCGACCTAAACCCAATTGAGATGGTTTAAGATGAGTTGGACTGCAGTGTGAAGGAAAAGCAGCCAACAAGTGCTCAGCATATGTGGGAACTCATTCAAGACTGTTGGAAAAGCATTCCAGGTGAAGCTGGTTGAGAGAATGCCAAGAGTGTGCAAAGCTGTCATCAAGGCAGGCTTGATGTGGTAGTATGTACTTTGGGGGTCATACGGGACTATTTAGGATCACCTGAAACAGCAGGTTGACGTTTATTGGGATGACTCTTGTCCTTGAAGCAGATCTGAGCGATATCTGATAGATGGACCAGCTGCAAAGTCAAAATTGTGCTTTCTGTTCTTAATTTAAGGTTAGGGTTAGCAGTGTAGTTAAAGTTAGGGTGTCACGACCGTCAAAAGGAGTAGACCAATGTGCAGCGTAGTACGTGTTCATCGTGGATTTATTTTAACTCAGAACACTTCAACAAAATAATAAAAAATGACAACCGACCGTCACGTCTTGCAGGCTACAACGACCAGTACAAAAATAAGATCCCACAACTACAGGTGGGGAAAGGCTGCCTAAGTATGATTCCTAATCAGAGACAACGATAGACAGCTGCCTCTGATTAGGAACCATACTCGGCTCAACACAAAGAAATAGACACCATAGAATGCCCACCCCACACCCTGACCTAAGCACATAGAGAAACAAACCGTCTCTCTCAGGTCAGGGCGTGACATAGGGTTAATGTTAGGTTTCAAATCCGATTTTATGTGGCTGTGCTTGCCTGGAAACCCTGAATTCTACTTCTGGCAGAAATGAGGGTTTGAATGATGAAAGTTTCATCTCACGACCCATACATGCCAGAATGTTGAATAAAATTATATTTTAACTTTACCGGTTGTCCGTCCGGTTGGTCCTTTTGGCGGCAGGAATGTGAGACAATATATCCACAGGAAAGTATTTTTACATTAACTTTTCAAAGCGCTGGTGGTGTGTTCAAATTTCTATCACCTGAAGCATGGCAGAACCCTGTGAACGCGTGCACCAGCTCGACAAGTATGCATGCCTCTCGTGAGTGTATTTTTATCTTGTGCGCTTGCTCTAGTTGATAGAAATCTGAACACACCACCAGCGCTTTGAAAAGTTTATGTAATTCTACTTTCTGTGTGTTCTCCACTGCTTTACACTCTCTCCTCATCTTAGCTCCATGGTGCACCTTGGAAGGAACCAAGGGACACCAACAATATGTTTCTTAGAGTTTGGTGAGAGATTGATTGTCCTATGGTTCGTTTGCATACACCCTTTCCACAACTTTTCTGGAATGGTGCAGTATAGTTGTTTGGCTTTGGAACATTCTCAGCACATTTAAGGAACTTGACAAAAAAAATTACATTATTTCATTACTTTAACAGAACTTTTCCTAAAAGTTCAAACATTGTTTAATTTCAATTTTAGTAACGCTCTCCAACTGTTTTGACATTGGTTCAGAGAACGTTAAGAAATAACGTTCTTCTGTGGGAATTTCAGTACTTCAGCATAACGTTTCCTGCAGGTTTACTCATGGTTCTATTTAAAGTCATATTCTCAAATTGTTGCAAAGTAAACTGAACATTTTTACTACAAAAAAAATGGTGTGACTTAATCGATGTTCTCAGGACATTCAGAGAATGTATAGTTCTATTTTAAGTCAATACTTGGCAATATTCTGTGACTGTAAAAAAAACAAATGAATTGTACACATTAAGCGAGAATATTTTTTGGGGGCCCCGTTCTTGATGGTGAAGAGATACATGTAGGTTTTAAAGTACATTTCCTGCAATTCTACATATTTTGCCATGGGGTGTAGAGAAAATGTTGCAGATTTAAAGCAAGTTTTCCATAGTTCTATACATTTTGCCATGTGGCAGAAATACATTTCTGCAGTTTTAAAGCTAATTTCCTGCAATTCTATCCATTTTTCCATGAGGTGGAGATATTTGTTTTTGTTCATTTAAATTTAATTTCCTGCTATTCTACACATTTTGCCATGACTTATGGCATGTTAATTATATCTGAGTAAGAGTGACTAACAAAATCAATGGGGGCTGCCTGGAGATCAGGGCCCCTGGGCGACCGATTATGTGGCTTATTTATTTATATATATATATTTTCACCTTTATTTAACCAGGTAGGCAAGTTGAGAACAAGTTCTCATTTACAATTGCGACCTGGCCAAGATAAAGCAAGCAGTTTGACACATACAACAACACAGAATTACACATGGAGTAAAACAAACATACAGTCAATAATACAGTAGAAAAATTAGTCTATATAAATGTGAGCAAATGAGGTGAGATAAGGTATGTAAAGGCAAAAAAGGCCATGGTGGCGAAGTAAGTACAATATAGCAAGTAAAACACTGGAATGGTAGATTTGCAGTGGAAGATAGAAATAATGGGGTTCAAAGGAGCAAAATAAATAAATAAATAAATACAGTAGGGGAAGCGGTAGTTGTTTGGGCTAAATTATAGATGGGCTATGTACAGGTGCAGTAATCTGTGAGCTGCTCTGACAGCTGGTGCTTAAAGCTAGTGAGGGAGATAAGGGTTTCCAGTTTCAGAGATTTTTGCAGTTCGTTCCAGTCATTGGCAGCAGAGAACTGGAAGGAGAGGCGGCCGAAGGAGGAATTGGCTTTGGGGGTGACCAGGGAGATATACCTGCTGGAGCGCTTATGCCTGGAGCTAGCACTGCGTTCAGAGAACATTCTAAGAATGTTATTTACAAACATATACATTCTACATTCTCAGAACATGAAAACTTTTACTAATGTTCGAAGAATTATATTTCTAAACTAAACATTCTGTTCACAGCATTTATCCTCTATCTTGTTAAGTGTGTTCAGGTGTGTTTGCTGCGCCCACTAATTGGCCACACCTGATCTTAAAGAGTGCTTGTTTCCTTTGAAATGGGGTCCGTTCGAATAAAACAAAAATGAACATCTTTGTATGCGTAAAAAAACATGGTATGGTAGCTCTATCCTGTTGGCACAGTGGACTAATTCCATGGCTAGAAAACATTAGTTTTTAGGTTCAAATCTCACTGATACTGTGGCAGTATCACACCGCTCTCCATCATGTGATCGGGTCTTTCTCACAGGCTACAGGTTAAGACAGACACCTCGGGGACGCAACTGTGGACTTCCTTATCCAATTCCGAGATGCATATTGAAGATATTGGATGAACTGTCCAGATGTACTTTTCGTCAGCCAGCAAGATGAGTAGGCCTAACAAACAGCAAAAGCCTATGTCAATCTACTATCCCCCATAATACAACTTTTTTTATGCAATGTGGTTCACAAAGCAGATCAGAATGTTTAGCTTAATATGTTAATAAACTACTAGGCTATTTCTTCACATTATAGGCGCAGCAATGCGCACACGGAAGTACGCTATAAGCGTGAATGTTCCAATAGTGGAAAACACCATTATCCAAAGTGAACGCAAATGCAATTATGCATGTAATGCTTTTATTATAAAGGTGCATTTTTATGGTGAAAATGATCTTCCCCAAACTTGAAACTCACGCGCAGCTTATATATATGCTAGTTAGGCTCCGCTTGTAAAGTGGGTTAATGTGATTCATGTTAAGAACTTATTTGGCCACTTTACTTGTGATACAAACCTTATTAAAACATATAGACCTACAGGCTAGGCTACATGAGGTGTGGGACTATGGTTTGAACAAGTCGCAAAAAAAGGCATTGTTTCTTATCCTGGGCATCATTCACAAGTGATAATATATCATATTGCCACCCATCAGACTTTTCTTGATTTAATCTTGTCTTTACATATACTAAATAATATATGTGTGACATTTGTTTTGATTTAGAATGGACCATTATCATGCACCTGTAATGAAACAGAGGCAGCAGGAACAAATATGTCATCTATGCACTTAAATAGCAAATGGAAGATGCTTTTCCCAGAGGTTTATGTTCATGCCAGAAAGGCTATACTTCTGTTGTAAGCAATGCACAGTTGAAGTCGGAAGTTTACATAAACCTTAGCCAAATACATTTAAACTCAGTTTTTCACAATTCCTGACATTTAATCCTAGTAAACAATCCCTGTTTTAGGTCAGTTAGGATCACCACTTTATTTTAAGAATGTAAAATGTCTGTCACGGTTGTTGTCGGTGAATGAGGACCAAAACGCAGCAGGTACGTGAATGCTCATCTTGATATTTTAATTATTTTCAAAACGAACATACAAAACACAAAAAAACGAACACTCGACAAATAAACAGTCTGGTAAGGCACAAGGCTATACACAGAATAATCACCCACAAATCACACATACAAACACACCCTAATATATGGAACTCTCAATCAAAGGCAGATAGACAACACCTGCCTTCAACTGAGAGTCCCAACCCCAATCAACCAAACATAGAAACACACAACCTAGACTAACCATAGAATTACTAAACATAAACCAAAACCCGGAATTACTAAATTAAACACCCTTTACACAAACACACCACCCCGAACCACAGAAAACAAATACCCCCTGCCACGCCCTGACCAAACTACAAAACAATTAACCTTATATACTGGCCAGGACGTGACAGTACCCCCCCCTTAAAGGTGCTACCCCAGAAGCACCTTAACAAAAAATAACCCCAAGCAACACCAACAAAAAGTCCCCTTTTCTAAAGGGAGGGAAGGGAGGGTGGCTGCCGTCAACGACGGCACTGTGCTACACCCCCCCTCCCCAACCCACCTATTTCTGGAGGTGGCTCTGGCTCCGGCCGTTCCAGGCTGTCGGGGCAGTCTGGCAATTCGGGACAGTCTGGGCAGTCTGGCAATTCGGGACAGTCTGGGCAGTCTGGCAATTCGGGACAGTCTGGGCAGTCTGGCAATTCGGGACAGTCTGGGCAGTCTGGCCACTCCGGCAGTTCAGGGCAGTCTGGCCACTCCGGCAGTTCAGGGCAGTCTGGCCACTCCGGCAGTTCAGGGCAGTCTGGCCACTCCGGCAGTTCAGGGCAGTCTGGCCACTCCGGCAGTTCAGGGCAGTCTGGCCACTCCGGCAGTTCAGGGCAGTCTGGCCACTCCGGCAGTTCAGGGCAGTCTGGCCACTCCGGCAGTTCAGGGCAGTCTGGCCACTCCGGCAGTTCAGGGCAGTCTGGCCACTCCGGCAGTTCAGGGCAGTCTGGCCACTCCGGCAGTTCAGGGCAGTCTGGCCACTCCGGCAGTTCAGGGCAGTCTGGCCACTCCGGCAGTTCAGGGCAGTCTGGCCACTCCGGCAGTTCAGGGCAGTCTGGCCACTCCGGCAGTTCAGGGCAGTCTGGCCACTCCGGCAGTTCAGGGCAGTCTGGCCACTCCGGCAGTTCAGCGCAGTCTGGCCACTCCGGCAGTTCAGCGCAGTCTGGCCACTCCGGCAGTTCAGCGCAGTCTGGCCACTCCGGCAGTTCAGCGCAGTCTGGCCACTCCGGCAGTTCAGCGCAGTCTGGCCACTCCGGCAGTTCAGCGCAGTCTGGCCACTCCGGCAGTTCAGCGCAGTCTGGCCACTCCGGCAGTTCAGCGCAGTCTGGCCACTCCGGCAGTTCAGCGCAGTCTGGCCACTCCGGCAGTTCAGCGCAGTCTGACCTCTCTGGCGACTGTTGACTGGCGGGCAGCTCTGACGACTGTTGACTGGCGGGCAGCTCTGACGACTGTTGACTGGCGGGCAGCTCTGACGACTGTTGACTGGCGGGCAGCTCTGACGATGACTGTTGACTGGCGGGCAGCTCTGACGATGACTGTTGACTGGCGGGCAGCTCTGACGATGACTGTTGACTGGCGGGCAGCTCTGACGATGACTGTTGACTGGCGGGCAGCTCTGACGATGACTGTTGACTGGCGGGCAGCTCTGACGATGACTGTTGACTGGCGGGCAGCTCTGATGATGACTGTTGACTGGCGGGCAGCTCTGATGAAGACTGTTGACTGGCGGGCAGCTCTGATGAAGACTGTTGACTGGCGAGGCAGGGTTGACGCACTTGTAGCCTGGTGCGTGGTGCTGGTACTGGGATTACCAGATTATGTACACGCACCTCCAGGCTAGTGCGGGGAGCGGGAACAGGACGAGTCGGACTGGGTTGACGCACTTCCGGGTCCGCACGAGAGACAGGAGCTGGAAACCCAGGGCTATGGAGGCGCACAGCCGGTCTAGATCTTACCTCCTGCACAACCCGCCTTGGCTGGATGGAACTAGTAGCCCTGTACGAGCGGGGTGCTCGTACAGGGCAGACTGGGCTGTGCAGGGGCCTGATGGTAGCCGTGCGTAGAGCGGGAGTTGGGTAGCCTGGTCCTCGGAGGCGTACCGGCGACCAGATGCGCTGCGCAGGCATCCTCCTACCAGGCTGGATGCTCGCTCTAGCACGGCACCTGCGAGGGGCTGGAATAACGCGCACCGGACTGTGCGTGCGTATGGGTGAGATAGTGCGCTCCTCAGCGAAACATAGCGCTCTCAACCCCATACGCTCCTCCATATAACCACGAGTAGCTGGCTTCCGGCTCTTCTTACGCCTAGCCAAACTACCCGTGTGCCCCCCCCCAAAATTTTCTTGGGGGTGCCTCTCGTGCTTCTCCTTCTGCGCGTACTTGGCCTCGTACCACCGCCTCTCTGCCTTGGCTGCCTCAATTTCCCACTGCGGGCGTCGATAATCCCCAGCCTGATGCCAGGGTCCGGCCCCGTCCAGAACTTCCTCCCAAGTCCACTTCTCCCGCCAGTCCAACTCGAACTCCGTCTGCTCCTTCCTCTGCTGCTTGGTCCTTTGGTGGTGGGTGATTCTGTCACGGTTGTTGTCGGTGAATGAGGACCAAAACGCAGCAGGTACGTGAATGCTCATCTTGATATTTTAATTATTTTCAAAACGAACATACAAAACACAAAAAAACGAACACTCGACAAATAAACAGTCTGGTAAGGCACAAGGCTATACACAGAATAATCACCCACAAATCACACATACAAACACACCCTAATATATGGAACTCTCAATCAAAGGCAGATAGACAACACCTGCCTTCAACTGAGAGTCCCAACCCCAATCAACCAAACATAGAAACACACAACCTAGACTAACCATAGAATTACTAAACATAAACCAAAACCCGGAATTACTAAATTAAACACCCTTTACACAAACACACCACCCCGAACCACAGAAAACAAATACCCCCTGCCACGCCCTGACCAAACTACAAAACAATTAACCTTATATACTGGCCAGGACGTGACAATGTCAGAATAATAGTAGAGAGAATGATTTATTTTAGCTTGTATTTCTTTCATCACATTCCCAGTGGGTCAGAAGTTTACAAACACTCAATTAGTATTTGGTAGCATTGCCTTTAAATTGTTTAACTTGGGTCAAACGGTTTGGGTAGCCTTCCACAAGCTTCCCACAATAAGTTGGGTGAATTTTGGCCCATTCCTCCTGAGAGAGCTGGTGTAACTGAGTCAGGTTTGTAGGCCTCCTTGCTCGCACACTCTATTTCAGTTCTGCCCACACATTTTCTATAGGATTGAGGTCAGGGCTTTGTGATGGCCACTCCAATACCTTGACTTTGTTGTCCTTAAGCCATTTTGCCACAACTTTGGAAGTATGCTTTAACATCCTGACTGATGTATTGAGATGTTGCTTCAATATATCCACATAATTTTCCTACCTCATGATGCCATCTATTTTGTGAAGTGCACCAGTCCCTCCAGCAGCAAAGCACCCCCACAACATGATGCTGCCACCCCTGTGCTTCATGGTTTGGATGGTGCTCTTCGGCTTGCAAGCCTCCCCCTTTTCCTCCAAACATAACAATGGGCATTATGGCCAAACAGTTCTATTTTTGTTTCATCAGACCAGAGGACATTTCTCCAAAAAGTACGATCTTCGTCCCCATGTGCAGTTGCAAACTGTAGTCTGGCTTTTTTATGGTGGTTTTCGAGCAGTGGCTTCTTCCTTGCTGAGCGGCCTTTCAGGTTATGTCGATATAGGACTCGTTTTATAGTGGATATAGATACTTTTGTACCTATTTCCTCCAGCATCTTCACAAGGTCCTTTGCTGTTGTTCTGGGATTGATTTGCACTTTTCGCACCAAAGTACGTTCATCTCTAGGAGACAGAATGCGTCTCCTTCCTGAGCGGTATGATGGCTGCGTGGTCCCATGGTGTTTATACTTGCATACTATTGTTTGTACAGATGGACGTGGAAATTGCGTTTGGAAATTGCTCCCAAGGATTAACCAGACTTGTGGAGGTCTACACATTTTTTCTGAGGTCTTGGCTGATTTCTTTTGATTTTCCCATGATGTCAAGCAAAGAGGCACTGAGTTTGAAGGTAGGCCTTCAAATACATCCACAGGTACACCTCCAATTGACTCAAATGATTCCAATTAGCCTAGCAGAAGCTTCTAAAGCCATGACATAATTTTCTGGAATTTTCCAAGCTGTTTAACAGTCAACTTAGTAAATGACTGGAATTGCGATACAGTGAGTTATAAGTGAAATAATCTGTCTCTAAACAATTGTTGTAAAAATTACTTGTGTCATGTAGAAAGTAGATGTCCTAACTGAATTAACAAAACTATAGTTTGTTGACAAGAAATTTGTGGAGTGGTTGAAAGTTTTAATGACTCCAACCTAAATGTATGTAAACTTCCGACTTCAACTGTACTTAATATTAGGAAAGTTGAGAAATAAATACAGTTGGCCTAGCCTATAGAAAGCTGATGGGATCCTCCTCTTTTTATTAGCGGCCATCACTCAGTTTTTTTCCCGCAATTGCTTAGCCTATAGAAATGTTGCACAACATGAGGTCATGGGCTCTCATGAAGTGTTTGATTCGATTTTTGAAAACATTTGCATTGATGTCAGAGTGATTAGAGGGACAAAGGAGTACTTAGTAACAGGCAGTTAGCAAGTTTGGTAGGCTACTAATGGCCAGCAGCAACATCAGAGCTTGGAGAAGCCTAATTACCGTGACTAAACAGTCATGTGAATTTTGACTGCCTTCATGAGTCGTGACCGCCGGTGTGGCGGTAATACGGTCACCGCAACAGCCCTATGCATGATTAATCCCTAAGGAAATTAATTTCTACATATGCTTCTATTTCAATAAAGTTAGCCCAAAATAAGCTAGCAGTGTTATTAAGTCCTATTGGAACATTCAGTTAAAGTTTTAAGAAGTGGTGTAAAGTTCTTAAGTAAAAATACTTTGAAATACTACTATTTTTTTGGGGTGTTTGTACTTTGCTTTACTATCTATATTTTTTTACAACTTTTACTTTTACTTCACTACATTCCTAAAGAAAATAATGTACCTTTTATTCCTTACATTTTCTCTGACATCCAAAAGTACTCGTTACATTTTGAATGTTTAGCAGGACAGGAAATGGTTCAATTCACACCCTTATCAACAGAACCTCCCTAGTTCTTCCTACTACCTCTGATCTTGCGGACTCACTAAACACAAATGCATTGTTTGTAAATGATGTCTGACTGTTGGAGTGTGCCCCTGGCTACCCGTAAATAAGAAAATGTGCCATCTGGTTTTTAATATAAGGAATTTTTACTCTTCATACTTTTACTCTTGATAGTATATTTAAAACAAAATACTTTTAGACTTTTACTCAAGTAGTAATTTACTGGGTGACTTTTACTTTTGCATATCTTTACTGGTACTCAAGTATGATATTGGGTACTTTTTCCACCACTGGTTTTAAGGAAGTTATTCAAAAACCTCCCAATAACCTATCATTTCTGTTCTCAGAGCGTTTATAAAACCTCCCAGGAAAACTTTCAAGGACCCAGAGTAAAACGTTCTCAGAACCTCTTTGGAACCAGAGTAAAACGTTCTCAGAACCTCTTTGGAACCAGAGTAAAACGTTCTCAGAACCTCTTTGGAACCAGAGTAAAACGTTCTCAGAACCTCTCTGGAACCAGAGAAAAACATTCTCAGAACCTCTCTGAAACCAGATTAAAACGTTCTCAGAACCTCTCTGGAACCAGAGAAAAACATTCTCAGAACCTCTCTGGAACCAGAGTAAAACGTTCTCAGGACCTCCCTGGAACCAGAGAAAAACATTCTCAGAACCTCCCTGCAACCTAAAAACAAACAAGCTAAATGTTCCCTTCTGTTCTCAGAACTTTCAGTTTTACCGGTCAAGAAACGTATGGCTTTGTTCTTCCCACAACCAATATGAAACCAGAGACATACAGAAGTAAATGTGCTAGCTGGATACTTACTAGGGAGAATAGGGGAGGGAGGGGGACTCTGTGTCTGCTCCAGTCAGTGTACCCCCTCTGCAAAATAATTATGAGTGCACCCTGAATGCACCTTATGGGCATGACGCCTCTGCACACACACACACGCGCACACACGCGCACATACACGCTGGGTCCAGACTGTGTAGCGGCTGGGGATGTCCTTCTTCACCTCTTGGTTTGTTCTGAATGGCCTATAAACAGTCTGCAGAAACACGTAGAATCAACACTGCTTCCTCCACTCGTTTTCTCTCTCTCTCTCTCTCTCTCTCTCTCTCTCTCTCTCTCTCTCTCTCTCTCTCTCTCTCTCTCTCTCTCTCTCTCTCTCTCTTCCTTCCTCCTTTCTCAGCCTTACCTCCCATTCTTACCCTCGCTCCCTCTATCCGTTCTCAGCCTCAGGCCTTACCTCTGAGCCTGGGAGTGGAATTCTGGGAACGTTTCCATGTGAATGGCGGAGGGGCTGCGGAGGGGTGTGAGCCACGGCATTGTTCCCGTGGCGAGGAGAGGAACCGTGCGCCGTAAGGCCAATTCCTGTCCACTCAAAAAAAATGCACTTTCTCACACTGCTCTCCTTCCTCCCTCTCTCCACAGGCCAGGCTGGGCTGTTACAAAACAACCCCAGAGTACAGTGCCCTGGGTACAAGGTAGAGAGGGAGACCTGGTGGAGAAAGAGATAGAGAGAGTGAGAGTAAGAGAGAGACAGAAGGAAAGGTAATGAAGGGAGAGGAAGCAGAGTAACAGGGTGTTCTGTGTAGCCATGGTGATGTAGATCAAAGGTTCTGTGTAGCCATGGTGACGTGGATCAAAGGTTCTGTATAGCCATGGTGATGTAGATCAAAGGTTCTGTGTAGCCATGGTGATGTAGATCAAAGGTTCTGTGTAGCCATGGTGATGTACATCAAAGGTTCTGTGTAGCCATGGTGATAAAAACTGAACAAATATAAATGCAACATGTAAAGTGTTGTTCCCATGTTTCATGAGGTGAAATAAAAGATCCCAGAAATATTCCATGCTCACAAAAAGTTTCTTACAAAAAATGAAACTAATTTCTCTCAAATTCATTTCAATTGACTGATGTCCTTGTATGAACGGTAACTCTGTAAAATAGTTGCAAGGAGCGTTTATATTTTTGTTCTGTATATATCAAAGTGTCTGTATCGCCATGGTGATATAGCCCAAAATTAATTAGTTGAGTGGAATGGGAAAAGGGTGTGTGGCTTAAGGAGAGTGAGGCACATGTTAATGATGCAATCTCTCTCTCTCTCTCTCTCTCTCTCTCTCTCTCTCTCTCTCTCTCTCTCTCTCCATATTCCCTCATTATCTCAATGTTACTCTCTCTCTTTCCTTCCTCCCTCCTGTTCTTTGTACAAAGGACAAATTAACTTCAGTATGATGTGCAGTTGGCGCGCGAAGGCCCTTTATTCACCCTTATAACCCTTTATTCATACTTATGAACAGAACAGAGCTCCAGCTTCACAGGCACACACATGCACACTCCAGACCCTAGCTCCATCCCCAATCCCAACCCTAGCTCCATCCCAACCCTAGCTCCATCCCCAATCCCAACCCTAGCTCCATCCCCAATCCCAACCCTAGCTCCATCCCCAACCCTAGCTCCATCCCCAATCCCAACCCTAGCTCCACACCCAACCCTAGCTCCATCCCCAATCCCAACCCTAGCTCCATCCCCAATCCCAACCCTAGCGCCATCCCCAATCCCAACCCTAGCTCCATCCCCAATCCCATCCCCAACCCTAGCTCCATCCCCAATCCCAACCCTAGCTCCATCCCCAATCCCAAACCTAGCTCCATCCCCAACCCTAGCTCCATCCCCAATCCCAACCCTAGCTCCATCCCCAACCCTAGCTCCATCCCAACCCTAGCTCCATCCCCAACCCTAGCTCCATCCCCAACCCTAGCTCCATCCCAACCCCAGCTCCATCCCCAATCCCAACCCTAGCTCCATCCCAACCCTAGCTCCACACCCAACCCTAGCTCCATCCCCAACCCTATCTCCAGCCCCAACCCTAATTCCAGCCCAATCCCTAGCTCCAGCCTGGCTGGTTGTGAGGGTCTTGAGGGCTTTAAAGAGAGCCTGGTTATAACCCAGAGCAGAGCAGGACTGTACCCTGGATAAACCAGACTGAATGCTCCACTCATCATTGAAACAATGAGGCCTCAGTGTTGTTTACCAGGCTAGAGCAGGACTTCCACCCAGATAAATGATAAGGAGTGAGAGTGTTTAGAGCTGTAGTTGAGCTGTAGTTATGGTTCATTGATCATGTTGTCATATACACACACACACACACACACACACACACACACACACACACACACACACACACACACACACACACACACACACACACACACACACACACACACACACACACACACACAGTTTGTACATTATTACCTAATAAAACCTGCTGTGAAATTGCTCTGCTGCTGTTAAATTAAAACAAGAACAGCCCCCCTTGCATAGCTGCTTGGTGTCGATGGGTCCTTATAGCCTTACACCCAGATGATGGCAGCATGGATTGAAGAAGTAAACTGAAATTCCAATTCCAATTTTACTAATTGCTTTTCAATAAGAAATTGGAATTCCACTTTACTTCCTGAATTGAAATGGACATGACCCAAAAAGTGTCCGTACAGCATTTACATACATTACGGCCTTTGCAGAAGTCAGGGCAGAGCTGCTGTGAAGGAAGTGAGTTTGTGTTTATACTGCAGCTACCGCCCCTACCTACCATTAACCAATCATTTCAATGCGAAGCTACAGTATATGGCGCTATACGGAGTCCCCCACATCGTTACACAATTTGGGAGGCACACAGCGATGTGGTACAGAGCTCAATTTGGCCTCTGTGTGACAATGAAAGCTCCGCAATTGCGTCACACCCTCCATACGGCGCCTCCGACCACATTTAAGGATCAAGCATAAATTGGCTTTTACTCTAGTTGGCATCGTGGATCATCGTAAGTGAAGGTGAAAGGTTACAATTAGACACGTTGCTCTGCCTTGCAATGTGAAGTACCTTTAAACATGTATCTTTCTATCTAGCTAGCCCTGATTTATGCTGTGCTGTAAACGAGCTTCATCATCAATATGGTAGATGAGTTCTAGACACTTGAAACCAAGGCGTTGGAGGAGCAGAACCAGGACACGGTGATCGTAGGTCTGGGGTCCGTTTATCTGCTCCACAGCTCGTCAACAAGATGGAGAGACATAACAATAACGATGATAATATGGGCAGTAGGGGGTCACAAACCTACAGTAGAACCTTTCAATAAGCTAGAGTAAGCTACACTAGTCCACTTATATTCGGGGAAACTCGCTACCTTGCGTTCAGCCTAGAAAAATGATAAACAATAGATACAACCAGACCCATATATTTACAGTTAGGCCTTCTTTAAGAATGTTAAATATCATTCTAATTCTAGACATTCCATTACATAGCATTGTTTAAATAATCCCCAGGTAATGTTAATGGGAAGCTAACATGGCTGCCATAGGTTAAGAGTGTTGGGCCAGTAAGCGAAAGGTTGCTGGTTTGAATCCCTGAGCTGACTATTAGGTGAAAAATCTGTCAATGTGCCCTTGAGCACTTAACCCTAATTACGCCTATAAATTGCTCTGGATAAGAGTGTCTGCTAAAGGACAACAAAAAAATGCCCTCATCAATCTACACACTATACTCCATAATGACAATACAAAAATTGGATTTTAGACATTTTAGTTAATTTCTAAAAATCTCTCGAGTCTTCTTTGGTATGACGCTACAAGCTTGGCACACCTGTATTTGGGGAGTTTCTCCCATTCTTCTCTGCAGATCCTCTCAAGCTCTGTCAGGTTGGATGGGGAGCGTCGCTTCACAGCTATTTGCAGGTCTCTCCAGAGATGTTCGATCGGGTTCAAATCTGGGCACTGGCTGGTCAATGGAAGCAGGATGAACCTGAGCTCAATTTCAAAGGGTCTGAATACTTACAGTGGCTTGCGGAAGTATTCACTCCCCTTGGAAGTTTTCCTATCTTGTTGCCTTACAACCTGGAATTAAAATGGATTTTTGGGGGGTTTGTATCATTTGATTTACACAACATGTCTACCACTTTGAAGATGCAAAATATTTTTAAACGTGAAACAAACAAGAAATAACTATTCACGCCCCCAAAGTCAATACTTTGTAGAGCCACCCTTTGCAGCAATTACAGCTGCAAGTCTCTTGGGGTATGTTTCTATAAGCTTGGCACATCTAGCCACTGGGATTTTTGTCCATTCTTCAAGGCAATAATCTTCAAGGCTCCTTCAAGTTGGATGGGTTCCGCTGGTGTACAGCAATCTTTAAGTCATACCACAGATTCTCAATTGGATTGAGGTCTGGGCTTTGACTAGACCATTCCAAGACATTTACATGTTTCCCCTTAAACCATTTGAGTGTTACTTTAGCAGTATGCTTAGGGTCATTATCCTGCTGGAAAGTGAACCTAATGCTGCCACCACCATGCTTCACTGTGGGGATGGTGTTCTCGGGGTGATGAGAGGTGTTGGGTTTGCACCAGATATAGCGTTTTCCTTGATGACCAAAAAGCTCAATTTTAGTCTCATCTGACCAGAGTACCTTTTTCCATATGTTTGGGGGGGGTCTCCCACATGCCTTTTGGCAAAGGCATGTTTTTTTCTTTAAGCAATGGCTTTTTTTCTGGCCACTCTTCTGTAAAGCCCAGCTCTGTGGAGTGTACGGCTTAAAGTGGTCCTATGGACAGAGATAAAACCATGTTGAAGCGAGATAAAACCATGTTGAAGAGAGATAAAACCATGTTGAAGAGAGATAAAACCATGTAAATGAGAGCTAAAACCATGTAAATGAGAGATAAACCCATGTTGAAGAGAGATAAAACCATGTTGAAGAGAGATAAAACCATTTTGAAGAGAGATAAAACCATTTTGGAGATAAAACCATTTTGGAGATAAAACCATGATAAACCATGTACATGAGAGATAAAACCATGTTGAAGAGAGATAAAACCATTTTGAAGAGAGATAAAACCATTTTGGAGATAAAACCATGATAAACCATGTACATGAGAGATAAAACCATGTTGAAGAGAGATAAAACCATGATAAAGAGAGATAAAACCATGTAAAAGAGAGATAAAACCATGTTGAAGAGAGATAAAACCATGATAAAAACCATGTAAATGAGAGATAAAAAAACATGTTGAAGAGAGAGAAAACCATGTTGAAGAGACATAAAACCATGATAAAACCATGTAAATGGGAGAGAAAACCATGTTGAAGTGAGAGAAAACCATGTTGATGAGAGATAAAACCATGTTGAAGAGAGATAAAACCATGTTGAAGAGACATAAAACCATGATAAAACCATGTAAATGAGAGAGAAAACCATGTTGAAGAGAGAGAAAACCATGTTGATGAGAGATAAAACCATGTACAAGAAAGATAAAACCATGTAAATGAGAGATAAAACCATGTAAATGAGAGGTAAAAAACAGTGTGAAAGAGATGAGGACTATCCTGGTTTGAAAGGAATCCATGAATTAAATACAGCCTCCATCCTGTCTATTAAAACCGTTGCTCCCCCACCTACAGTACCATGCTGATTACTGACCAAAACCAAAAACTAACTATCCTCCTCTATTCTCCTCACTCCAACAACAGAACCAACACAATCACGGCACTGTTGGAGATTTGAAGTTCCTCAACGAACATCAGACACGGATTTCAGAAAGGAGGGGAGGAGGGAGGAGAGGGGTAAGAAGAGATGAACGATGAAGCTGCTGGGGTGTTGGAGGAACAGGCCAGTTATGGGGGGTGTAGGGGGGGTGTGGGGTGTGGGGGGGGGGGGGGGGGGGGGTCTGTACCCCCATCCTGGTTGTTTTAACAGCAGTTAGTTGGCACAGGGCTAACTGAACACTGGACTGCAGGACCCGGTCTATTATACTCTGCTGGACTCACTCTGTCTCTATCGCTCTCTTTCTGTTTCTCTGTTTGTCTTTCTCATTCTCTCTCTCTCTTGCTCTCTCTCTCTCTCTCTCTCTCTCTCTCTCTCTCTCTCTCTCTCTTGCTCTCTCTCTCTCTCTCTCTCTCTCTCTCTCTCTCTCTCTCTCTCTCTCTCTCGCTCCCTTTCCCTCTCTCTCTCTCTCTCTCTCTCTCTCCCTCCCTCGTTCTCTCTCGTTCTCTCTCTCAGGGGCCCTGAGTAAATTCTTCCAAGACCTCCCTTTTTCTCTTTTTCTTTCTCTTCCTGTCTCCTGTTCTTTGCGCTTTCTCCCTCTCTCTCTCCCCCTCTCTCTCCCCACTCTCTCTCTCCCCCTCTCTCCCCCCCTCTCTCGCTCTCTCTCTCTCTCCTCTCTCTCTCTCTCTCGCTCTCTCTTTCTCTCGTGTGCTCTCTCTCTATCGCTCTGTCGCTCTTTCGCTCTCTTGCTCTCTCTCTCTCGCTCCCTTTCCCTCTCTCTCTCTCTCCCCTCTCTCTCTCGCTCTCTCTCTCTCGCTCCCTTTCCCTCTCTCTCTCTCTCTCTCTCTCTCCCCTCTCTCTCTCTCCCCTCTCTCTCTGTCGCTCTCTTGCTCTTTCGCTCTCTCGCTCCCTTTCCCTCTCTCACTCTTTCCCCTCTCTCTCTCGCTCTCTCTCTCGCTCTCTCACTCTCTCTCTCTCTCTCTTTCCCTTTTTCTCTCTCAATCTCTGTTTCACTCTCTCTCGCTCTCTCTCTCTCTCTGTATCTCTCCCCTACTATTGTCCGTCTGTCTCTGTCTCTCTTTCTCACACTCAAGCACGAAGCATGTCGAAGATAGTGTGAAATAAGACTCTCAGAGGACACACATCTGGAGATTTGTGTGTGTATATGCGTGTGTCTGTGCTTGTATAGTATGTATGTGAATTCCCTTGTGCCTCCTTTTTACATTTCTGGGGATCCTTACACTCAAGGCAGAGCCAGAAGTGAGTGACCCCCCCATCAGAATAGTGTTTACAAGCTGCAAGTTGGCTGGGGTTAACAGTGGTTGGAGGGCTCACAGTGGGCTCGCTATGCAAAGTGTGTAACTTGTGGAAACAGGTCCATGTCTCTCACATAAACCCTTACTGTCCAAAGCTGTGTTATGTGAGGCTTGAAACTTGGATTGTCCTTTTTCTTCTTCAAGAGGAAGAGAGCAGTCATGGAAACGTTTTTAAAATTCTCACACTGAATACTGTATATTTGCCAGTAGACAACATTCATTTCCATGACTGTTATTTATGAGAAGATGGTGAGATCTAAGAATATCTGATATACTATACTTATACAGCTGCTGTGCAGGAGTCAAACTTCTCAAATACAGTGCCTTTCGGAAAGTATTCAGACCACTTTTTTTACATTTTGTTAGGTTACAGCCTTATTCTAAAATGTATTAAATTGTATTTTTTTCCTCATCAATCTACACACAATACCCGACAATGATAGAGCAAAAACAAGGTTTTAGAAATGTTTGCAAATCTATTAAAAATGAAAAGCGGAAATATCAAATTTCATATCATATTAACATAAGTATACAACCTTGAGTCTTCTTGGGTTTGACGCTACAAACTTGGCACACCTGTATTTGCAGAGTATCTCCCATTCTTCTCTGCAGATCCTATCAAGCTCTGTCAGGTCGGATAAGAGCGTCCCTGCACAGCTATTTTCAGGTCTCCAGAGATGTTCGATCGGGGTCTTGGCTGTGTGCTTAGGGTCATTGACCTGTTGGAAGGTGAACCTTCACCCCATTCTGAGGTCCTGAGCCCTCTGGAGCAGGTTTTCATCAAGGATCTCTCTGTACTTTGCACCGTTCAACTTTGCCTCAATCCTGACTAGTCTCCCAGTCCCTCCCGCTGAAAAACATCCCCACAGCATGATGCTGCTACCACCATGCTTCACTGTGGAGATGGTGCCAGGTTTCCTCCAGACGTGACCCTTGGCATTCAGGCCATAGAGTTCAATCTTGTTTCACATGGTCGGAGAGTCCTTTAGGAGCCTTTTGGCAAACTCCAAGCGGGATGTCATGTGCCTTTTACTGAGGAGTGGCTTCCATCTGGCCACTCTACTATAACGGCCTGATTGGTGAAGTGCTGCAGAGATAGCTGTCCTTCTGGAAGATTCTCCAATGTCCACAGAGGAACTCTAGAGCTCTGTCAGAGGAACCATCGCGTTCTTGGTCACCTCCAAGACCAAGGCCCTTCTCCCCCGATTGCTCAGTTTGGCCGGGCAGCCAGCTCTAGGAAGAGTCCAGGTGGTTCCAAACTTCTTCCATTTAAGAATGATGGAGGCCGCTGTGTTCTTGGGGACCTTCAATGCTGCAGACATTATTTGGTACCCTTCCCCAGTGTGCCTGCCAAATGAGTTCTGTTATACTCACAGACACCATTCAAACAGTTTTAGAAACTTTGGAGTGTTTTCTATCCAAAGCTAATAATTATATGCATATTCTAGTTTCTGGGCAGGAGTAATAATCAGATTAAATCGGGTACGTTTTTTATCCGGCCGTGAAAATACCGCCCCCTATCCATAACAGGTTAAAATCAATTTTTATGCCATTTTTCTTGTAAAAAAGTTATAATATTCCGACCGTGAATCTGCGTTTAGGTAAAAAGACCAAAGAAAATAAAGCATGGGGTCGACTCCTGCACGCGCCTAAGCCCATTGTCCTCTGATCGGCCACTTACCAAAGGCGATAATGTGTTTCAGCCTGGGGCTGCCTCGATATCATTGAGCTTTTTCCCGGGCTCTGAGAGCCTATGGGAGCCGTAGGAAGTGTCACGTTACAGCAAAGATCCTCAGTCTTCAATAAAAAGAGCCAAGATGAACAAGAACTTGTCAGACAGGTCACTTCCTGTATGGAATCTTCTCAGGTTTTTGCCTGCCATATGAGTTCTGTTATACTCACAGACAACTTTCAAACAGTTTTAGAAACTTTAGGGTGTTTTCTATCCAAAGCCAATAATTATATGCATATTCTAGTTACTGGGCAGGAGTAGTAACCAGATTAAATCGGGTAAGTTTTTTATCCGGCCGTGTAAATACTGCCCCCTATCCCCAACAGGTTAAACTATCAACGTGACAATCAAAACTGTAATTCCTTATGCTTCACAGAGTAGTGGCTGAATGACCACACTATCAACATACAGCTGGATGGTTATACGCTGTACAGGCAGGATAGAACAGCGGATTCTGTTAAGACAAGGGGCGGCGGACTATGTATTTTTGTAAACAACAGCTGGTGCACGATATCTAAGGAAGTCTCGAGCTATTGCTTGCCTGAGGTAGAGTATCTCATGATAAACTGTAAACCACACTATCTACCTAGAGAGTTTTCCTCTGTATTTTTTTGTAGCTGTTTACATACCACCACAGTGAGAGGCTGGCACTAAGCATTGAATGAGCTGGCTTCTGCCATAATGAAACAAGAAAACGTTCACCCAGAGGCGGTGCTCCTAGTTGCCGGGGACTTTTACGCAGGGAAACTTAAATCCGTTTTACCTCATTTCTATCAGCATGCAGGGGAAAAATCTCTGGATCACCTTTACTCCACACACAGAAACGCATTCAAAGCTCTCCCTCGCTCTCCATTTGGCAAATCTGACCATAATTCTATCCTCCTGATTCCTGCTTACAAGCAAAAATTAAAGCAAGAAACACAAGTGACTAGATCAAAACAGGACTGTTTTGCTAGCACAGACTGGAATATGTTCCGGGATTCCTCCGATGGCATTGAGGAATACACCACATCTGTCATTGGCTTCATCAATAAGTGCATCGATGAAGTCGTCGCACTGTGACCGTACGTACATACCCCAACCAGAAGCCATGGATTACAGTCAACATCCGCACTGACCTAAAGGCTAGAGCTGCCGCTTTCAAGGAGCAGGACTCTAACCCGGAAGCTTCTATGAAATCCCGCTATGCCCTCTGACGAACCAAACAGGCAAAGCTTCAATTCAGGACTAAGATCAGCTCTGATGCTCGTTGGATGTGGCAGGGCTTGCAAACCATTACAGACTACAAAGGGAAGCACAGCCGAGAGCTGCCCAGTGACACGAGCCTACCAGACGAGCTAAACTACTTCTATGCTTGCTTCAAGGCAAATAACACTAAAACATGCATGAAAGCACCAGCTGTTCCAGAAGACTGTCACACTCTCCGCAGCCTTTGTGAGTAAGACCTTTAAACAGGTCAACAGATGGATTACCAGGATGTGAACTGCGAGCATGCGCTGACCAACTGCCAACTGTCGTCACTGACATTTTCAACCTCTCCCTGTCCGAGTCTGTAATACCAACATGTTATAAGCAGACCACCATAGCGCCTGTGACCAAGAACACTAAGATAACCTGCCTAAATGACTACTGACACGTAGCACTCACGTCTGTAACCATGAAGTGCTTTGAAAGGCTGGTCATGGCTCACATCAACACCATTATCCCAGAAAACCTAGATCCACTCTAATTTGCATACCACCCCAACAGATCCGCAGATGATGCAATCTCTATTTCACTCCACACTGCCCTTTCCCACCTGGACAAAAGGAACACCTATGTCAGAATGCTATTCATTGACTACAGCTCAGCATTCAACACCATAGTGTCCTTAAAGCTCTTCAATAAGCTAAGGACCCTGGGAGTAAACACCTCCCTCTGCAACTGGATCCTGGACATCCTGACAGGCCGCCCCCAGGTAGTAAGGGTAGGTAACAACACATCCGCCACACTGATCCTCAACATGGGGGCCCCTCAGGGGTGCGTGCTCAGTCCCCTCCTGTACTCCCTGTTCACTCATGACTGCAAGAATAGGCACGATTTCAACACCATCATTAAGTTTGCCGATGACACAACAGTGGTAGGCCTGATCATCGACAACGACGAGACAGCCTACAGGAAGGAGGTCAGAGACCTGGACGTGTTGTCCCAGGATAACAACCTCTCCCTCAACGTGATCAAGACAAAGGAGATGATTGTGGACTACAGGAAAAAGAGGACCAAGGACGCCCCCATTCTCATCGACAGGGCTGTAGTGGAGCAGGTTGAAAGCTTCAAGCTCCTTGGTGTCCATATCACCAACAAACTAACATGTTCCAAGCACACCAAGACAGTCGTGAAGAGGGCACGATCAAAACCTATTCCCCACTCAGGAGACTGAAAATATTTGGCATGGGTCCTCAGATCCACAAAAGGTTCTACAGCTGCACCATCGAGAGCATCCTGACTGGTTGCATCACTGCCTGGTATGGCAACTTCTCGGCCTCCAATCGCAAGGCACTAGTACATCACTGGGGCCAAGCTTCCTGCCATCCAGGATCTCTATACCAGGCGGTGTCAGAGGAAGGCCCTAAAAATTGTCATAGACTGTTCTCTCTGCTACCACACGGCAAGCGGTACCGGAGCGCCAAGTCTAGGTCCAAGAGGCTTTCAAACAGCTTCTACCCCATAGCCATAAGACTCCTGAACATCTAATCAAATGGCTACCCAGACTATTTGCATTGACCCCCCACTCCCCCACACCCCACCCTCTTATCACTTTAATAACTCTACCTACATGTACATATTACTTCAACTAATCGGTGCACCCGTACATTGACACTGTACCGGTACCCCCCTGCATATAGTCTTGCTATTGTTATTTTACTGCCGCTCTTTAATTACTTGTTACTTTTATTTCTTATTCTTATATGTATTTTTTTAACTGCATTGTTGGTTAGGGGCTCGTAAGTAATCATTTCACTGTAAGGTCTACACCTGTTGTATTCAGCGCATGTGACTAATACAATTTGATTTGATTTGATTTCAGACTTCCTCTGAGAATGGGGAGAGAACTAAAAACAAACAATCGTCTTTCTTCCAGACAACAGAGGCTCTGCAGGTTATGATGAGAGATTGACGCTCAGAGAAGACACAACAATAGTTAGGGTCCCAGTCTCAGAAAAAAGAACAATTGATGACAAAAAACCTTTAGGTATAGTCATAAAGATAGCCAGTAACAGTCACACACACAACTGCCTGATTTATCTCTGCAGTTCATCTGTAATGTGAACACCTTCAGTCGTAAACCTATTTTTTTATGAATGGAGTGTTCTGAGAGAAATTAGACCAAAATGGAAGTCTCCTCCTTCACAGGTCAGAGGTACATTCACACCCCTAGTTTTAAATATAGCTTACCTTGAGTTCACGTGGCGATGGTAAACAATATGTTATGCCACATCACAGTGATGCACCATGGGCCAGGATGGGAAGAATCAACAGGAAGTGTCTCAGCAGCAAGCTGCATCCCAGAGAAAAACACAAGACAAACCCAGCAAAACTACATACACATCAGAACACAGAAAAACACAACTAGAGACATATAGACAAACACAGCAAAACACAGCTAGAGACGTACAGACAAACTGTCACGGCCTGACCTGTGAGAGACGGTTTATTTCTCTATTTTGTTAGGTCAGGGTATGGGGTGGGCAGTCTATGTGTTATATTTCTATGTTGTCTTTTTCTTTGATTGGCCGAGTATGGTTCCTAATCAGAGGCAGCTGTCTATCGTTGTCTCTGGTTTGGAATCATACTTAGGCAGCCCTTTTCCCTCCTTCAGTGTGGGATCTTGTTTTTGTACAGCTCAGTTTAGCCTGCAGAACGTGACGTTCATTTTCTGTTGTTTATTGTTTTGATTTAGTGTTCTGAGTTAAAATACATTTATCATGAGCACTCACCACGCTGCACCTTGGTCTCCTCATTATGACGAACGTCACAGAAGATCCCACCACCAAGAGACCAAGCAGCGTGGTCTGGAGCAATGGACCTGGGAAGACACCCAGGAGGTAATGCCATCCTGGTCTATTGAGGAGTATATCCAGGGCTTTGGAGGAATTAGGGGCAGGAGAAAAGCGGCTCCCATGGGAACAGGTGGAGGCAGCGAGAGCACGGCAACGAGGGAAGCACGAGAGGCAGCCCACCAAAAAATGGGGGGGGGGGGCACACGGGGAGATTGGCAGAGTCAGGTTGGAGACCTGAGCCAACTCCTCGTGCTTACCGTGGGGAGCGAGTGACTGAGCAAGCACTGTGTTATGCGGTGATGTGCACTGTGTCGCCAGTGCGCATCCCCACCCGTTGCGCTCTGTGCCTGCCCCACGTACCAGGTCTCTAGTGAGTCTATCCAGCCTGGTGTGTCCTGTTCCTGCTCCTCGCACTTGCCCTGAGGTGCGTGTTACCAGTCTGGCACCACCTGTGCCAGCCCCACGCATCAGGTCTCTAGTGCGCCTTCCCAGCCCAGAGCTTCCGGCAACGTCCCCCATTCCGGCGCCTCCAGCGACGTTCCCCAGTCCGGTGAGACCTGTTCCGGCTCCACGTAAGAAGCCTCCAGTGATGATCTATGGTCCGAGGCCTCCAGTGATGATCCATGGCCTGGAGCCTGTAGTGATGATCCATGGCAAGAAGCCTCCAGTGATACTCCATGGCAAGAAGCCTGTAGGGATGATCCATGACCCGGAGCTTGTAGGGATGATCCATGGCACGAAGCCTCAAGTGATAATCCATGGCCCGGAGCCTCCAGTGATGATCCATGGCGCAAAGCCTCCAGTGGTGATCCATGGCACGGAGCCTGCAGTGATTATCCATGGCATGGAGCCTGCAGCGACGGCCCGCAGTCCGGAACCTCCTGAGACGGCCCGCAGTCCGGAACCTCCTGAGACGGCCCGCAGTCCGGAACCTCCTGAGACGGCCCGCAGTCCGGAACCTCCTGAGACGGCCCGCAGCCCGGAACCTCCTGAGACGGCCCGCAGCCCAGAGCCTCCAGCGACGGCCCGCAGCCCAGAGCCTCCAGTGGCAGCCCGCAGCCCAGAGCCTCCGGCGATGAGCTACGGTCTGGTTCCTCCGACGACGATCCACGGTCAGGTGGCACAAAAGCAGAGGGATCAGAGGGCGGAGCGGGGGCTACGCCCCGAACCGGAGCCGCCACCATGGGTAGATGCCCACCCGGACCCTCCTCTATAGGTTCAGGTTTGCGGCCCAGGAGTCCGCACCTTTGGGGGGGGTACTGTCACGACCTGACCTGAGAGAGACGGTTTATTTCTCTATTTTGTTGGACTGCCCACCCCACACCCTGACCTATGTGTTATATTTCTATGTTGTCTTTTTCTTTGATTGGCCGAGTATGGTTCCTAATCAGAGGCAGCTGTCTATCGTTGTCTCTGGTTGGGAATCATACTTAGGCAGCCCTTTTTCCCTCCTTCAGTGTGGGATCTTGTTTTTGTGCAGCTCAGTTTAGCCTGCAGAACGTGATGTTCGTTTTCTGTTTATTGTTTTGATTTAGTGTTCTGAGTTAAAATACATTTATCATGAGCACTCACCACACTGCACCTTGGTCTCCTCATTACGACGAACGTCACACAAACACAGCAAAACACAACTAGAGAAATACAGACAAACACAGCCGAAGAGAACAAGGTGGTCCAGATGTCCCTTGGGACAGATTTAACTAACCACATTCTTATGTAATCTATATTTATCCTGGTAACTCTCTATTGACATCAGAGAGACCTAGTACAGTTATGTTACCTAGACCGTACCAGAGAGACCTAGCCTTCCTGTTGTGTTCATTTCATGTTAATTAATTCTGTGTTCCCAGTCCAAAATGACTGCCCCATTATAGCTGATTATAAATCCATAATAATACATATATTATCACCTAATGTTGTGTTAGATCTTTCTATCAACTTAAGTTCTTGTGAACATTACAAGTTTTGAACTTCTATTTGCTATTTATGGCCTGTAGGCCTCATTGACCTGAACTCATACAACTCGTTTTTGAGTTTTAAAAAAAGTATAATGTATGGATTATTTTGACTAGAACAAATACTCAGATGAAACATAGTGTTATTTATCACAGACTACTTTGTGTCAAAGTTTAACAAAGACATTTGTTTTGAAACCATTTCAAATTGTTTAAATAGTGGCACAAAATAACATCTGTGTTCCCAGTCCAAACTGACCGGTATGATTGTGTTAGTAAAGAAAGGACATAGGCCCGAAACTACACATGAAAACTTTACCATATTACAAAATGTATGTCTGAACATAATAAAGAACAACAGTGACAATAACAGTATTACGAATTATAACAAAAACATTTAAATGTTAACAATCTGTCAATCAAATGGTGGTTACATTTTGTGTGATCTCATGCACATGTTGTACAATACGTAGTGGTTGTTGCATGTGCCTTGCAAATATATGCACTGCATTTATGGAACATAATGCTCGTTTTGACATCTCTTGGTGCACACAGATTGCACCTCTTCCTTTTGTCTCTTCTGTCTCCGGTGACCGTAGATCTTGCTTCCGGCCCTTGTATATCTCTCACCAATCCAGCAGAGGATGGTGTTCCAGGAAGGTGTTGGCGCCTTTGAATGACGGGTGCCAGCATGGCTTTCCCCAACTCTCCTAGGAATAGTCTCCTCTTGAAGAATTTCCCCTGCTTCCAGCCTGGATTCACCTCCATCCACACCAGGAACGCGTTGTAGGTCGACACATCTAGGATGTTGAAGAACACCACAATGTGCCAACGTGCGGTAATCCTCTTACAAGAGTATGTGCCAGTAACCTGCAAAAGTACAACAATCAGTAAATAAAATAACGAGTACATACAAGTGATAATTCATGTCTTGCATAGTAACATGTAAATTTCATTTATCACATCTAAAACATATTTCCATATACAAATGAATAGAATTGTTCACAAATTTCAATTAGCATTTCACCAAACAACAACATGTCTTATTTTAATAGGGCAGATAAAACAATCTGGTAATAGAAAAAAGTACATGAGTCTTGAAAGATAAAAAGCAACATACTTTATCACGGTTGTCAACTCACCCTTTGTTCCTGTTGTAATCCAGGACAGCGTTGGGCTTCTTGTCCTCCCTGGTACTCCCTCTTTGTTCCTGTTGTAATCCAGGACAGCGTTGGGCTTCTTGTCCTCCCTGGTACTCCCTCTTTGTTCCTGTTGTAATCCAGGACAGCGTTGGGCTTCTTGTCCTCCCTGGTACTCCCTCTTTGTTCCTGTTGTAATCCAGGAGAGCGTTGGGCTTCTTGTCCTCCCTGGTACTCCCTCTTTGTTCCTGTTGTAATCCAGGACAGTGTCGGGTTTCTTCTCCTCCCTGGTACTCCCTCTTTGTTCCTGTTGTAATCCAGGACAGCGTTGGGCTTCTTGTCCTCCCTGGTACTCCCTCTTTGTTCCTGTTGTAATCCAGGACAGCGTCGGGCTTCTTGTCCTCCCTGGTACTCCCTCTTTGTTCCTGTTGTAATCCAGGACAGCGTTGGGCTTCTTGTCCTCCCTGGTACTCCCTCTTTGTTCCTGTTGTAATCCAGGACAGCGTTAGGCTTCTTGTCCTGCCTGGTACTCCCTATTTGTTCCTGTTGTAGTCCCGGACAGCGTTGGGCTTCTTGTCCTCCCTGGTACTCCCTCTTTGTTCCTGTTGTAATCCAGGACAGCGTTGGGCTTCTTGTCCTCCCTGGTACTCCCTCTTTGTTCCTGTTGTAATCCAGGACAGCGTTGGGCTTCTTGTCCTGCCTGGTACTCACAGCGTCATCACTGTGCAGAGTTGTCATCAGGAGCACATTCTTCTTTTTCTTCTGGCAGTAGGACATAAGAATGTGTGTATCGGTGAAGGCAAATTTAAGAGGAAAAACGATCCCTGTCCTTGGTAGTGAGTAAGGCAGGAGGTCAATTCAGGCTTGTTCCTTCTGACCGTTCCCAACATGGTATTATTTTAATTGTTTTTGCAGCTCCTGACCAAAATTGTCACATGCTATGTTGTGTCCCTGGAGACCTGCAGTCATTTCCAGGACCACTCATCTTCCCCTGGTTCCTTTCAGGAACACTGTCAGCAGGTTCCAGGCATAACTTGTTCTTGCATCACATGCTGCCCATATCTTTATCCCATATTTAGACGGTTTGCTTGGCAAGTACTGTTTGAAAAAAAAGTGACCAGACGCTCATCCACTGTGATGTCACTGTGGACTTGGGTTATAGATGAGTGGCAGGCGCTCCAACCCACTTGTGCCAAACCTCTCCGATCGCTGCCAGCTTGTCTTGTTTGATGGCGGCCTGGTCTTGCGAATCACCCGTGACAACACGTGAAATGTCTGGAGTGACATAGTGGCACTCTGGATCTCTGGATCCCATAAACTGGTGGTATATTAGTTTCTGGATCTGTACACACCAGCCAAAATCAAGAGACCCACGTCTGCTTGGACGTCTGTCCGATCCACCTCCTTCCAGGTGTCTTCGTAAACGCATCTCCCCTCCAAGTTGGTCATGTTTATCACTATAGTTTCGATTGACTCTGTCAGGAACAGTTCAACACAGGATTTTATTTCATCACCCCGTGATATGGCGAATCTCGTTGGCCCTGGGGTCAGCCTGATAATATTTTCAGCCGACAGCAGACCTCTCCTCTCAGGTGGGGATGAAGACCAGGACAAATTCCCATTTTTTGACCGGAATGTAACAACAACCTCAGCAGGGCCCTCTTCCTCATCACTGGATTGTTCCACATCGGTTGTCTCTTGGTCTGGATCATATTCTGTGTTGTCTTCAAATTCTTACACTTCCTCCTCTAATGCATCTTTACTGTCAGTTTCCTGGCCTCTCTCCTCCTCACCAGTGTCATGATCAAAGATATGATCAAGAGCCTCACATACAGTATATCGTTTGGTCATTGTGCTGCCATAGAAATAATTATGAGTAAGGCCTCAAAAAAGCTTTATATACCAGAGCTGCGAGAAAAGTTCTATATATTATTGAAACGATGTTGCGATTGTTTGTGAGAATGCCAACAGGTGTGGTTCCCGTGGGGGAAAGATTCTATTGGGGAAAGGTTCCTGTAGGGGTTGCCATGGAAGCCAAGAAGGGGAGTGAGGTGTATGCGTGTGTGTGTGTGTGTGTGTGTACTCAAACACACATTCATGTGGGGGTCTGGGAGAGGAAGTGTGTCCATCAGATGAATGGACATGTGCCTGAACTCAATACACTAATTGTAGTCTCACCCATTCATTTCTAATGACTGGTCATTTTTGACCAGGAACACCACAGGTGTACAAAAGTTAAATAAAACACCCAAAATGTAACGAAAATCATCAAAATGTATTTTGTGTGTTCAGATGCCCTGTGTGGACAAAGTCATGGAACCTTATGACAATCAGATTAAATTAACTACATTCTTCAGAGAGAAAACTTGTAAATCGGTCCAATTCAACAGGAACACAACAGGTGGGCTAGTACAGTTAGGTTATCTAGACCATACCAGAGAGCCGTCACTACAGGCCCAGGTTTGATCCCAGGCTGTGTCACAGCCGGCTGTGACCGGGAAACCCATGAGGCGGGGCACAATTGGCCCAGCGTCATCCGGTTTACGGCAGGGTTTGGCCGGATGGGATTTCCTTGTCCCATCGCGCTCTAATGACTCCTTATGGCGGGCCGGGTGCCTCCAAGCTGACTTCGGTCGCCACCTGGACGGTGTTTCCTCCGACACATTGGTGCGGCTGGCTTCTGGGTTAAGCGAGCAGTGTGTCAAGAAGCAGTGAGGTTTGGCAGGGTCGTGTTTAGGAGGACGCATGTCTTTCGACCTTCACCTCTCCCGAGTCCGTAGGGGAGTTGCAGCGATGGGACAAGACTGGAACTAACAATTAGGGAGGAAATATGGTTAAAAGTACACAAATATATATATATCTAAAAAGATTGAAATAAATAAATATATATAAATAGAAAAAATATAGAAAAAAATACATATAAAAGGTTGAAAAAATATATAAAAAAAACTGTGCAAATAGCATTAAAAAAAGTTGATCAATAATATACTAGCACTCTTAACAAAAACATTTATCTTTAATTTACAATCTGTAGAAACTATGAGAATAGAAAGGTTCAGAACTGTTGTGAAGCATCACAGCACAGCTGAAAAATATATGGGAAATAGAAATTAACTTTGGATGGTGTTCAGAGATAGATGGGAGGGGTTGAGGGTAACTGAAGGATGGGACTAAAAATAGCAAGATAACAAAATGTAAAACATATTTTGTCCATAAAATGTCTATTGGTTCAGAACTTTTGTGAAACAGCACAGTTGAAAAATATATGGCAAATATAAATTAAAACTGGAATGTCTTCAGAGATAGATGGGAGGGGTTGAGGGTAACTGAAGGATGGGACTAAAAACAAACAATATATAACTATTGTAAAATATATTGTGTCTGTAAAATGTACATAGAATGCATAAAATGGAAGCAGAAGCCTAAGTGTTATTGTCCATTAGTTTACTTCTATTAGGGGAGGGGTGGTAGGGTTAGGCACTGCATCTCAGTGCAAGAGGCGTCACAACAGTCCCTGGTTCGAATCCAGGCTGTATCACATCCGGCCATGATTTGGAGTCCCATAGGGCGGCATGCAATTGGCCCAGCGTCGTCCAGGTTTGGCCAGGTTAGGCCATCATTATTAAACAAAAAATTGTTCTTAAATGACTTGCCTAGTTAAATAAAGGTTCAATTTAAAATATACACTACCAGTCAAAAGTTTTAGAACACCTACTCATTATTTTAACTATTTTCCACATTGTAGAATAATAGTGAAGACATCAAAACTGACATAGCACATATGGAATCATGTAGTAACCAAAAAAGTGCTAAACAAATCAAAATATATTTTATATTTGAAATTCTTCAAAGTAGCCAACCTTTGCCTTGATGACAGCTTTGCACACTCTTGGCGTTCTCTTTTTTGGTTACTACATGATTCCATATGTGTTATTTCATAGTTTTGATGTCTTCACTATTGTTTTACAATGTAGAAAAGTTTTGTCCAAAGTTTTGACTGGTACTATATATGTACAGTTGAAGTCGGAAGTTTACATACACCTTAGCCAATTGCATTTAAACACATTTTTTCACAATTCCTGATATTTAATCCAAGTAATAATTCCATGTCTTAGATCAGTTAGGATCACCAATTTAATTTTAGAATGTGAAATGTCAGAACAATATTAGAGAGAATTATTTATTTAAGATTGTATTTCTTTCATCACATTCCCAGTGGGTCAGAAGTTTACATACACTCAATTAGTATTTGGTAGCATTGCCTATAAATTGTTTAACTTGGGTCAAACATTTCAGGTAGCCTTCCACAAGCTTCCCACAATAAGTTGGGTGAATTTTGGCACATTCCTCATGACAGAGCTGGTGTAACTGAGTCAGGTTTGTAGGCCTCCTTGCTCGCACATGCTTTTTCAGTTCTGCCCACACATTTTCTATAGGATTGAGGTCATGGCTTTGTGATGGCCACTCCAATACTTTGACTTTGTTGTCCTTAAGCGCTTTTGCCACAACTTTGGAAGTATGGTTGGGGTTGTTG